>NW_005871365.1:403743-492101 GCF_000147115.1 Myotis lucifugus
ATTTTATTGAGTGGTATAGAGATTGCAGACCCCATTATCACTCTCCATTTCTCCCACACTGACAACTTTTTCAGCAAGGCATAAAGTCAAAGGAAAACTACATTTCCAAGGCCCTCTAGAAGTTAAGGGTGGACTTGTGTCTAAACTCTGGGAAATGGAAGGAAACTTGGAAATCATGTGCTGTTTTCAGGGACTTTCCTGAGAGGCACATCATTGCACGCCCATCGCCCATTCTTTATTGATCTCTCCATCCTACTGTGAAGTGCAGATGACTCTTTACATATTAAGATTTTAAGGAACAGAGGAGTGATGGATTTCATGGACTAGACCCACCATGCCAGCCACGGACTCCATATCTCCAGAGTGAGCCTCTACAATGTTTAACCCACTGCCAACTCTTCTTCTGCATTATGATTGCATGGGGCACTACATAATTCAGGATATTCTTATTTCAAGGTCAGTGGATTAATAACTTTAACTCCATCTGCAACTTTAATTCTCTTTTGCCATCAATAGAGAGTAATTATGCTTTGTATTCCTGTCCATATAGTTCAACAACAGAGGAGAATAACTATCTTGTAGGTTAAATAACATTTTAAATCCTTTTATCATCTAATGGAGTTTACTACTTGTGAATCTAATATACATTCTTATCTCACTTTCCTGATTTTATTTAAATGGAGGAATGCAATCAGCTTAAGAGAACCAACACATGAAGAAAAATTCTCTAAGCCACCCTTTCACATGGTTTGGGCAATGAGATGGAACTGAAAATTAAAAGGGTTGTTTTTATCAGGGAATAGTGCCCCCCAGGCTTCCTGAACCTTGTACTAATTGTTGGAGCTCCAGTGAGCATCCTGTGTCCTTGAAGTTGGAAACTATGAGAATTCAACAAATCAAAAGATAGAAGGACTTCGAGTCCTCCACGTGTTTGGGGAACCTCTACACCCACCCTGGCCTGTAACCCTTTTACATGAGATAATAAACTAATTAATTTAAGGAACTGAAGACTTTACCAATTTACTGCCTTATTACTTGTTGAATGCAATTCCTAGGTTAAAATTTGTTCTCTTTGTGTATCTAAGATTATGTGTTTTTTAATTCATTTTTCCTTTTTTCAATATTCAAATCATCTCTGCAAACTGACATTAGCAAAATTAATTACCTTGCTTCGGTTCCATGCAAATTTGTCTAGTGTTCTTACAATACAGCTCACATAAATGGATGGGGGAATGTAAATTGCTTAGCCAATGGATTCAATAACACTGGTTAATCGATGTTCCTAGCGATATAGTTTCAGGAACATACAGATGCATCACATACACTTGTGGGTTGAACACAGCATTAAAAAAAAAAAAAAAGTCCATGTATTTCCTGGCCATTGTGGCTCAGTGGTTGAACTTCAACCCATGAACCAAGAGGTCACGGTTCAATGGTTCAATTCCTGGTCAGAGCACAAGCCTAGGTTGCAGGCTCCATCCCCACTAGGTGGCGCGCAGGAGGCAGCCAAACAATGATTCTCAGCATTGAAGTTTCTATCTTCCTCTCCCTCTCCCTTTCAGTCTGAAATCAATAAAAAATATATTTTTTTAAAAAGAAAAAAAATCCATGTATTTAGGAACCACATATAGAACCTCAGTGACAGTTGCTGCGATGGACTGACTCTAGACGCACAGGTGAAGCAATCATGATAAGCCACTGCTGTGCTTCCCCTCCCGGAAGCACACGGGAGCTCAGCTGCCTTTTACCCCTGGCTTTTCAAAAGATGTTTGATCCTTAAAGAATTTGTTAATACTTTAAAGTTTTACACTTAAGATCTATAAAGATGTTTCTGCTTCTGAGTCTGCCATGTGATGCTTTTACTTAAACAAGAAAATTCTACCCCTCTCCAGACCAAGAACTCAGCCCACATGCGTTTGCAATGCTGTCGTTACAGTGAAAAAAATAAAAGACATGTTTGAGAAAAAAATCTGGCTGAAGATATAATGCAATGAAAGGAAAGACCCGGCCTGGAAAGAGCTCTTTAGGAGGTCACACTGAGAGAGATTTCATTCTTTTCCTGCCCTAAACATTTCCGCCATGGCCCTCTCAGCCTTGCCCAACTCCGAGTGTACGTTTTAGATAATGGTCATCATATAAGAGGTCCTTGCTATCCCTCAATCACATGCATTTTTAAAATACATATTTTTATTGATTTCAAAGAAGAAGGGAGAGGGATAGAGAGATAGGAACATCAATGATGAGAGAGAATCATGGACCGGCTGCCTCCTGCACGCCCTCTACATCTACATCTAAAATATGCAAATTTAAAAAATTTGAATCAATTGTGGTGGTCATTATTAGAAAGATCTTGTATTATGTGAGCAATGTGTTTGGTGACTTAATTGAAAATGTTCCCTTTGGTAAAATAATATATATTTTTTTATTTCACTCACTGTTTAAACAAATTTCCATAACTACTGTAATAATTTATCTTTGCCATCTCTGTATAATCATATTAACTTTATTATTTTGAATGAGCTTCGAAGGTCAGCCATTTAAATAAAAAATTAAAAACCTGGGCCAGCACGTAGGAAAGTTGTTGCTGGCGATTATTTATCTTGGCCTACAGTTTACCTCGCCTCAGCTATCTTATTATCTAAGATTGCTTTCCTCAGCCCACAGTCTGTCTTTCAGCTCTGGAAACTCAATAACCGTGGTCTTTCTGAAACAGATTCATACTAAGTGTCCCCAAGAGACTGATGCGGTAAACTAGAAATTTTATGCATGCATGTTTAGTCTGAAATGGATTTGTCACATGGGTGAAAATACTAATCTCATTCAGCGTGGAAATGTAACTGATGATCAGAAGAGGTTTTGGTGAGGATATTATCACAACAAGGTCAATCCAATGAAGCAACCTTATGAATGATTTGACTCTGGATGTATGTAGTCAGTCAACTCGGAAACTCAAAATGCCTGCATCTCTGTGCATGTCTCCAGGACACAGAGCCACCCCGTGACCTATGAGCCTCTGGTCTTCGTCCTCTCCATCAGCATCCATTCCTGTCCCCAGCAGGCCTTGGTTGGGAACTTTTGATGATTCATGCGTTTCCTTTCTCCTCTGGGTCTAAGGTTGGTTAACTCCCCCAGCCCCGCCCTTTCCCTTTCTCCCCTGCCCCCCCCCCCATTAGCTGTGTAAATTGTGTAAATTCAACAAGGATAGCCAGTTCTCCTAAGCCTGGGAGTCAGTTTCCTTGGGAGGACTTTGCTTGGGGATTAATGAACTATTTTTACAGCTCGACTCTTAGAGGATGCTCTTATATTCTGAGTTTCCCTTTTTCTGAGAGAAGCCTCAGTGCAATTCTGCAAGTACCGACCGAGGCCGACGCAGGAGGCTGCACAGAGGAAGCCTAACATTTCCCGGTGCGGAGGCTACGGAATGAAGCCTGAGATCTGAGAAGTATTTGAAGCTCTCAGCTGACTTGACCGATCCTCTTCACTGTCACGTGGACCTCCTTTACCTCTGAGATACCTCAGGCGGCGAAGCCTTCTGAACCGTCCCTCCCAGGACTTCGGTGAATGTGGACAAATGGTCAGAAACCGTTTCCCAGGGTTTCCAGTAGACGTGAAACAAACAAACGATTTTGTTCTAGAGCAGCGGTTCTCAACCTTCCTAATACTGCGGCCCTTTAATACAGTTCCTCATGTTGTGGTGACCCCCAACCATAAAATTATTTTTGTTGCTACTTCGTAACTGTAATTTTGCTACTGTTATGAATCATAATGTAAATATCTGATATGCAGGATGTATTTTCATTGTTACAAATTGAACATAATTAAAGCATGGTGATTAATCACAAAAATAATATGTAATTATATATGTGTTTTCCAATGGTCTTAGGCGACCCCCGTGAAAGGGTCATTTGACCCCCAAAGGGGTCGCGACCCACAGGTTGAGAACCGCTGTTCGAAAGTGTCTTGGCTTTCTGTTTCATTTTTCTTTTTGGGGATTATTTACAGTAGAAGCATAAGCCTGATGAAGATTAGTCTTCAGGAGGATTTCAAAAATGCAAGATTTTTATACTTTGAATTTAGAGCCTTTTAACAATAACAAGCTGTTATTAAAATAACAGGGTTGCCTTCACGCTACCTTTCTGCTATTATTAAATTAACAGGGTTGTTTCCATGCTACCTTTGTGTTCCAGCATCCCCAGACATTTTATTAAAGAAAAATTATTAGATTCATCATCTGCTGGGCTATGAAAAACAATTAACAATATTTCCAGCCCTGCCAGCATGGCTCAGTGGTTGAACGTCGGCCTATGAACCAGGTTGCGGTTGGAACTGGTCAGGACACATGTCTCGGTTACAGGCTAGATCCTCAGTGTGGGGCGTGCAGGAGGCAGCCGATCAATGATTCTTTCTCATCGTTGATATTTCTAGCTCTCTCTCCCTCTCCCTTCCTCTCTGAGATCAGTAACAATATATTTTTTAAAAAACAGTATTTCCATATTCTTATTTTTTAAGCAAGAATATCATGCTAGCGAGGTTTAAGGCCCCGTCTCCTCGGCCCATCCACAGTGAGGTTGTTTCCTGTCCCATCAGCTTTCTGTTTCCAAGCTGGTTTACCGCAGCGGCAGGACATCTAAGCGAATACCTTGCTTCCCGCCACAGCCTGGACTCTAATTCTGTAACAGTCCTGTCCCATTACCGTCTGCCCAGGCCTGTCACAGGAGGCAGGAGGAGCAGGGAAGGAACATTGATGAAGGCAGTTGCATCTGGTGATTTCCCAAGAGAAGACGAACACCAATCTAGCGAGGCCCTGGGCGCCGCAGGTGAAACCAGGACGCCGCCTCTATTTCCAGCACATTAGGGAGGCTCGTTCTGCCTCCTCAGCTCCCGGAGAACATGCTGACAGCCCCTGACCTTTCATCAGGGAACCAGGGGAGCCGGAGGTTATTTTAGGCCTCCCTAGCAGCCCAAGCGGAGGCCGTCCAGTTTCTGAGGGGGGAGCGTGGGCCTCCTCACTTAGGGAACGTGGCTATTTATCTGTATCTGTTGCAATGTCAGAAAAAACACACAATACATAGGTCACATTATGTATGGGTTTTTTTATTTATTGTTTTTTTCTTTGTTAAATGGAGGTGCTTATTCTTACTTCAGAAGAAAGGTCTCCCTAACTTCCTGGTGCTCATCGATCGGCCCACTTTAGAGAAGGTAATGATGCATAAATACCATCTAGGACCTCAAGAGGCAGACTGGCCCTTGCTGATTTCTGCAAATCAGCGAGGGGGCTCAGCACCCCCCAGCCGGCTCCTGGTCCTTCCGTTCGCCTAGGACAGTGGTCGGCAAACCGCAGCTCGCTAGCCACATGCGGCTCTTTGGCCCCTTGAGTGTGGCTCTTCCACAAAATACCATGTGCGGGTGCGCACTACAGTGCGATTGAAACTTCGTGGCCCATGCGCAGAAGTCGGTTTTCGGAAAGGAGATAGACGAAACAAGTATACAAGACAAGTGTGGATGGGAGGGCCGACCTCAGCGAACGTACCTCAATCAGATTGAGGACGTTTTTAGCAAAGGCCAGCTTAGGAGCACCCTAATTAAGTTAATCACAATGTACCTACCTATATAGTTTAAGTTTAAAAAATGTGGCTCTCAAAAGAAATTTCAATCGTTGTACTGTTGCTATTCGGCTCTGCTGACTAATGAGCTTGCCGACCACTGGCCTAGGAGTGTCCTGCCCTCCTTTCCCACGAAGCTGTCCCAGCGCGTTCACACCCGCGTGACTCCGCCCACGCTGCTCCTCTGCCTGAAGCATCTCATCCATCTTCCCCTGCTCCGCCAGCTCACACGTCAGTTTCCCCAGAACCCTTCTCTCTCTTTTTTTAAAATATATTTTTATCATTTTCAGAGATGAAGAGAGAGAGAGAGAGAAAGAAACATCGATGTTGAGAGAGAATCATTGATTGGCTGCCTCCTGCATGCCTCCTACTGGGGATCAAGTCCACAACCTGGCATGTGCCCTGACTAGGAACGGGACTGTGACCTCCTGGTTCGTAGGTGGATGCTCAACCACTGAGCCACACTGGCCGGGCCAGATCCCTTCTTTAAATACTGAAATCTTGGAAGGCACATGCCTCCGCTTTGTCCTCACAGCACCTATCATATTAGGGTATCCACTCACCTTTTACTCAAGCAGAAGACTAGCTGTTCATTCCACATGAAGTAAAATGTACTTGTTTTTTTTTTTTTCCAATGCACAGCATACCTGCTAAAATGCTGCAGGCTTTTAAATTAATTATTTGAATAAATGTAATAATGGTGATTTGCTATTTAATGTTTCTTAAAGAAGAGAATAAAATTATAATTTTCCCTCCTACCATTAAAGTGAGCCTCATTTCAGTTTTAATGGTGAGTTTTTTCTATGCAAAATGTTCATTGAAGAAAAGACTTACATATTTTTATGTCCCTATAAAAATATACCTAAGTCTTAGAAATATTTATCTCTACCACTATGTAAATCTTCAATTACATAACAACATTTAAACAAAGATAAAGCTGTGGACAACTTAAGTATTCATGAACTTTAACACTTTTTCACTGCCCTTGCTTCCTGTTACATCTTTTCAATTATGACGCAGCACTTGCTTAATAATTGGGGCTTTAAATGAATTACCTTT
This sequence comes from Myotis lucifugus, assembly GCF_000147115.1. Classification (NCBI taxonomy): domain Eukaryota; kingdom Metazoa; phylum Chordata; class Mammalia; order Chiroptera; family Vespertilionidae; genus Myotis; species Myotis lucifugus. The sequence continues at coordinate 410,406 of NW_005871365.1, forward strand.
AACAATCCTTACGATTCTGGTATGATTTTAACACTGTGTTCTCTGCAGGGAATAAAGAGGTGTTTGAGCCAAGAAGTTAGGTGAGAACTGGTGTTTGTAGGCTTGGGAAAACTTACTATTCCCAGGCTGCCATTTTCTTGGACAAGTATTTTCTTAAGCGATGGAAGGGAACACTGTCTGCACTGTTTTCTGTCACCTGCGGGTTATCCAGGCATCACTCTGACCCCAGGGCACCTACTCATTCTGCTGTATTTTCTCCTGTGGATGGAGTAATGAGGCCCAATGAGGCCACTTTTTTTTTTTTCAGAAAACAGCAAACATATCTTAAGTAAGATGAAACCACCTCAGCATGAGGCCAGGACAAGCTGACCTTTATCACTACGGTTAGTCTTATTCTCTCTCTTAATCAGTCCTGCTCCCCCCTCCCCGTTCTTATTTATACCTTAATCTCTCTCCAAGCTCCTCCATCGCAAACATTCCCCACAGCCTCCTTCCTCTGATTGCGTTTTTCCTTCGGATTCCTGAAGTGGCACTTCCCATGCTCATTTTGCTCTGAGTCCGTGTTTTCCAGAGAGCTGTGGGACTCGGCCAGTCTGCGTCCCCTTTCTCAGGAGCGGGCTTTGTTATTCCTGGGGACAAAGGACTCTGGTGGTGCGGCCCCTGTCAGAGGCGATTAATTCATGCTTTCCCAACGGGCTGGAGAGGAGGGGGAGCGGCCTGGGCGGAGGGGGTGCGCCGGGGAACTAGGGTGCCTCTTCAGAGACTCCCCTGGCCGCGTCCTTTCATCCTCTCCTGTGTCTTTCCCGCAGTCCTGCGGGTTATTTAGCTGCAGCGATGCTCTGTGCAGACAATAGAGAGGGACTCATTAAGCTTTCAAGGCAGCGCCTAGCACTGAAAGTGGTTACAGGTCACCAATTTTTCCCTTATTCTTGGGAGCTCTTAATTGCACACACTATTAGTATTGTTTCTTTTCAGGCGACAGAGAAATGAGTCTTCATACATGCTAAGCAGATCAGCCCATAGATGTGCAGACTGTACATGCTGCTCACTGTGGCGCTGCTGATGCAGCCCGTCTGGGTTTATGACACACGGATTCCTCACTCGCTAACGAGGCTGGGAGGGACCCGAGGGTACGTATTTCTGAGTCCTGTCCCACCCTCTTTGTAAGAATAGGGTCACAGCCTTGACGAGGTTTCTTTCTTCAAAGCAAAAGACTAGTTTTCTAACATTAAAAGGTAAAAGGAGACACCCTTACTATTTTTTTAAACAAAAATGTTGTACTGTTTTTAAAATTCCTGTAGTTTTGTTTGTTTTAAGTCTCACCTGAGAGAGAGAAATATCAATGTGAGAGACACTGGTTGCTACTGGCTGCCTCCTGCACGTGCCCCCACTTGGGCCAGGAAGTGACCCGCAAACCAGGTACCTGCCCTTGACCAGGTGGGAATCAAACCCAAGACCCTTCAGTGCGCTGGCTGATGCTAACCATTGAGCACCAGTCAGGGCAAAAATTCCTATAGTTTTTTTTTTTAATTGTAAAGTAAAAGTAATTTGGAAGATTATTGTCTGCATTCATGAGCAGCTAGTTTATAATTAGTGATGTTTCTATTTAACTGAGTATCATATGGATGTTCGCAGATAACAACTTAATTGTAAAAATCCACCAGAAATGCTGGTAACATTAAAAAACCAAGATAACCCTAATTCAAAAAAGATGTTTTTATTCACATCATCATTATCCCAATCTCACTAAATATACAGCCATATGCATTTACACTCCCATTGATATTTTCCTAAGAAACTAAAGGCAAGGGGATATAAAGTCATCATAAAGGGAATATAAAGTCATCACATATATTTTTAAACATAATTCCTAAAATCTAAGTTCTCCATTACGAAGCCTGTGCCTGAAACAGCTTTCCCCAGGCACACGGTTCTCAATAAATATGGACTCCTTGCTGGCCGACCTCAGCCCTTGGGATAAATCTTAAGCAGATCTTGAAGCAACTGGTCATAAAATATAGACAAATGATTGGAATGTCTGAAGGTTAAACTCATTTTCCAATAAAATGAAAAGGGTTCATATAAAAACTAAGATAAGCGATGATTTAAAGCCATTTCTTTGCTTTCCAAGAACTATGGAATTTAAATTAAAAAAACCCAAACAATTGGAGATGTATTTCAGGTAGAAGAATGAGAATGCTCCCGTGGCTTCGAGAAAATGAGTTTCTTCTTTAGAACACATTTTCTTTTGTTTGGAAGCAAAGAGACTTGCCTGCTGTTGTTTGGAAAGTGGCCCCTCTGCCACGCCTTTTCAGTAGCATTGAGTGTCCTCAGCGTTCAACTTGATCCACAGGAACTGCTGGGAAGTATTATTGTGATGAAAAGAATTGTGGGGTTTTTTTGTGTTTGTTTTTTTTCTCAGCAACAAACTCATTGAACACATGCCTTGTTTATGAATTAGGGAACCACAGCTTCTTTGTGGATATAAATTTACTTAATGAGTAGAGAAAATAGATGGTTGATCTTCAGATAATATAATGCACCACAGACAGTAGCTTGTGAAGCAATTTGAATGATAGAGCTACAGACGATTCTGTTTAGAGGATTTTAATTTACAGCCAGCTTGGGCCTAAATCATAATTTGATAATAAACAGGATGTGGTATTGCAAATATTTATGGCTCTTTCAGCATTTGTCTCTATTTCGAACAAATGGGAGTATGTAGTGAATTATTTCTACTCTGCACTGACTGCTATAAAATTTAGGAGTTCGATGTTCTACATTTAGGGGGATTTTTGCACTAAACTGATGATCTTGGAGTAGGCTATCCCTTGGAATGTACCAACTGTCATTTCAAACTAAGTTGTGAGTTGATCAACTTGTGTTCAGACAAATTGCTCCAACCCAGCGCTACCCAGAGCACTATGACGGGAGCCTAATGGGTAACGAGGATGCTGCCACCCCACCCACTGCTACGTTAGCTGGTAGGGATGCTGAATTTTACCACCAATGAGTATCTTATATCGTATGTTTACCCCGGCAAAATGTACATTAAAGTAAGTTACCCCCTCTTGGAAAACCAATATTTGCATACATTTAAAAATAAAGAGGCATGCTTATAACAGAAAACAACCACCACCAATACATTAAGATGCTATTAAAATTACCCCTAGGTATGTATTTTAAATAAGGATTATAATTAAAAGGACAAATGGCAAATCCACAATCTCAGTGGAAGATTTTCACAGACGTCTCAGAGACTGATAGATGAAGCAGTGAAACATGAGTAAAGTATTTAAAAATTAAATAAAGTGATTTTTTATCAAGTGTTAAAATATTTGCGAATCAGTGTAAGAGGTGAACAGTAAAAATTTACAGTTGGATTGTATATGTCTGTGTGTGAAGAGACTGACAGGCAGACAAGCAAATTGATCCTGAAAAACAGGATAAATACTCTTTTCTCCTATGTGATATGTCACAATGGATTTTCAAACAAAAACCCTCAAATGGATCAATTTTATATCATTTTTGCTTTGTTTGTGATTCAATAAAATTATAAACTAACACACACAAAAATCCAAATCTCTGTCTCCATTCCCAGGAATTAAACACACACATTCTGCCCATGTTTGTGGTGGATGTTGTACACGGCAATTTAATTGAACTTCCAGCTGTATTTCTACCGCACATGGGATACAGCTTCCGGTACAGGGGACTTGTTTACCCAACATCAGTTGTCATTTTGCTTAAATGGTTTTCACACTAATTATGGTATTTACATCCTGGACACAGTCACAATTGCAGAGGAAAAGCGCAGTATATAATTAAATGGCGCCACAACAAAAGACCTGATTTATTTTGGAAGAAGAAAGGATAGCAGGAGGGATCAAGTGGCAGCACATCACCTCGAAGGCCTGCTGAGACTTCCTGCGGAACCTCTGCAGGCTGTTTATTTCCACGCACCTCAGGAAACTGCAGGTGCACATAAGCACGTGAGGAATAAAAATGACGCCCTGATTTCATAGCAGCTCCTCTGCTCCCGCTGCCCTCGCGACACAAGCAGATGGATGAGGCGCCGGGGTCTTCACTGTATTATTTTCTAATCGATATTTTCAGTTAGCAAAACGAAATTGAGGACTCAACTGTAAGTCGTAGGTTGACACTATTTCTCACCTTAGATCCTGTCTTGCCCTGTTAATTGGAAATTAAAATAATCTACTCACTTTTTTTCTCCTTAAAAACAACTTTAAAAAATACCATGTATTATGATCTTTTGATTCATAACTAAAAATAATTGGACTGATATGTCCTTAAGAATTACTACTGAGCCCTAACCGGTTTGGCTCAGTGGATAGAGCATCAGCCTGCAGACTGAAGGGTCCCAGGTTCTATTCCGGTCAAGGGCATGCATGTACCTAGGTTGCGGGCACATCGCCAGTAGGGGGTGTGCAGGAGGCAGCTGATCAATGTTTCTAACTCCCTATCCCTCTCCCTCTCTGTTAAAAAAAAAATCAATAAAATATATTTTTAAAAAAAGAATTACTATAGAATGGGTAAATATCATGCTTGTGAAAAATGAAGAGTAGAAATGAAAATTTATTAGTGCTCTTCAATTGCTAAAGTAACTCAATGTGTGAAAGTATTGCTTCTTATTCTACATAATAATCAGATTACATGGAATTTAGGGAAATCCCACCTAACAATAAGGCATGACTGTACACAGCAGGCCATTCATTACTCTGAAAGTGAAAATGTTTATTCCCTTGACAAAAAAAAGATAGTATTTGTCATTTTTCAGTCTCGAAAAACATCAGAGTCCTTAATTGAGGAAAAGTAAACCAGCTTCCACTTTAATAGCAGTGACTATGCCATGTGGTTTTCTTATCACTTGTCAATTATAATACTGTTGTTAAATTAGTATACTAGTATATCACAAAAACAAACAGTGAACAGCAAAAATTCCCAGACCTCAAGCAAAGCTACCCAGAGATAAGCAACCACTCTCAAAGACATTTAGTGTATTCTGTCTTAAATTTTCTATGCAGATGCAAAATATATACCATTGTATTTGATAAATGATCAAAAGTCTCCTGCTTAATCTGGGTATTAGGCAAAATTATTAAAATATTTACATGTGATTCTAAAATCAGACTTTTTAAAATTAACAACGTATCTTGAAAGATGTTCTACATCTGCATTTATATCCCACTTTTCCTTTTACACCCAATGTTACTATATTATATCTGTAACATGGATATTCTCAGCAAAGTATGTTCCTTTGTACATTGGGCAATAAGATGCTTAATATTCCAATCTGACAGATACAAATGGTAATATCATTTATACTTTTTAAAAATTGCTTAACTATTAATGATATTGACCATTTTTATTGGTCAATACTTTTAAAATCTTGCATACCTAAGTCATGGTAAGCCTATTTGAAACATTTGAACCTTGTAACAGAAACATAAAAGTAGGTAATTTAAGCTTTTAAAATATTTTTCTGATTAAAAATAATTTAGAACATGCAAAAATCATAGCAGAAAAAATAACTGAAGCCAAAAGTAACCACCATTAAAATACGGTATATGTCCTCTAGGCCTTTTCTTCCCTACACACACCCTGACACTCTTCTTTCTGTCTTTTTTTTGTCCTTACACACCCGCACCCACACCCACACCCACACACTGCAGTGATACAATAGATTTCCTAATGCAGAGACGTGCTTACATTTTGCCTATTAAAAAAACCCTCTAGCATTATGATTCTTTGAAAACTTATTTTAATAAATGTATATTGCATCCCACGATGCATGGTAATTTATTGTTGGACTTTCGGTTGGTTTCCAATTATTTACTAGAGTAAATATATTTAATCATATCTGTAAAAAGCCACTGGCCTCTAGTGTCTTTTACTTGTTACTCTTAAGATGTTAGACTTACTGCACAATATGTTGATAAGCGGTCTGGCGAGTATCAGGGAGTCAGCTCACAGCCCCTTGCAGGCAGGGACTGGATTGGGCCTCTCTGCATAGTGGGATCCCTGAGGAGGAAGCTGTATACAGGAAGGAGGGCAAGGTGGTCCTGACTGGAGAGAACACATTTTGCGGGGAATCACGTTTTGGGGTCATCATAAAAGTGTATGCGAGTTGCTGAAGCGATACGGGAGGAAGCGCTATTTCTGTTGGAGGGCTTCTAGGAGGTGACGTCAGAGGATGGATAGAGGCAGCCTCAAGTCCTCCCTACCAGGAAGCATATCCACTGTCCCTGCGCTGATGGTGAAACTTAGATGGGCTGGAGGCAGGAACTGAGAATGAAGATGAGAATTCCGCCGTGTGGGAGCTGGGAAAGGACCGGGAAAGGCAATCACGAGGAAGTGGTCCCCAGTGTAAACACCTGCAGGGACGTTAGAACAGTTCTTTTTAGGGGCCATGGAGAGCGCTAACACCAACAGGTAGGCTGTGCAAGGGAAGGTTCTGTGGACCGGGGCACATGGAGAATTCAAAGATAAGAAGTGTAGGCTGTGGAAGTTCAAGGCCAGGCCTGCTCCCTCTCTCACTTCTCTCTGGAATCTGTTAGTAATTATTTAGAGATGAACGTATTTGTAGGTGTTGTTTGTAGAGATGTACTGCCACTATGCCACTGAAATCGAATTTAAGCAATAGAAGTCAAAACCATGTTATTTTGAAGGAAGATAATATTTTAGGAGATATTATCAAGTAAGAGAAGCCAAAAACAGAGGTTAAAGATTTTTGTATAATAAAATATATCTATTCCATTCTTAAACTCTGTTGTGTTGAGATAACATCCTATTGGAACTGTGTTCAAGAATAAGAAACATTAACTGGAAGGAGATTACCCTACTTAAGGATTTGCTCAGGAAGTTTTCTAGATTTAGATCCGAAAATGGTATTTTAATGAATATATGTTGTGTGTGTGTGTATATGATGAAGAATGAAGATCAAGTATGGCGCCTTAACATATATGCAATTGGGCAATTTGAAGGATAAAGAACTTATAACAAATCAAGATGCAATGACCAGATGATGATAGGAATATGAAATATAGGGTGTCCCCAAAATGTATACACACACTTTGGATAATCATAAAGGCAGTGTTTATTAGACTACATTTCATTTTCAAAATTGAGCTATCAGCTGTGAAAGGATGGAACAGCCTGTATACTGTCAGCCCCAATTATTTGTAACGTACAGGTTATTTACAGAAAATGTTTTTTCTCTGTGTAGTTAGGCATCTCTCAATGCCCTTTCCAAAGGTCAGCAACTTCCGGGAAGATGGATGGTGTGTAGGTCGAACGATCTGGCCTCCGTTATGTTTAAATTCCTGCGAACACTAATAAGATTATCCCTGCCCTTTTCTTCCATTACCAAATCGTTTTCAGAGACCCAATTTTTTTGAAAAGTGTTCCGTATACCTTATATGCAAAGATTATGCCCCTTTCCTATTATTTGGTAATGAGTTATGACGTTTTATAAGAAGCAGTAGGTGGAACAAAGCCTTTTTTGGAAAAGAAGGGAGCATTGAAATATAAAGGGCATTTCTCAATTTATAACTGGGCTCCATTATATTTTAGCTGGAAAGGGGCTAATAGAATAGCTATATTAATCTTTTATTGTAGTTGGAATGGTATAAATTACCTCAAAGTCATCAGCTCCTTTTCAGACAAAATACAGCACTTTATCATTCATGTTTGAGTTCACCTCCTTGGTGGGCCCCAGCATGGACTGCTGGCCTTGCTATCATCTGTCCTGATTTTCATGACCTTGTGGCTTATGAAATACATAACAAGAATCACTTGCAAAACTGGCCTGCTTGTTGAGTGAAAGCTAAAGTGACGCAAGTTTTCTTTCCTTCCAAAGGCTTGCGTTAAATAAAGTCATCATGAGAAATGTAGTTAGGAGACAGACAAAACCAAGTACAATCTCATTCACTTGTGTACGCACACTTAGCGTGGACAGCACTCTTCCTATGGGACCCAGACTGATATTTGAAAGCGTGACAGCAATGCTTCATAGAACACAACGGTGAGTGACATTGGTTTGCATAAAATAAACCAGATCGAATGAGAAATAGCAAAGATTGCACTTCATTTACTCCAAGTTGTCTTTTTAAAGAATTCAAAAATATCAAGTGCTAATCTACCCATTAGGAATAGTACATTTCCTAATACCAGCTGGTTTGGTGGGTGCAGTCACTTGAAAACGAACAAAAACATCACTATATTATCTATTAATCACTTAAGATAAAAGTGAAATTGATAGTGCTAGTAACTTAAGTAAAAATTATGCTGAATCCCAATTCATGGTTTTATATTTAAAAATTTGTGGGAAGCAAATTTTGTCCACATCACTATTACCTTGCTCTTAAGTTTTTATAGTAAAACCATTACTTTCAAACTCTAATTTTAATCACACTTTGAAGTAATTAAAATGAATAATGACTTGCTTTTTATGCCTCTGGTTCTCCATAAGGAGAAATAGTACCATTTAAGTTATTATGGTGTTATAATTTTAAGGAGGCATACTTTTATCATCAAAGTAATATACACTCAAGAGCAAAAAAGAAGAGAATAAAATTCCACTACCCAGAGACTGGGTTTGTTAACATCTTAAAATATATACCTAATCCAGACTTTTTGCATATGTACCTAAATTAAAAATTGAATATTTCAACAAATTTCAGTAATATTCTTTCCTCTCCTGCATTTTATAGTGTTTTGACATGTTCTATTTGCCACCGTGTATTTAATCAATATTGTTAATTCTTGTTTAAGTTATTTGTCTGTTCCTATTGGCATATTCATCATTTTCTAATGAATTTGTAGGTGTCCTTTATGTATATTAATAGATACTGACTTCTGTAAAATTTCTCACTCTGAGCTATGTGAGATACTCAATACTGAATTAATGAAATTTGCATTTTTAGAGAATCAATCATACAACTGACTGACTTAAGTGTTACATGAAACCCATTTATATGGACGGGTTAATATTAACCTTAAATGATCTAGTGGTCATCTTCATCATATAGCATGCTAGTTAGTCAAATAATGGAATAAATTATAAAGTATAGATGCTTGTGTCTCTGTGAAAAAAGTTCAAAATTAAAATTGATCATGTTAAGAAGAAAAATAACATGGCACAAAATAAATTTAAAAGAATAATTAATGAGTAGTATACAGTGGGAAGAAGTTAAAACTGGGAGACTATAATGTTTGGTGGCCTAGTATTTTTGGACTGAAAATAATCTTGGTGTCATAACCTTGAAGTGTTTCAATGATAAGAAATAACTGGTGATGAGAAGCTTGATGTTCGATAGCATTAATGACTAATGTAATAGGGAATTGATTTGCTAAAACCTTACCCTTTACGCAATGTCTTTTTCCTTAGATTGAAAGAGAATCAATATGTGAATATCTGAGTATATGAGAGACAGTCAGGTGAAGAGAAAATACTCTTTAGTTAGCTACAGAAGACCTGGTTTCTTTTTTTATTGCATAGTAATGTTTTATTAATTATTATTTGTTATTAAATGTATTGGGGTGACATTGATGGATAAGATCATATAGGTTTCAAGTGTGTATTTCTATGATTCATGATCTGTAGATTGCACTGTGTGCCCACCACCTGAAGTCCAATCCCCTTCTGCTCTGACTTCTTAGTGTCATTGTGCCACAAATGAAACCTGTGACCTTGGGCAAGTCATTTGGTCTTCTGAAAAGTTTACTTTCTTGTTCCATCAGCAAAAATGGTTTCTAAGGCCAAGCACTAAGTTTATGTAATTCACTCTTGAAATAAACTTAAATCATAGGGAAAGCTTTGTGATGTTTCTGGAACTGCCTTCTTCTATTGGGCCAGGTTACTTTCTGGATAACCGACGCTTTATAAGAGTTTTACTGGGCGTGGGCACTATTCTTACTGAATGCTCACAGAACTCCAGGCAGCCTGAGTTGCTATTGTTTCATAGATCAGATTCTGATGACGAAGCTGATTGAAGAGGGTTAAATCAAAGCCAGGCAGACTGATCCATCATCTGCCACTTCAATAGGCCTTTTTGCTCAGACAAATTTAGGAAACACTGGCTAAACACAATCAGCCGGACCAAAGACACTTGGAAATATTTTGATTACCCAGGAGGGACAGCATACAGAGCTGTCCACATGGAGTTTGACCGTGAAAGTCATATCAAAAGCAATACTCAATGTATCAAAGGCACTCAAGGTCTGCAAAACCCCGTTAGCTGATGCCCCAATGGGTTTTGACCCAGGCTTGTACAGAAACCAATCCCTAAGTAAGTGGAGGAAGTAGGGAAGATGGACAAAATATCTATGGATTTACTTTCCCATAAGATTCTGTCCCATTTCCCACTTTCCCCTCCTTTAGTGCATTTGGGCTCAAGAAGTCCCACCGGTGCATCAGCAGTGAGTTTACGGGGAAACCTGGTTCCGGATGGGGCTGCAGCCTCGGGGAAGACGTGAAATGCTTACACTGAGCGCATTCGCTCTGTGCCTAGCAGTTTTGCTAGGACATCTCCATTGTGGAGAACAGTGGTTATCATCTCTTTGTAGCCTTCAACGTCAAACATATTGATGGTTTGAAAAATATTTCCTACCCTACATTAGAAAAGAATGAAAATAAACATAATTTATAGCACCATCCTGTAACCTCTAAATATTTCATTTATATTTATAAAATAGGCAAGCTACCATAAAACAAAACCCATACATCTTCCAAATTAGATACTCCGTCATATTCGATCATCTGAGATGTTCGAAATATCAGTTTGAATGAAACAAATCTACATAATGTCACAAAATAAAAAAAAAACAGAATTTATACTTTATGACAGTGTCGATGATGGAAACAGAATGGATAGATTTGTATTTTATCTATTTCATCTTGGTTTTTCTCTTTATCCTGGGACTCATAAAACAGATTCAATCTCATAAAATACCCCAGAAGTAGATAGAATACAGGGCATAGCGTAGCACAGTTGATCCTCGTTATTCACAGACTCTGTATTTGCAATGTAGCCTGCTCACTGAGGTGCATGTGAGACCCCGAAAGCAATGCTCCCAGGCACGCCGCGGTCATCCGCAGACACATTCCAGAGGGAAAAGACTGCCCCTCAGCTCGCTTGCTCCCAGGTCAGGGGCATGAGCTTGTGTTCTGCCTTCTTGTCTCTGTTCTCTCACTGTAAGAAAGTGCTTTTCCCAATTTATTGCCCCCCTTTTTCGTTGCATTTTTGTACTTGTGGTTGCTAATTTTGCTGTTTAAAATGCCTCAGAGCCCGGCAGGCATGGCTCAGTGGTTGAGCAGCGACCTATGAACTGGAGGTCATCCTTCAATTCCCAGTCAGGGCACATGCCTGGGTTGCGAGCTCAATCCCTAGTGAGGGGCGTACAGGAGGCAGCCGATCCATGATTCTCTCTCATCACTGATGTTTCTATTACTCTCTTCTTCTCCCTTCCTCTCTGACATCAATAAACTATATTAAAAAAGAATGAATAAATAAAAATAAAATGCCTCATAAGTGGCGAGCCTACAGGGTGTCTCGTGCAGGAAGGCTGGGGTGAGCCTCTGGAGAAAACATGGGCATTCGCTACGCTTCCCCGGCCTGGTTCCAGGGCTGCTGGCTGCAAGTTCAGTGTTAGTGAATGAACCACGAAGTGCCTGGAGAAAAAGAAGACATACCATAAACAGTGCAGTGGATAGCACTGCTGTGAGGCTAAAACCCAAAGGAACCTACAGGCCTGGTCCCCAGGATGAGGAAAGTGGTGAGCTCCTCCTGGCTGGCCCTGCTGGCTCCCCTGTCTTGGAAGGTGATGGCTGGGAAACATTCCACTCTGGGCGAGGCGCGTCCTGCAGACCTGGCCACCGCGGAGGCGTTGGACACACACCTGCTGTGCTGTGCAGGTAAAGGGTTATGTCTAAGAGCGACCAGTGAGAACCCACTGTATCGTTGTAAGATTTCTTTTCCAGATACTCCCCTGGCTTATGTCTAAAACGTATAGAAAAAAAAGTCTTGCACATAAATGCTGAAATGCTTTGCAAAGCTACATCACTGCTCTTGAGGTTCTAGACAATAAAATTGAAGTTAAAAAGTGGCATCGAGTGTCCCAGTGCCAAAATGACCCGTTTACAGCGAGGGCTGAGAAGCCGGGGAGCCACTTGGATGCTCCGAAGAGAGATGAGAGAGAACCGAATTCTTAAAGCGACACGGGTGGCAGGAGACCCCCTCCCACTCCCTTCAAGAAGGCTCCTGGATGGGAAAGTGCCGAGTGGGAGAATATGACGGGCTGGGTCTTGAGCATGAGTAAGATGCTGAGACTCACCAGGCAGACTTGGAAAACTCAGAAGGAGCCGAGTTTATTCTTTATGCAAATGTCTAGTCAGTACAGTTTACATTATTCTCGTTCATTTGATGCAATCAAACATGTCAGTGGGTACTGCTATTTAGAAAACTTGTAAAATCTAGAATTCTAGCAATAGGAGACATATGGGAGTTTATATGTTGGATACGCCGCTATGTATATAATATCTAGTACATATAAACTTTAAGAGCTGTTCTTTGGAAAAGCAAATCCCTGGTTCAAGAGAAGGGTTTACAATTTTAGGGACAGATATGACTATAGATACAGCTATAGAGAACTATACATGCTAATATATACACTTAATTATATAGGGTGTTCCAAAATTATATACACTTAATACATAGGGTGTTCCAAAAATGTATACATATTCTGAATAATTATAAAGACAGTGTTTATTAAAATACAATCCATTTTTTCAATTGAGCTATTAGCTGCTACAGTGTGTTTACATTTTTGGGGGGACACCCTGTATATTTATATTATACTAGGGGCCTGATGCATGAAATTCACGCAAGAGTAGGCCTTCCGTCCCCTGGCTGCCAGCACCGGCTTCCCTCTGGCACCTGGGACCCGGGCTTCCCTCTGGTCGCCAGCAGGCACCAGGGACCTGGGCTTCCCTCGCAGCCCCGGCTTCGCCCAGAAGGATGTCCGGTCTAATTAGCATATTACCCATTTATTATTATAGATATCTATACAGTTAGCCATATAAGTCACAATACGAAGATTCGGTAGTTAGCTGCAAATAGGGGTCTTTGAGCAGATTCTCCAAGGGAAAATGTATGAGGAATGGCTAACAGCAGCAGCAGCCTGGGGAATGTCCTCTCCCAGAAACTTCGCAGAAGAAAATGAGTGAGCGAAATGGAAGATGGCACAGTGCGGTGAAGAAAGGAAGGTACAGTATAATGATGTGACCATTGGGACTAAATGTCATTAGCGATGCGATTTTCACCTCGACAGAGGTAACAGGTTTGAACAAGGTGTGTTACATAAGGCAATCAGCGTACATCACAAAAGTCAAGTTGAAGGAAACATTATACAGAACTCTTGCGATGGGGGGTGGTGGTGTGGGGATGAGAGAAACAGTGATCTAAGCAAAACTAAACTTCCCAAGTCCCCACAGCCTGCATACTTCTCACAATTTCACTCTGGCCAGGATGGTTTCATAAGATGGGAAGGTACAAAGTTTCCGATCCCAGAAATATTTCGTTGGCACAAATCAAATGGGTGCATGCTTTGATGTTCATGTGGATTTTAAATAGATGGATGAATTCTTGAGGATGGTAAGATGTCAGACATATGTTAGTGAGCATTCAGTTTTGAATTAAAATGCAAACACCATTAAAAATGAATGCTTATGCTTATGATGTCATATAAAACAAAAGCTTTAGAAACACCTTTTTTTTTAAAGCTAACCGCGCCAAAATAACTTTTACAATGAAAAATATGGGCATGTGCTCCTTTTACATATCATGTCAGAAAACTGGACATTCACAAACAATATCCTAGTTATAAAAAATAAAATAAATGATCCATGACTAAAATAAAAAAAGAAACATAATTGATATGCTAAGAAAGGAAAGAAACTGGAAGCATATAAAATGTTCAACTAAAACCACAAAAGGCAGAAAAAGAACAGAAGACAGAAGTAGGAACAAATAACAAGAGACACAAGTACAAATAGTAACAGATGTGATAGATGTCAATTCTACTCTCAGTAACCACTCTGAGTGTCAACGGTTCAAACGCACCAAGAACAAGACACAGGCTGTCGGAGTGGATCAAGAAAAAAGAATCAATTTATTGCCTTCAAGAAACCCACTCTAAATACAAGAGACACAGAGATTAAAAACAAATAGATGGAGAAAGATATACTAGGCTAACAGTAATCAAAAGAAAGCAGGGACAGCTATAGTGCTTCCACACCGAGCAGACTTCAGACCAAGGACAGTTATCGGGACTCATTAGGGGTGAGAATTTGCCAAAACTCACATGAAAAGAACAAACAATATACATAGGCCTCTATCTATGGAAGAAATGGAATCAATAATTAATAACCTACCATAACAGAAAACACTAGGCCCAGATCAGTTCACTGGTGAAGTCTATTAAATCTTTAAGGAAGAAATTGTACCAATTCTCTGTAAACTCTTATAGAATAGGAAATACTTTCTCAGTCATTTTCTGAAGCCAACACTAATAACAAAGCCAGACAGAAACATTACAAGAAAAGTAAGCTATAGACCAATCTCTCTCATGGATATAGATGAAAAAAAAATTTCAACAAAATTCAAGTTTCTGTCCATTGCAGTAATGTCAGCGTCCATGGCAAGTTCCAATTTTTCCTTCTTTCCCCCACTTCATACCCACTTTTCCTTCCAGACCACTGTGCCTGGTGGTGTTGGGTCATCTCCTAGTGGTTATTAGTATGCATCTTGGCTCAAACCGGACTGAAAACACAGATCCAAACTGGGGCCATAATTTTTGCTTCATTAGTTCCCTGGTTGTACCTGTACCTCAGCATTTATCAAATTGTCTTGCACTTGCTTTTTTGTTTCCTTAACTACATTGAGGCAGGGCTTTTTGTTATCTACTAGAGGCCCGATGCACAAAATTCATGCAAGAGTAGGCCTTCCTTCCCCCGGCTGCTGGCACCGGCTTCCCTCTGGCACCCAGGACCTGGGCTTCCCTTGTAGCCCCAGCTTCATCCAGAAGGTCGTCCAGAAGGATGTCTGGTCTAATTAGCATATTACGCTTTTATTATTAGATATTTTATTGCAATAGACCAGTCTGTTGCATTGTGCGTTAAAAATACTTACTATGTGCATCCTGAGTCGAATGAGGCCCACAACAAATTATGTTTATTTAAATGCTTCTGAGAATTTTTTTTAAGGAAAAGTACTTCAAGGAAGCCTAATGTTGTTATGGTTTTTATCCTCAAGAGCTCATGCATGCAATAGTAAGTTGAGCAGGTGTTTAATTATAAGGAAGTCCTTAGGTCAATTGCCGATGTATTTAATAAAGTCTATTTCCCCCCAAACCATCTGTGAACTCTAGCGTCCACCATTCAAGGACTGTAGCTTTGTTCTTGGTTACATTTGGGGCTTGGTGGCATAGTAGGCTATATCATCCTATAAACCTTCATGCACTGTAATCCTTGCTTTTCTATTTGTAACCAAAGACTGTTTTGAAGCCTCACCTGAACCCACATTCTGGCTCAGCCATTGCTACTCTGCGAGTTTGAGCCAGACACAGCATTCCAGGTGTATCATGGGTAATGTCCATGTTTTAAACAAGGCTATAAGGACAAAAGGAATACATGTAAGTAAAGCCCATACACAGGCCTTAGCACGTAATATTTGAACAATTAGTATCAGCTATTAATATTATCAGATTTATTTTAAGAAAGTAGATACTAAGAACAGCGATTTATAGGTGTCTGTGCAACATATTTTAATTCAATGCTAATCTATGCACGAGGGTATAATTTTTAAAATGTTCACTGCTCAGTTGAAGTTATGAATTTCTCCTATCTGTTACCAGACCATACTACACTAAGACATCCCTTCTGACTACAAGTTAGGCAACTTTTAAAACTGCTACCTTCCATTGCTGACAGCTTAGCAACAATATATGAAAATTCTAAGAATATGATTCTTAACATTTGCAGGTATAACTCATGAAATCCTATTTACAATGACAATTCAACTCACTGTGTCTCAATCTGCTGTTTCTTAAAAAAAAGTTCTCTGCAAAGTACATTATGGAATTTCTGTTAAATTGAATATCTCTGTATGTGGCATTCCGAATAAGTGGTAAGTTAATGAAAAAGTTCCCAAGGAGGAAAAATATAGTTTTTAAAATAGTCATAGATAGTGATATATTGCTTATTTATGTTGGTATTCATTAAAAACTGAGTCCAAGTAAATAGCTATGATTATATCCTATTCCCAATAAAATAGACTCACGGTTAGTAAACTACGTAATATCTGTTGTTAGGACATGGGCACTGTGGCTAAGACTGATAGCGAGCTATTCCAGGGGCCTCAGCAAATCCCAGGCTTTGGGGCTGCCTTTCCTATTACCACCCACAAGCAAGGAACTGGCGAATGCATGAGGGAAATGATGGTGCTACAAATCATTATGAGACTTTAAGGAACCAATATAATCATTTCTACAGTGTATTATCAGGTATATGCCTGGCAAATGCACATACATGCATTGACTTATTAAAATTAATAATAATAATTAATCAGTCTGTGCTGTGACACCTTATGGCACACTTATGGCTAAAAGTGACCAACTAGATGACATCACAGTGTGCCTTCCCACAGGGGAAATTTCCTGGGATGGAGGATTTTACTTTATTTTATTTATTGGGAGGGAGGATTTTAAAGTAAAAAAAAAAGCCTTTAAGAAGGCAGTTGCGATGGTCAGAAAACTCATGTAAAATAATCTCCCAGGAGCTTCCCAGGTGAGCTCCCAGGTTCCGTTCATCCTAATCACTGTCCCCTGTCGCCTGCATGTCGGCAGTGCCACCGCCTGCCCCTGTGAGCTCAGCGTTCATGTGCTTCATGATTATAACTCCAACTAATTAGTTTATTTTTTAATTATAATCAATACACTAAGGGGAAGTGTGAGACAGCTGATATGATTTACGACCCATTCTCAAGGCATTTGTCTTGCTTTCTGGCAGCTGTACTATCTCAGAAACGCCCCTCCCGGCCCGCTCAGCAGCGACCTGCCGGGGTCCGTGACTGTCGCATGCAGGGACGTTCCTGACAGGCTTCCTCCGTCCTGGTCAATGTATGCCCACCTTGGGATCAGGCCCACACGGTCCTGCTTCAGCTTTCACCGAGCAGGGGTGGGGAACGTCCGGCCTGTGGGCCGTGTAAGGCCCGTGAAATCATTTGTTCTGGCCCTGCCCAGGCATAGGGGTGAGTTAATGAAATGTTTGACCAAATATAAGAGGCTGATTTTTAAGTTGATGATTTTGTGTGGCCAGCGAATAATGGTATAAATATCCAAATGGCCCTTGGCAGAAAAAGGTTCCCAACCTCTATTCTAGAGCCTCATCACATGGGAGAACAACACCGCATGCCTATAGCCACACACGTACAGGCATCACAGACAGGACCATATGTACATGAGGAGAAGTATATGTGATCGCCACCACACCTGCTACATGGGGCTATGCAAGTGTCTCAGTGGGGAGCAAACGCCTCTCTTATTATGTTAAGGACACTTGAGAGGTTCTTAAAAACTGGGAAAGTGGGAAATTATCTCAGAGGCATGAGATCATTTTCCCCAGAGTAATGTTTAAGAATCAGAGATTCTGAAATACCACAGGCTTTGTGGTAGGGTGGGAGTTTACTCCACGAAGTTATTACTAAAGACCAGCGCTGGAGGAAGACTGAAATTGAGCACTCAAGTATACACGTCTCCTCTGATGCGGGACTACTAGCATAGAGCTGAAAGCTCCGTACTGGGACAGTGACCCTGTTTTCATTGATGAATCTTTCACTCTTCCCTCATGAGTTATTCAGGTACGGTGCCAGGCTGACCTCATTCTCAGTGTATGGAAAAGAGGTCCTCCAATCCTACGCCATCATTTCTTTCAATAAGAAGCAAAACCCTTTTTAAAAATAATTTTAGTCCAGCCAGAGTGGTTCAGTGGTTGAGCATCAACCTATGAACCAGGAGGTCAGGGTTTGATTCCCGGTTAGGGCACAGGCCTGGGTTGGGGGCTTGACACCCATTAAGGGCATGTGAAAGCAGCCAATCTATGATTTTCTCTCGTCATTGATGTTTCTAGCCCTCTCTCTTTCTCCCTTCCTCTCTGAAATAAATAAAAATATATTAAAAATAATAACAATTTTATATTGATAAAATTGTATTTGGGTTAATATTGTTGAGATAAACACCATCATGTGAAAGATTTGATTCACTGAATCAATCTGAAGTGGATTAACTTTCCCATTGCCACGCTGGTCAACACCCAAGGAATGTGGCTCCATTAGAAATGACCTGTGTCATATTGACACAGTTAGTACAGCTCTGAGGGAAAGACAGGGGTTGCAACCACTGAGGGCTGTGTAATTGCATGATAAGGAAGAGACAGAAAGATATTCATAAGTGATAAGGGCTGAAAACTGGCCAGGAGGAAGGCACTGATCCCTGGCCTACTGCCTGCAAGTGCATTAAAGTGACAGATAAAAGTTGGCAGATTGGCCATGTTAAAAAAAAAAAAAAGCGAAATTAGCTTGAGACAGATTAAAGGCAACCTTATCAAGCAATTGACTTTGACTACAGAAAGTAGCTGGTATTAAATTAAATAATGTGAATATTTTACCGTGGAACTAGACAAAGAAAAACAGCCAACCAACAAGACTTTGCTTATTTTTTTTAAGGGGAAAGACTTTGTACCTTAATTTCTTCCTCCCTATATTTGGTTTCAATGTTAATGATCTTAGATGATCAGAAATGGAAGGAAACTTTAAAACACTCTTTCTCTCTATGGGAGGAGACTGAAGATGCTGAGTGATGTCCCCCCAACACACTGGTTGTAATCAGTGCCGCAATTAGACATTTTCCAGATCTAATCCCTGTTCAACAGCCTCTACCTGTGTTTTATTTCTTAAGATGTGACTCCTTCTTAAATGTGTATTACATATGCACATTTTTACTAGTCAATATCTATGCATCTTAGACTTCCATATGTTACAATGTGTTTCTTTACATTAAATCCACTACATATTATAATTTTTAAAATAAAACAGTTTGGTATGTCTACAGGATCGGTAATAACAGGTCTACTGAATTCATAGTGCAAAGATGGCTTTATATTAGGAATGCTTGAATTCCAACCACTTATGTATGTAGTAAAATGTAATATATCAAAACTTATTGTCCTATGAACTCTCTTTAAATAGACATGTCTACTTTATCTGTTCACCAGAATAAATATAGTGTCAGGCTTTATTTTCTGTAACTCACATTCCAAGATCAATTATATTATAGATTGCATGAAATGCTTTCTAAAAGAACATTCTGGCCCCTCCTCCACATCCTCTCTCAGGGAAACGATACCCACCTTAGAGACATGAACGTATCCTCCCTCCCTCTTTCCTATAACCAAAGCAGGTCATCTGCAGAGCATGAGAAAGAAGGGGAGAGGTGGGTAGTACATGATAAGGTGGAGACAGCTGCTGGTTGCTGGGACTACCTTGTGGATGGTCTTAAGTAACAGGCTTTGAAAAGCAATGTTGTGTTCTGGTGCTAACGCCGTTACCCACACTCCCCCCCATATTAGCAGACTCTATCTTAGGGGGTTGAGTCTGTCCATATTGACGCACAGTAGTACCTGCTCCAAGATTGGGGAGCATTTGCATGGCCTCCAGGGAACTAGTCATAAGAAGTCAACAGACTTGGAATGACTCTTTGGGTTGATGGATGAAACCCATATCCTTGATGATACTGTTGGATCATCAGCTGGATCTCAGCAGCAAGCTAACCTACCGGTTGGAGCATTTGTCCCCTGGTGGTCAATGTGTGTCATAGCGACTGGTCGAAAGGTTGAATGAACTGTTGGACACTTAGCATATTAGGCTTTTATTATATAGGAGGATAGTCATGTTCATACCTTCAAGTCCCATTTTTATTATATCACTTATACCTATTGACTTTTTCTCTTTTGTTTACTGTATTAAATTTCTAAACAAAGAAAAATATATCCCCAAAAATCAAATTAGCAAGAGTTTAATAACACTGCAAAATTTTTTGAAAAAGGAATACAAAATATTAATGCCTACAATGTTTCCAGGATTTTTTTAAAAAATAACAAAACACTCTTTGTGTTGGTAATATTGGGTCTGAGTGCATGTTTTTTTTGTTGTTGTTGTTCTTAGTCATCTGTTATATGTAAGGCTAGGAACAGAATATTATTTACATCAAATGCATTAAATTTAGTAAATAAGACAATCTGCATGTTATTACCTACCAGGTAATCACTTTTATCTATTCATTATTCCCTGAGAGGATGTTGCTTTAGCACATGGTTTTAAAAAAAAATATTTATCAGTGTCTCACATTGAAATCCTCCTACATCTTTCATTCCACCAAGTTGTTTTTCCTAAAACAATAGTCTTAGAGAGATAGTGGGGAGATTAGAATATATCATATTAGAATACTTGGCTCCAGGCAACTAATCTCCCTAAAATATCTTTTCACATTTATAAAATATTCATTCAAATTCTCATCTGACACTCAAATTTACTATGAAATCAAAGAAGAATAAAATGCGGTAGCTCTTCGCAAATTGGTATAAGAATCTTAAAATAATATTGATTTTTCTATCAAATTATACCTGTATAAAAAATGACAACATAAAAATATCTCCCCTTTGTCACATAAGAAATCTATTCACTCCTAATGCTAAGATATAAAACCTCCTGAAATCACACTTTGTCTTTAATTAATACCTAGCAGGACATTTCTGATATTTACTTTTTGTTTCAATATTTCATTCATTCATCCACTCATCATCTATCCATTCATAAAACAATTTTAAAGTTCCACTTATGATGTCAGGGCCTACAATAGGTACCTCCATTCCCCCATGACATCTTTTATTTTCTGCTGCCTCTTCTTACTCTAGGAGCATTAAGTCTCAACCTACCACTTGGCTTTTCTTATTCCCCAAGTGATAATAAATAATGAAATGATGGGAGACACAAGCACAGAAAATATGTGATAACTAAAATAGCTTGTAATTTACTGACTTTTGAAATGCACATATTGACTTTGCTTTTCCAGGTCTTAGATTATTTAATATGCATCAAGTACCTAAGGTTAGTTTGATAAAAATTAAAACCCATCTTTTAAAGTCCTGTGTTAAAGACTAGTAAACTAAACATATTTGGAAAGAATATTTTCCCAAGAAGAATATAATCAATTTTCTGGCGTACAGATTCATTTTTCCCTTTTCTCTACTTGGCTTAGGAGTTAATTTAAAAAAAACAACACATTCTTTACCACTTCCATACTATTATTTGGCATACACTCTGCCATGCTCTAGGAGTTATACATACATGATCTCATTTTATCTGCACAAGGAACCTATGAGAGAAATAAGACCACCAACCCTGTGTTTCAGATGAGGAAACGGGCTCAGAAAGGCAAAATCTCAGTAAAGGTCATGTCGGTCTAGTTAATGTTAACCCAGGATTCAAATTCCAGACTTGTCAGAGCCCAAAGCGCCCTCCCCAGAGGAAGGATGGGCTGCGGGCTTCTTCCCACAGGAGCCGCAGACTCCTCAATGTTCAGACTGAAGGACACCGAGTCTCACACAGATGGCTCTATGATTAACAATAAATTGGCTCTTAATTAGAAAGTTAAAAAATGATCTCTGGAATCCCATGTAGGAAAATCACTTAATATCAGTCACATTGCTTTCTGGCGAGAGCTAATGAATTAATTATATTTACATAAGCAAAACAATGAAGCAGAAAGTAGCTCCTCCAAATTGAGAGAGAGAGAGAGAGAGAGAGAGAGAGAGAGAGAGAGAGAGAGAGAGAGAGAAGCTCTGAAAATCTATTACCCCAGCGAATCCCCAGTGCGAGGCTGCCCTCCAATCCCGACATCAGAAGGGAAAGGATTAGCTTTCCTGGTTATCACACTTCACCTTTGTCCTCATTCCTTTCACTTACGCAAATCGGAGAAAGAAAAAAAAGCTCAAATTAAAAAGAAATGAAATGCTGACGACCTTGTCTGAGGATTAAACATTTTATCTCCACAAACCTCTTCATGCCAAGGCCTTGAAAAATGGACATGGTTTATATTTAGAAAGTTCTGAGTGAGATCCCTGTTAGTAGCAGCCAAACAAGAAATAAACCAAATAAGAAACGGTTTGAGAACAAGCATTCTGTAGGAAGGGCTGATACAGGCTTGGGATAGTTTCTAACTTCCTAGCCATCTAGAGGCTTCCCTGGAGTAAGAGAATGAAGGTGGAGAGAAGGCGGCATATCGAAGTCTAGTATTCTTTTGGTATGATCGCTTGTCTTTGACCAGAAGGATCGTTGGGAGTTGAGAGCATGGTGAATTGGATTATTGTGAGGAATTTCACCGAGCGCACGGGGCCAGTACAATCGCACCTTTATGAGTTCTCCTTTTGCATGAGGTCCGAGTAATGGATAGACCACAGCTGAGTGAGCTCACGCGAGAGCCATTTGTGGTGTGCAACACTCTGTGTCTTTTGTTGCAACATTGGACGACAGGTTAATTGAATAGTGTGGCAGGGCAAGTGATCAGGGACACGCGAGATGACCACGTACATGATACCCCAAGACAGTACTTCATTACTAAAAGCTTTTACACACGAGTTCAATTCCAAAGGGTCCTTTTAGAAAAGTGTTCACTCATCTCTCCCAAGGCACCAGAGATTTATTAGGTAAAAATTGAAACACAAAACTTGTAAACAGTGAACCAGAACTGTGGGCCAAACAATGAATGAACAACCCGGAACATGACTTACCTGATCACTCCACAGCGCTGTCCTGGAACCACGCTGGCCCTCAGTCCTGGCTAAGTCTCTGGGATCGGTTGTATCAAAGCTGAAAGATCAACCCAGCATGTGCCCCTTTTCCATAAAGAAACAAAGTGCTTCACCTTCATTTTCATATTTGCCCCATAGAGAGATAGCCACGTACAGTTACAATGAAGGTGTATATTTTAGCATTCTCAGAAAAATAACTACAATAGCAAACCGGTATGCAACATTACAAGAGTTCATTGTAATGAACTTTCAATCATGATAAGCTAAATAAGCCAGTTGGAGAAAGATAAATACCACAAGGCAGTTTAAAAAATTTTTTCCCTGCCACTCCAAACCACTAATTAATCTCCAAACACCGCTTTACGACTTATTTTTGTATTCATATTTACCATTGACCAGCATCAATTCATTTTTTCCTTTCAAAGATTTTCACGTCAGATCTATTTCTCTTATTTTCTGCTAAAGTCCATTTTACTTTTTGAAATGGCGCCATGAAAACACCCAGCAATCCACAATTCCATAAAAGACACGAGAACAGTCAGAAATAGGCCCCGCCAGCCTTTTTTGAACCCAGGTAATTCACCAAAGGGCTGCTCTAACCTGAGGAGTATTTTCTCAAGGAGAATGACTGAACCTTGGGAAGAGCAGCGAGTTTCGTGCATTTTAACCTGTCCTTTTCCCAGCGTCTCCCCCCAGCGCAGGGTAGCCTCGAAAGCCATCAATCCTGGAACCAAGCAAGCTTTGAAAACCAGTGCTCTGGGCGCCTGGAAGATGCAGAATGGCTTATTGCTCTTTGGAAAGCTCCATAGCTAGAGAACTTACCATTTAGCCGGTACATTATGAGCTCTTGGGAGAAGGCCTGCTCAGTGAGAAGGGTTTTGTTAAATAGCAACAACAATCAGGGGCAATGGTTTCACACTGAAGCTGCCTACCAAGGAAAGACCAGGCGGACGAGCAAGAAATTTGGCAAAACCATGAAAGAAAAATCTGTGATCTGAGATATCCACAGTGGCTTTGAAAAGCCAGGACACATTCCTGGGGACCTAGACGCACGTTATTGCCCACAGGAGTGTGCGGCGCATACGCAGGCAAAGACGGAGGGTCCCACCGCCCACTGCGGGCGGCCGTTCGGGTCCTGGGCAATGGGGGGGTGAGGGTAAGGCACAGTGACAAACAGCTAGTGTTTTGAAGTTGCATCTTAACACCGTACCTACGGAGAGTCCTCAGCGAAGGGTGGGCCTCTTCTAGGTCCAATGCATTTAAGGACATCTTGGCTCGGTCACTGGCTGATCTGAGCTTAGATTTTGGTGTCACACAACAAAGAGTTCAGACTTTGCAGAGTTAGTTCAGGAAAGCAATTCAACCAACACACAGTGGTGGCGGCGGCAATAACAATCCAACAAGCCAACAACAACAATATCGTTTCAACAACAAAATCATGAGATGTGCAAGCAAACAGGGAAGCAGGACGAAATGAAAAGCATCAAGCTACACATCCAAGAAGCACAACAAGCTCCCAGTAGGATAAACTCAACAGCAAAGCACGTCATCATCGTCTAACTGCTGAAAGCCAAATGATGAAGGGCTAATCTTGAAAGCAGCAGGAAAAGAAAAGAAAAAAAGGACTTACCTTTCCGCAGGCAAGGAATCGGAGATAACAGCAATGTGTGACTTACCTTTAGGAACCTCGGTGGCTGGCCGGCATCCGGAGAACATACTCCAAGTGCTGAAAGAGAAGAAAAAAGTCAAATCATTACTCCACGTGCCACAAACTACCTCCAAAAAATGAAGGAGAAATTAGGACATTTTCATGCAAACTAAAGCTGAGTTAAATTGTCACCAGCAGATATGCCTTATAAGAAATACTAAAAGAAGCCTTCAGTTGCAATGACGCCACACAGTAACTCAAATCTGCACACATACACAGGCACACACACCATGAAGAGTATCAGGAAAGGTAACTGCAGTGTTAATTATAAAGGACAGCGGATGCATTTATATTTGTAACTCTCTTCTTTGTCTATCTGGTTTAAAAGGTGACTGCATAGCAAAGTAACTGTTAAACCATTTTGAGGGGTTCATAAATGTATAAAGATGTATTCTGTGTGATGATATAGAAGGAAAGTTTTTACACACATTAAGTTGGTATTAATTAAAATTAGATTGTTCTAGGTTAAGATGCTGTCTTATTCTTATCAGGCTGCCATGACCAAATAGCATAGGCTGGGTTGCTCAGACAACAGAAATTTATTTTTAGCAGGTCTGCAGGCTGAGAGGTCCAGATTAAGGTGCTGGCAAGATCGGTTTTATTCTGAAATCTCTTCTCTTGGCTAGTAGATGGCCACCATCTCCCTACGAACTGACATGATCTCTTCTTCATGTGCACACAGAAAGAATAAGCATGGCTATGCTAAGCGAAATAAGCCAGTCAGAGAAAGACAAGTATCATGGGATCTCGCTTATTTGTGGAATTATAATGAACAAAATAAACTGAGGAACCAAACAGACCCAAAGACTGAAGCCTGGAAGAGACTGATGAATCTCAGAGGGAAGGCAGGGGCAGAGATTAACTGATGAACTTATGTGCGTATATGCATAACCCATGGCCACAGACAATAGTGCTGTTGGCCTGGGGGGAGGAGGGGTGGGTATGGGGTAGAGTGGGTCATTGGGGGAAAAGGGAGGACATCTGTAATACTTTCAACAATAAAGATCAATTTGAATAAGCATGGATCTCTTCTTCTTTGTATAAGGACACTAATCCCATCATGGAGTCCCACCCTCATGACACCTAGTTACCTTCCAAAGAACCAACCTCCAAATACCATTATGTTGAGGGGTAGGGCCTCAACATGTGAAATTGGGGATGGAAGTTGCTACGAATATTCAGTCCACAACAAACGTTAATGAAATCCCCGGGGCAACCCATTAAAAAGAATCCAAATACTAAAAGAAACGAGAAGAATTTAAAATAGAACACTAAAAACTATTTAATACTAGAAAATAATTGTGGACCATGGTATAAGGGGAGAGGGAGAATTAGGGACCAAAGGGTAGAGTCCCTGTGGAGAACAGCACCTCCGCCCAGGTCCCCGAATAAAGCTTCTGAATGGAGCGGCCAGGACCAGGGATGCTGGTGCAGGTATAAGCCTGACTGACCCAGGGGCATCTGAATTCTTGGATGCAACTCCCTCCAGAAAATTGCAATGCACTGGCCATGCACCAAATTGCTTTATTGACAATTGAAAATAACAGTTACAGAGCTGATCTTCATATCCATATCCATGATATTCTCGTGTAGGTGAAGCTTTTCTTTACTTAAAAAACCACACGGTTCATTTTCTTCCCTACATTTTGCCACCTCTTGGACTTTACCTGAGATCTAAAACTATGTGTATCTCTAAAAAAATATAATCACCGTATCTTCACTTATGATGAGGTTAGATGTTGCCATGTTGACCTTTAAAAGCAAAACCTTCAACCAGATGTGTTTTGAATGAATTTTTGATGTATAGGAGAAGTTGCTCACAGCTAATGTGAAATATGACGTAGGTTGTTTTTTGTTTTGCTGTTGGTTTTTTTTTTTTTTTTTGCCTAATCCCTTCACCTTTTCCACCAAATCCCTCAAACCCCCTCCCCTCTGACAGCTATCCGTCTGTTCTCTATCTGTGCCTCTGTTTCTATTTTGTTAGTTTACTTTTTTAATGTAAGTGAAATCATATGGTATTCCAATTAGCGTAATACTCTCCAAGTACATCCAAGCTGTTTGAAAAGGTAAGATTTCCTTCCCTTTTTATGGCCGAGTAGTATTCCATAAGACACAGACAACTGTATGGTGATCAGCAGAGGGGAAGTAGAAAAGGGTAAAGGGGGATAAATGGTGAGGACATATACAGATGATGTATTATAGAATTGTACACCTGAAACCTATATAATTTTATTAACCAATGTCACCCCAATCAATTCAATAAAAATAATATTTCAAAAAAAGAAATATGTGCTGCCTTTGCTACTGTTTGTTCTCTGAGATTTCTAAATATAAAGATAAAAAGGACAGAGAACATTTTGCATTTGGTATAACCTTGAGATCAAACCTAACAGTTAAATGTCAAACTGTTGAATTACTTGCTCTTATTATCTTCCAACTATTCCACATTCTTTTAATTGATCCAATGCTGTAAAGCTAAACGCCTTGGGTTACATATAACGTAGAGCACAGTACAACATAATGCGATTTCATAAAGGATCTTCTGTAATTGCTTATCACACATGGCTGCGCATGACAGATAGAAGCAATAAAGGGATAAGTGAAAAATATATAGGCCAAGCCTTATTATTGAAATGATTTTGGAATGATCCTAAAATACTTTTAAAAATTTATCTTTATCATTAAAAATATTACAGATGTCCCCCCGCTTTTTCCCCATTGACCCCCTCCATCCCACTCCCCATGCCCCCCAGGCCTTCACCACACTAATGTCTGTATCCATGGGTAATGCATATATGCATAAAAGTTCTTTGGTTAATCTCTTCCTGCACCCATGCTTTTTGATAAAATTTTTCCAGATATAAGCAGTGAATTCCTCAGATCTTCCTGACTGTATACTGGAAATGGTGGGAGCAACACACAAAGAAACTTACCTTCTGAATAATCAGGACAAAATGTGGGCATTTTAAGAAGGCAAACAACTGATTCAAAGTAAAAACCGGTACTTAAGTAAGAGACCATTAAATTGCCTGCTAATGGGGCCGTGGTTGCGATGATATTTTCTGATCCCTGATCTTTAAATGCAATCTTGCTGGTGGAAACAAATGTGTGTAGAGATTATTTAAAAATGGAATTTTTCTCAGATCATGTTTCTCTTGTAACCAAGATGAATGATACAGAATAAGTGACTTTTCACAAGGGTTAGGTCTTCAGCAACGGTGGGAGTTGGTAGATGGGTTTCCACAGGCTACTGTCCCTATGTATAGTGTTCACCCTGAGGCAGTACAGCTTAGCCAGACAGCAATAAAAAAGAAAAGTTGGATATGGAAAAGAAAAAGGGCGGAGTGGAACCCACAAGGATGAAAGAGAACTCACACCTCTCTTGCACCACCTCCGACTTGGATGCTTTGGGTGGCCTGTGAGGAGACCGACTGCCCTTCCCATGGAGCTGCACCTGCACTTGGCCCAGGACTCTGAGAAGTTGGAGGAGGAGATTTGGCAGGAGCTGAAGGTCTAGGTCTTACCCCAATAAGACGAGCTATCAAATCAGTGACAACATGTGAACTCTTGTGGCGCCCCACATAGTGTAAAAGGATATACCGTAGCTGCTGATTCACTTAGCAAACGCCAAAGGCAGACTACCTTTAGCAAGTGGAAGAACATGCTGTGGAGCTCCTACTTAAGCTCTGTCCTCAGCCATAACCACTTCATTCATGTGCTCATGGAGAAATGACTGGTTGGCTAGAGTAAGAGGCTGGCTGACATCCACAGCATGGGTCTCCTTGTCCACCTAAATATTAAAATCCTCCTCTTTGAAGAGATTGCAATTTGGGGAGCGTTCCCATGCAGCACAAACATGCTCTTTTACCCTTCAGAGAGGTGTATCCACATACGCCCCCCCCCCCCGCCCCAGGCATCCACTGCAGCACGTTCCAATGACTTTCCTTACAATCTTGGACCATTCAGCCAAACCACTAGCCACTGCTCATGGATATCTGTAGCTCTTGAACTCTGGTCATCTCTTCTTCCAGGAAAAATAAATCACCAATCACCCTCCTTAAAGTTCTGTCTACTTGGAAGATCTGCCATCACCAGAGTCTTTCAAGGCCACTCTGAAGGTGGGCTGCAGACATCTGTTTTCATCTTGTACATACTGTCCAGTATCATCTATAAATCAAGACCGTTTTCTTCCTTAGTCAGCTGATACTATGGAATTCCCCAAGAGGCCACAGTGCAGGTTGAGAGACAGAACACAATGTATCAGAGCTAAGGCCGACCTGAGATGGATGGAAGCCACAACTTTCTAGATCCTTACCTTCCATTAGTCCCTAGTATGATCACAGTGAAATTTTAGACCTCCAGGTGTACTTATCAATTCAAACTGTATGTTTGATAATTATCTTAAATTATAGTAATTCTCTACTCAAGGCAGAGACTCGGATAAACAGCTTAAGGTAAAGTGGCATAAGGACAGGAGGAAGGTAATAAAATGTTGGCTGTGTACCAGGGTCGTTCCTCTAAGGGACCAAATCTCCATTTCATTTGAAGGCTCTGGCCCGTGAAACGGCCTATTCAGGGAACTGTTAGAGCCACTCCATTCTATTTGGGCTAACAGATTCAATTGAAAATCTCACATCAAGAAATTCAGCCAGACCAAACATTATATTCTTTCCAACTGAATCCAACACCCTTAGGACCCATTTCCACAATATTTCCCCCTGATTTCTGTCAATATAAATTGAGAAAATAGTGTAATTATATTGGTGTGTATTACAGTACCAATTGTTTATTCTTTGTAATTCATCCTCTGGGATCAATTGGGACTGAAGTCTAGTTGTATATCTGGAAGCTGTGATCTTCCTGAAGAGGATCAACATTCCCTTACAGACATTACAGAACCTTCAGGCAAGGGAAGGCCAACTTCCTTAGACACAGGGAAGGACTACCCTTCCTACCAAATGAGGCTCAGTAGGATTTAAGGGATTAAGGCCCCCACTGTCATGAAAATCTCTCTCTACGTACCCATTCCAATTTTCAGAAGCTGAGTCCTTTCCCATCCATGTCCTATATCTAATATAAAAAAATCCTGTGAGCAGGAGAATTTAATTTACATTGTAATTCAGCTACCATTAGGAAGAGACTATGGGTTTGCTTGCAGAAATCTCCGCCATGCCCTAGCCAGTTTGGCTCAGTGGATAAAGTGTTGGCCTGTCTACCAAAGGGTCCCAGGTTCAATTCCGGTCAAGGGCATGTACCTCAGTTGCAGGCTCCTCCCTGGCTGG
Source organism: Myotis lucifugus (assembly GCF_000147115.1). Lineage (NCBI taxonomy): Eukaryota > Metazoa > Chordata > Mammalia > Chiroptera > Vespertilionidae > Myotis > Myotis lucifugus. The sequence goes on from NW_005871365.1 coordinate 440,338, forward strand.
GCCTTGGTTGGGGCACATGCAGGAGGTAACCACTGGATATGTTTCTCTCACATCAATATTTCTCTCTGTCTTTCCCTCTCTCTTCCACTCGCTCTAAAAATCAATGGAAAAATATCCTTGGGTGAAGATTAAAAAAAAAAAAGAAAGTAAAAAGGAAATCTCAGCCAGGTAGCTATAGAAAATAAGGATTTCTTAATGGGTTGTTGGAAAGGTGCTCCAATCCCTTCAACTTTAGTTGAGGACTTATAGTCCTGAGCTAGCCATCTTCTTTTTCTACAAGTTCTCCACTATATCTATAAGCAACCCACCAACCCAATCTTATTGCTTAATTTCACCAAAGTGTTTCAGGACCGCAACTACTTGTCATGAGCTCATTCTCCTTTCTCTTTCTAGGTGCTTGGACACAGGTGTCTACAAGTGATGATTTTCAGTGGCCATCTCATCACTGCATGCCGAGATGACCAGTGTCTACTTTACAAATGGAAACAATGGACATGGAAACTGAAGCAGTTGGGGAGAAAATCATATTTTCCGGCTTTGTTTCGTACTGTGAAGTGGAATATAGGAGGTAGGAACTTCTAAAGAGCAGAACAGAATCCCTTATTAAGATTATTCATCCTTATGGACAACTGATATTTTTTCTTATGAGAACAGAACAGTCAGAGATAAAACCAATTAGTTCAACTTGTTGTATCAGCTACAGAGATCAACCTCTCACCATCTATTTTTACACCCAAATAAAATGATCTCTTTCATGTGTTAATTTTTGTGTTGGCTTGGTCTACGCGCATAAGAAAAAGTAGACTTGGCATCCTTTGGCGATTAAGAAAAAAAGAAAAATGCTTCTATCTGGTCCCAGCTAAATCTACAAGAAAGAGGCTGATTAGGAAACTTGCAGGGCACCTGCTGTTTAGTAAAATTGTTGATCTCTGTTGACTCAAACCATGTAGTCAGCAAACACATGCTTTTTCCAATGCAGCAGAGAGAACACAGATTTTCAAACTCGGGTATGGTCAAATGCTGAAAGGAAAGGAAGAAAAACAGTAATAAGATGGACAGCAGTCAGAAAAGTCTTCAAGACAGAATCTGAGTTTGGAAATAAACGGGGGTCTATGGCTGAGATGGCAGAGAAGCGCTTCATGGCGCCACAGGAGTCCCGGATGAGCGACTAGATGCATGTGTGGGAATTGAGGGGAGGGATGCACTGGGTGTTGCTCTGTTGCCTGTGATCTTTGTAGGGGCAGAGCGGAATGGCAGCTGGGGAATCTTTGACGCAGCTCCTAGCGTAAGTGAGGACAACGCGGGACAGAGAAATCCTACTGCCTGGCGTTTTCTCTGCTGGCTCATCCTTCAAAGTCACCAGGGAAGTTGAAGCACTAAATTTCATTTGGTTTCAAAGCTGGGGTGGGGGTGCGGGGTGGGGAGAAGATGATGTTAATCGCACAGAGAGGAAGAGCATATAGAGTCCAGGGTGGTGACAAACGAAACAATCTGGGAGATTCCTGAGGCCAATGGAGATGAGGGCCACTAGGCACTGTGAGAATATTTTGTCCAACTTGGTAAAGGTATATAATTTTGAGGTTCTAAACTTGAAAGTTACATGTAAGTTTTATTCAAATGTAGTCAAATTAAAGGACTGGATCAAAAAATTCTTTAATATGACATATCCCAAAGAATGTGTACATCAGAAATAACTGAATAATCAGGTGGACCCATGAATGAAACAATTTCATATTTTCTTGACAGACAGTGTAGACAGTAAGGACGCTGATGCCAGTGTCAGACTAATCTGAGTCTGATTCCTGGCTATACTTCCTACTAGCTACACGAGCTGGGCAATGACTTGAACCTCTCTCTACCTCTAATTTTCCATTTTTCAATATTTAAAAAGACAGAGCTTTTAACTTTTAATCCCTTGGAATTAGGTCCGTGAATTAAAAAAGAAATCAGAGAAAGCAAAGATGGCATGATTTTCTTATCCTAAAAACAGACGCTATGCCACGATGACTTACTTTTATCTCCTGCTGACATGATACATCTTCAGAACTAGCCTTGCAGGATGAATTTACTCATATTTCTACATGGGCGGAGTGTACAACAGATTGTGTTAAAAAGAAGGTCAGTTAAATGTATCACGCTGGCTTCCTATGTTCATGGAATAAAGTGAAGAATTATAAGTAACCACTTCTCTATTGTTGCACTTTGGTTTTTCTTTTTAAATAATCACATTTCTTTAAACCACTTTATAGATTACTCAGACCATCAGTTTTAAGTCTGTCTGTCTGTCTGTTAAAAGTGTTGGGCACATGTAGACTGGTTATGTTTAGTGTGTTCTATGAAAGTAGGAAGACACAATAAAGCCTTCTACATCATATTGTTACAAACTTATTCAAGGCTGTAGAAAACTTTTTTTTAAATAGCTGTTTTGTTTCATTATACTGAGTCCCAGGACAAACATCATGGGATAAATATAGTGTCAGTGATTATATTTCTGCACAATAGGATCACAAGGCTAAATCCCTATATATTGCTCTAAATATTTACCCTCCATGTGAGTAAATGCATCAAGGACAAGAGCAATCATTTTAAGTGTTCAAAAATCATCAGAGCTGCTTAACTAGAAAAGTGGACATTTCCTACATACCACAGGAAAACGCAGACAAAGAAACTTCCATCTAGCTTCTTCCCAGATATCGTCATACTATAGAATTAATTGTATGCATAATTATCTATAATAATAAAAGCATAATATGCTAATTAGATCAGAAAGCTGAATGACCTTTCAGACGACCTTCCAGATGGAGCCAGGGCTGTGAGGGCCCAGCCCCTTGCACAAATTTCATGCATCGCCTCTAGTATGTGAATAATGGAATTAATTTAATATATTATTACATATATTCTATACCTTAAAACCAAGGTGCTTAAGGACATCAAGGGGCAGTCTGGAGGGCAGGGTGAAATGGGAAGTCAGGATAAAGTCCTTGGAATTGAGAGCAGAGGCACTTAAGTCACCCTCAGGAAGAATCTCTCACTCCATGACACGGCCTGGCAGCAGAAAGATTTCTTCTTCCTCTTAGTCAGACAGGTAATTAACACTGAAATCACAAAGCCTCTCTCTGATGATCATGTTTCACCGTTAAGCTCTGTCTTCCCTTATTCCCAGTCTGCCTCACCTGCTCCTTTATCAGAACCGCCTTCATTCTCAAGCTCCTCATTTCCCCACTCCTATTCCTATAGTCTGATCAATGCTCACTTCCTTTCCTGCTTCATCCTTATGGACCACCACTTCAAATACGTGCTCATCCTGATTGTCCAGAGTTTTAATACATCAGAATAAGACCAAACAGAAACAGAAAACTGGAAGAAAAATATCAGCATGTCTGAAGACCCTGCACCTGAAAATATAAATTTACAGCAATTAGAAGCAGACACAGCCCTGAGACAAGAATAAATCCAAATTATATGGAAGAGAGGGTGAAAATGAACATCACAGACACATGAATTCCAGCAGATGACAGAGAACGGGTTAAGAGAAAAGGGGAATATTTGAATTAGGCCATGATAAAAAAAAAATCTTAGCAACATCTGGCTCAAGTTTTCCTCACATTTTTACGGAGAAGGATCTGATGTTTTAATCACATAATCTATACGTAAAGCTATAGTGACTAGTGTTTGTAACTGCTTTTTAAGCAGCAGCACTTTTTTAAAAAAATTATCTTTATTGTTGACAGTATTGCAGATTTCCCCCTTTTTCCCTCAATTACTCCCACCACCCAACAGCTGTCCCTCCCAGGCCTTCCCCACAGCACTGTGTCCACGGCTGTGCATATATGCACACAGGTTCCCTGGGAAGCAGCACTTTTGAAAGACTATATTGCTTCCCCGAGAGCACTCCTATTTGAGTGGTCAACGCATTATTTTGATATCATGTTTATTATTATTATTAGACGTGTTATATTATAATATATTTCATAAAATAGCTTGAACTATTATGTTATAGAGGTATGGGGCAGGATGTTTGTTCCCAATTCCCCAAAGTTGAGTATAAGAGTTTTTCCTTAGCTGGCTTGATTGAGGACACGTTAGAAGTGGACCAAACTGTTTCATCTCAACTACAAAGATTAAAGTTTAATATGCTTTCATGTGCTTTTATTTGCACTGAGCCTTTAAGGACTTAGGCTATTTTTGTCATGTTTTTGTAAAAGACAAGGCATATATTAGGTCCCCAAGAAATGCTTGCTGAATTGAACTTAATTGAGAGCCAAGTTGTTGTTGGTTTGCTTTTCTCCATATGTAATTTAAAAATCAATACTATGTTGATGTGAAATTGAATAAAATAAAATAATACACAGTGCAGATATTACAGAGTAAATAATTAATTTTTCATCGATTTTTTCTACCATTAATATAATACAGCCAGCCACAAATTTTTATTGAGTATCTATCTACCCAACACAAATTCTATTTTGCATGCTGGCATACAGTGCTGACAAAATCTCAGATCTGGGCCCGAAGAGCTCGTAAGTCTTGTGAAGGGACAGCGTATGAGAGCCACTCCAGCACAATGCTTTACCTTCTGAGGTGGAGACAGTGTGCAAGCACAGAGAAGGTGGTCTAATTCATTTCCAGAGGGGGACATAAAGCTTGGTTTTCAGAAGAAAATAATATCTAAAAATCGTGTCTTAGTATGTCTAGCCTCAAGGCCATACAACATGGCCAGTAATTTAAAAACATGTTTCATGACTTGTTGAACCTAAAATAATATATTGATGCTATATGGTAATTCCACGATCGTTTTCCTTGATGTCCTTCTTGACCGGAAAAGTCTTCTATATTAAATAACCCAGGAATTGTTTAAACTTGAAACAACATCTGTCCTTCAAGTATGAATAGTTTCTTTTAAATGTTTAAGATAATTTGTGAAGCAGGGTGAGATTTTTTTTTAATAGGACATATTAAGAAATCGTTAGAATGAAATTAGTCTGAAAATGCCATCCTATGGAAGTTGCCTTTCAATAAAAGTTAATAAAAATGTAAGTATAATGCCACTCTTTTGTATAATCTCATAATTAAAGGAATCAATTTAGGTAAAATTAAGACATAACCCTGCCCTCTAGTGGTACTTAATAAATGTTAAACTATACTGAAAACACCATTTTGTTGCTACAGCAAATCTCACATTTACTGGTACACATATTTGAATACAAATACTAAAATCTTATATTTTGCATTAACAAATCTGTGTGTTTAAACTAACGGTTCTGGATATTGTTTGGGACATTTCATTCCATTAGATATTCCATAAAACAAATTTTACAATATGGGAAGTGGTACTATATCTTTGCTTATGAACGGCATTACCAATATTGAGTTAGATTCTTTGATTGATTCCTTTTCCCATTTGAATTATAAAGATTACACACACACACACACGACACATGGATAAGACAACAGTGTGGTGACAGCCAGAGAAAAAGGGGGTGGGGTCAAGTGGAGGTAGGTAAAGCAGGAGAAATAGGGATGGAGAGAGACTTTGCTTGGGCGATGGGTGCACGATGCAGTGAGCAGATGATGCTTTGTTGAGTGGGACACTTGAAACCTGAATGGCTTTGTGAACCAATGTCAGCCCAATAAATTCAATCAAAAAATAAAAGTATGACCCTAACTAGACTGTACATTCCATGAAGTCCGGAATTATCTCTTCTCTTTTACTCATTCCCTTGATTGCCAAATTATGGTGAATTCAGGGTCTCAACATCATCTCGGATTTACTAAAAGTGCAAATTAATCCATTCCAACCTAGAAAGGCTACATCATAGACACTGTGGGAGCGACTCAAAATTCTGTGTTTTCAGAAGCTCTGTAAGTAAAGAAGGTTAAGTTTGCGAACCACTGACTTACATAACATGTTTTCTTTACCCGGTACAGAGAAGAACACAGAAGAGGGAGATAAGTATATATTTTGATAACTAGAATGATTGAATCTTAAAACTGACAATCAATACCTTGACTTCTCCAAAATATGATTGATAGATTATGCAATTTAAGTGTCCCAAAGACTTCCTCTTCTTTTTTTTTTTACTTGTCTGCATATTTTTTCAATCTGGTTTTGATAATAAAGTCTGTTTCTGAGATACTTTGAATGTGAAACCATGTGGTATGTGTCAGATATCAATGCTAGAAAATGGAAACACACAAATGGGTTTCCATGATGGTAGCATCCTACCAATGTCAGAATCTGGGAACAGGATTCTGAGAGATGGCTTACCTCAGGGAGGGTCATGAGAGACAACTGCTTTGGGGTACCCTCTAAAAGGAGATCATCCCAAAGACTTCGTAAATGAAAATATAGGGAACATGAAAATTCCCTTCTCCACTGTGCACTCCCCCTTACAAATAGGATTCAGAGCAGAGAAAGAGGCTAAGTCAAGAGGAGCTGGTTGGGTGATCTAAATGGTCCCAATCTGCCAAAACAGATTGAGAGGGAAGCAGGAGCAAATTTTCCAGTAATAATAGATGTATCTGGTTGATAAAATCAATAAATTAATGTTCTCAAGAATAATGCTAATACTTTAATTGTTGGTTCTTTTTTTAATTACCTAGGTATATGTAAGATTGAAATATACAGGTTGTTCCATTTTTAAATCATGCAACAATGACTATTTCTATAATGTGTATTGTAAAAAGCTTGCAGATTGTATAAAATAGTATTTTGGGTAAATTTTAGAATATAAAAACATCTATCAGGATAATGCATATCTTTATCACTAAGATCCCCTAATGGCCCTAGTATGTCTGACAAGTGTCACAGTTCGTGAGTGTCTGGTCATTGCATATGTCTAATATGGCTGAGTTTTGTTTTTTAATATATCAGGGTGAAAGTATATATGTATATGCATATATTTATATATTCAATATATAATTACTAGAGGCCCGTTGCATGAAGAGATTCGTGCAAAAGGCCTTCCCTTGCCCTGGCTGCTGGCACCGGTTTTCCTCAGGCACCTGGGACCCAGGCCTTTGCTCCAGATGGAGCCTTTAGTCTTCGCTCTGCCTCTTCGCCCCTACGTATGCAAATTAACCGCCATCTTTGTTGGGTTAATTTGCATACTCCCCTGATTGTCTGGTGAGCGTAGTGGAGGGATGGTTAATTTACATATCTGTTTATTATTAGGTAAGATATACTTAAATATATAATATATAATTATATAGTTGATTTCAGAGAGGAAGAAAGAGATAGAAACATCAATGATAAGAGAGAATCATTGATTGGCTGCCTCCTGTACACCCTCTACTGGAAATTGAGCTCACAACCTGTGCATGTGCCCTGACCAGGATTCGAACTGTGACCTCCTGGTTCATGGATGGATACTCAACTACTGAGCCACACCGGCTGGGCTGTGGCCCAGTTTACAAAGGGAAACATCTGAAGACTTGGTGGCAGCTGAACCCTCTTCCTCCCACGCATTCTAAAAGGAGGATAACTAATTCACTCTCTTATTTGGAAATCGGTCTGAAGTCCCATAAAAATAAAAAAAAAATAAGGCAAAGTTAAACCTATTCAGCAAATGTGAAAGTTTCTACTAGAATATTTTGATCTGCAAGAAAACGGAAAGCATTATTTTTCAGTCAGATGAAAACACCTTTGGAAAGATGAAATGAAAGGAGGGAAAAATGCATTTTAATTACTCAGATTCTGCTAAAGGAAGAGGGAAAGAGAGTTTCACTCAGGGAACTCGGCCAATATTTTGTAGAACCTAGAAAAGTAATGCAGTTCTCACTGCCACAGATACAATTTAAAACTGCTGAGAGTCTAAATATGAAACCAAAGTAGATGTTATTTGGAAGATGGGCTAATTCAGGAGAGTCTTTTGGCACAATTAGAAGCCATTATTTCTAATTTCTGCAGATTTAATTCCATTAGTAATGTGAAATTCACATTGTGTTAACACATTAAAAAGGCAGAAACCGCTGAGGAGAGTGAGAAGTAAATACAAACCATCTGGGCATAGTCATATTTTATAAAAAATTGTATTCATAATAGTAGTCACTAAGAGATTATAATTGTATTTATCTTAATTGCATCTTCAAACACTCTCCTGGAAGAAGTTAGTCTAAATGGATCCAATTTTATGAATTATTCTATTTTTTGTTGTTGTTGGAAAAGAACATACATTTGAGTGAACATTTATTTCCAAATAGGGCAGGGAGAACAGAAAGCACAAAGTTAGCAACTTCCATTTTTTCAGTATATCTGCACATGTACGTTAAAACTCTGGAGAAGTTCAGTACTGTGCTGAACTGATGGACTGAAAAGTAAGTGATGTTTAGGGTCTTAAAATTCCTCTTCAATGCCAATCTATAGTTTCTAGAAGGAAAAGCAGGGAAAGGAAGAAAGAAAGAGGTTGTATTGACAGTCTGGGAGTGAGAAAGGAAGGGGCAAATGAGAAGTAAGCTGGCTAGTTAGGACTGACATGAGCATAAAACACCACGCTCAGGGCTGGTCCGTGTGGCGCTGTCCAACCATGGAGAGAGCTCTGGTTTTGCTGACCTGTTGAGTGGCCAATGCCACTCTTTGTTCCCTTTGAGTTGAATTCATTGGTTCAATAATTCTTACAGGATCCAATAATAATAATTTTATTTTAAGCCAATAACACTTAAAGGTAGTTTTGGCTATTCTAGGTTATTTACATGTACATATGTATGTTAAAATGGGTTTGCAATTGACAAAATAGACTATTTTTTGAGTAGTTGTAGGTTCACAGTAAAATTGAGAGAAAGGGACAGATTTCCTATGTACCTTCTGCCCCTACCCGTGCAAAGCCTTCCTTATCAACATGCCCCACAAGAGTAGTAAATTTATTCCAATGGATGAACTTGAACTGCAACACATCATTATCACCCAAAGTCCATAATATACGTTAGTTTAACTTTGAAGTTTTTTGACAGTTTTTAGTAATAATGATTATTATGTTAAATGAATTAAGTACCTTGAGTAGAAGCTGCTCAAAAACAATTATAATTTTGTTAGAGTTGTAGAGAATATTATAGTTTACAAGCAGCTGGCACATATATAAGCACTTATTAGCACAGAATTTAACTAGTTGTTAAAGGTAACCCCTTGTATAGAAGAGAAAACGTTTGTTTCAATTACTTGTCTAACATTACATACCATATGGGGCATACCCTACCCAATAGTCAGAGCCAGATATGTTTAGGAAGTGCTTTTTTATCAAAATATCAATCATAATGTCCATAAAACAAGAAACAAAAATATAAATGGTATTTTCAATACTGCACATTTTTCAAATAACACACATTTCCTAATATTTTATTTGGTATCATCCCAACAGCCTAAATGGGGCTCAAAGAAACAAGTTCGTTGTGCTGGCAAAGACTCTGGGATTGCAAAGCTTATTCCAGTATTTCATTTGGAGTAAACAGTCATGGCTTGCTAGGATGGCCTCAAGTTTCAAAACAGAAACAGAATGTTTTCATGAGTTATCTGCCATCCATGACCTTCTTGACCAGGTATTGCCCTTGGCACTCTCTCTGCTTTCAGGTCAACATTATTAATGACAGAACTTTTGAGTGTTCTTGTTAGAGAAGTTTAGCCTAGCTCCAAATAAAAACACAATGTGTGTTAACAATTACTCACTAACAAGTCAGGGAAACTCACAAAAGAATATATCATGATACCAAGAAAAGGATCAGAAAAATATGCAATTAGAAAGAAGCATTATTACCTAGCACCTAAATCAACGCTCTTTATATAGCAGGCACTGAATTAATACCTATCTAATGAGTGAAATAAGTGGCACCATTTACTGAGATAATGACAATTGTGGATTGGGGAATTCCTGTGGAATATTACAAGCTGAGATTTTGATACATTAAGTTGGAAATGCTTCTGAATCTTCAAAATAGAGATATGAACTAATCAGAGTTGAGAGACAGAAGAGTCAGTATACAGTCTGGGTAGAATAAAAATACTTAGACTCTTTTGAATATAGATGGAACTCAAAGCCAGGAGGAAGGACTAGAACCAACTCCGTTTGCCCTGAATGATGGGAAGAGGGACTATGACGTGATTTGAGACACTCCACAGCCGAGAAAGAAGTGGGTAAGATAAGTCCAGTCCCGCCAGTAAGCGGTTAAGCGTTGAACAATGAAGCAGGAGGTCATGGTTTGATTCCCAATCAGGGCATATGCCTGGGTTGTGGGCTCCATCCCCAGTGTGGGGCGTGCAGGAGGCAGCCAATCCATGATTCTCTCTCATCATTGATGTTTCTCTCTCTCTCCCTCTTCCTTCCTCTCTGAAATCAATAGAAATATATTTTTAAAAAAGAAGGAACATGATTAAGGAGTGACTGCCTACACATTTCATCAGCATGCTGGGGCCATATACATGTGAATAAAATAGGCCATGGAAGCCACTCAGAGACCTGTGAGTGACAGGATAATAAAAATCGACAAGAATATGACCTTTCTTTTCTAAGTGGTAAGTAGCTGTGCTTCCTGAGCAACGTAACGTGATGTTTGAACACATACGAACAGGACTTCAAGCTTTAATCAAATACAATTGACGGCAAAATTATCAAACATATTTAATAACACGACTAATCCTCATTGTGCTTCGTAGTAATTAGGCAAAATGCTGAGCGGCTTGCATAAATGAATTAATTACCATGATGTTTATGTGCTAAACTCGATTTTTTTGGTCACCTGAAGAATAGGGAAACAAAAAGCAAATGTGGAAAGAAGAATGCTGCCTTGAGGCCTCTTCAAAACTCTTTGATAAGTAACTTGGTAATATCCTTCTTCGTAAAAAAGCTCTTCAATCAAAATCCTTGCTAATTGCCTTATGAGAAGAGCCAGGAACAACTGGACTCATTTCCTGTCTTGCTTTAAAATCTGTAATCCCATAGACAGGTAAAGGTACTTCATAGATCAGAAGGAAGTAGTTCGGTAAAATTTACACAAAGTGGCATCCCATAAGAGGTGGGTTAGTCTAAGGGGGTCTAGGAAAAAGCCAAAGACAAAACTGGAGAGACATCATAATAAAGGTTAGCATAACAAGCAAGATTGGGAGAGAAAGTCATGAAGTATTTCATTTTTTCTTTCCCAGTGAAAACAAACTCATTTCTGACTGTGTAGGCAAATCAGGGAAAGTTCTGTGGCTTCTATATGTACTTGCATATAACAAATTCCTACAGTCATTTCTGCTCATGATGTAGTGCGAGGTCAGTTGTAATACAGTCAGTCCACATTGATAATGAAAATGTATGGACTTTAATGATAAAGCTTTTACTTTGATCTCAACTTAGTCATTGGCAGGATATGTACTGTTAGTGGGAAAATGACATGCCTGGAATATGAAGCCACGGACTTCAAGGCTTTGATATCATGTAATATAGAGATCAGGCATGGGCGTTCTTGACTACGTATGATTGGAAAGAAAGGTTTGTCTGTGTAGGTTTCTGTGTTTGCGGCAAGAAGCTGCTTAACTATCTCAAGACAGAGATGGATGACCAAATTGGAACCTTTAGATTCATCTGTGCCTAAATCCTGGGGACCTCTTTTCTTTTCAATAGTATCAATCAGTTCACCTCGTTTAAGTCCCCTGGGTCAAGGGAATTCATGTGTAAGGTCTTCAATTCTTTCCTAATGACAATGAAGATACTACACAGCCTCTTTTATTATTAAATAATTGTTTTATTCAACGGCATATGCATGGATCCCTTTCTACCAAGCGAGGGTACTGCAGATTTAATTCAAATGAAATAGATTTTAGCCCTACTCTCAAGTCTCAAGCAGAGGAAAGCTTTAATACAGAATCAATAGTGGTTGTAAAATTCATGCTAATTACAAATTACAAATCCAGTGTTTCTAGACCAAAAATGTTGAATTATAGTTGGTTTTAAGCTTTGACACTAGAAATAGAATAGAAATTGAAGACCAAAACATTTATTATTTTGTGTTCTCATTTGTGACTCAAAAACGGATACCAAAAAGGGCACTATTTTATTTGAAATTTGACTTTTTAAATTTAGGCCAGCAGTCAAATAAATGAGGAAAGAAGCTTTTGAAACCAAAAGTGGCCCAGATTTTTTTTTCTTTCAAGAAATACCTTTCTTTTTCCTTTTTTTTTGACCCGACTTAAAATTCACAGCTTCCACATCCAGAATAGATAAAATAAACTAGTATGAAATAGGCACTTACGTAGAGAACAGCTTTTCGCAATTCACGATTAACCTCAAGGGCAGATTTTGCTTCTAACATATGCCCTTTCTTTCCGGTGCCCAATCAAAATGAACATTTCTGGAATTCTGTTCACGGGTTTTTATTTTTTGGTATTTTAAAATAAGTATCAGCTAACCTGATTCTTTTTTTCAAGATATATGAAATTCAGACAGGTTATGTGATGGGTGCTTACATAACTCACGGCATTTAAAGTATATAAAACTTACTTGTTTGTATCTTTCTTTCATCACCTGAGATGCCCTGGAATAACTGAATAGTCACAGACAAATATTGGGGTTATTCTCTATTTCTAGATTGTTAGTTATTAAACAACTATTAAGTGTGCAACGTGATTCATGTTTACAAGAGGGATGTAAGATGAAGACCCCAGCTTCTATGAGCTTCAATTTTAAGTGGAGACAAGACATAGAGCTTGTTACAGAACAGTGGTAAACCCAGAGAGAGATCTGAAAAGGGATGAGGATAGGACTGGGGAATAGTGGGAAAATGCGAATGTGACGGAAGTTCTGATCATAGAGTGAGATGGATCACAGAGTTATTTGGTTCAAAGGTTTAAAGGCACAAAAAGGATGTTTATGCCACATTTCAATGTTTCTATATATCATCACCATCATCGCAACCGTCACCATCTTCACAACTAACATTTATTGAGCACTGGCGACGTCGGAGGCACTGCTCCAAGGACTTTTCACAAATTAATTCATGGATCCTCACCGAGCCTCTGTCGGTGAGGGTGAATATTATATCCACTTCAGAGATGAGGAAGCTGAGGCACAGTGAGAGTAAAATAACTTCTCCAAACCAGGATGGATGAGTCATAGGATCAGGTTTATAACCCTTACGGCATCCAAGTGGAACACTGAGCTCACGTCTGAACGTTCTTCTGAACAATGTTCTTTTCCTGAGAATGTGTTTACACTGTATCCAGTTCTATTTAAAGTAATTTTCTGTTAATACCCTGGTTCTTAAAGTACTATTAAAATGTAAATCTTAATACATTAACTAATGAAATTATCCCATTTACCTTAATTTCCATAAGCATGTGCACTATTCAATGTACAGTGATAGACCCTGTCTAAAACACACACACACACACACACACACACACACACACACTCACACGCACACACACTATACGGTTTTGTGTAATTGCTCTTAGCATAGTATGGCACATAGTAATTGCTAAATAAAATGGGCTATTATTCTAAAGATGCTAATACTTTTACTAGTGTCTTTGTAAATACTACTTTTTTTAACACCCAACTCACATACCAGATAGTTTGGAAAGATCTTTGAGAATTAACTAGAAAGATAATTTTTTGTTCAATTATGTAGTCTTGTAATTCACATATAGAAGCAACTGTGTTGATCAGTTGACCTGATAAAAGTGTCAGCTGGTTTTTTTTCTAGTACTAGATGCATGCTCAGAAACATTTTGGATACAGAAATGTATTTATCATGTCATGAAAAGAACTTGATGGAGCGTACATTATAGAATTCTCTGTCTTTTTGGCACACCTAATATTCAGTCTTAAAACCTTATCAGTCAACCCGTGTGTATGGAACCTCTTTGTTGTTACATTTAATTTCACTGCTTCTCCACATTTTCAAGATGTTTTTTCCCTTTAAATCAGAGTAACCATTTCCTAAGAAGAGAAGGGAATATATGGGTAAAACCTAATGAATTATTTACATTGACATGTTCTCTTATGCAGATCTAATGTTATGCTGGGAAGCCTATATAGCACACTGTATCCCGCCCAAACACACATGAAGACGACCCCCCCAAAGAAACCTAACTAGTAGTATGAATGGTCTGTCATGGAAAAGAATTATACAACTCAGTTACATTCGGAAAAATTCAGAAGTTATTACTGAGCCTCTAGTATATGCAAAAACAAACAAACAAAAAACCCACAAAGCAAACAGAGACACATTAGCTTATAATCTAGTGCAGAGATTCAAATCATACAGAGAAAACAAGCAATATAAATTGACTGGGAAATGATGATTCCCAGTGAATACTGACTTCACTAAAATATGTTTCCAGGCCCATGTGAGGAATGAGTGAAGCAGGCGTGTCTGAGGGATGTCTGGTGAGAGGTACTGACTGAAACCTCTGATCAGAGGTGGGTTTCAGCCCCACCTGCCCACGCTGTGAACAAGGAAATGGGCATGAAGCTATTGTATTCCACCCTGGCATAGGGAATGCTTCCTGTTATAGTAAAGGAAAGAGAAGAAAAAAAGTAGGCTTATTATAGTCTAAGGCACTTTGACTTTCTGTTGGTTATTTCTGCTTCTTAATGGCAAGGTGAGAAATGGAACGCTCCCTTTCGGCTTTCCTCTGCCTGTGCTTCTATGTCAGCATCTGAGGGACAGAGGTAGAGACCACCGTTTCTCCAGGTCCCTGGGCGTGTGGGCATGTGTGGAGACATGCAGATACATACACAGAAACACACAGCCAGGCACATGCACACACACACAGAGTTCCACTTAACCTGGAGGAGTACACACACCAGCGGAGAAACTCAGAAAACCTCTGTTTTGTCTGTCTGTCTGTCTGTCTGTGCTTCCCGCACTCCGAGGAGGACATCTCCGTGGCCACAGGCAGCTGCCATGATGAGGAAAGCGCCCTCAGCCCGCCCTGGTGCAGGGCAAGGTCGGGTGGGAGGGAAGCCACCACTTGGTCAGAAAACATTTCCTCTCGCCCCTCTTCTCTCCTTCCCCACATGGAAGGAGCAGAGGACCTTCTGATTCTCTGAAGGAACTGCCTACTGTTTTCGCTTTTTTCTCTCCTGATTTCACCATCAAGGCAAACAGACGTTTCTACAATGGCACTGTCATGATTGATTTCATTTCCAAAGCCATAGCCTTTTTTTTTTTAATGAATGTCAACGTTGGTAGAACTCAAGGTTTTATCTGCAATTTAAATAAATACGAGCACACACTTACGTCCTCAGCTTTCTATGATTTTGACCTATGTGTGAGTTTGTTTGTATATGTCTCTGTTGTGTTTTTTTAGTCCAGGGTCTGTGTGACCTGTCACCTTCCTAATTCTAAACTCTTGTGTCGCTTTTCCTATGCATCTACCCTAAGTGCGCTTCAGTCACTCACACCCTTCACTGTTCTTTCCACCCGGAATGCTTGACACATTCTGGTCTCTTTTCACAAATCTTTGTCAACTCAGAATTCATAGATAACATTTCCCTGGTAAATGTTTAACATAAAAAGTTCCCTGTGATATCTTCTTATATCTTCTCACAAGTAAAAATATATTTGTGCAGTTATGATTATCGGCTGCCTATTTCCTCAGCTAGACTGTAAGTTCCATGTCTTTCTTATTGAGAATGATTTTCTCAGAACCCAGGCTCCAAGTTTTTCTTTGTGAAAATGATTTTCCTAGAATCTAGCACAGTGTCTCATTCTCAATAAGCAATTTTTGAATGGATGAGTTCATTGACATATTTTAAATCTGTTCTCATGTCCCAAATATAATAGCATGATCTCACTTCTAAGTGGAATCTAATGAACATCATAAACTGAGGAATGAAATAGTTCCGGAGACATGGAGGCATGGAACAGACTGTCAAATCTCAGAGCGGGGTGGTGGAGAGACAAGAAGAAGGTAACCAAAGAACTCATGTGCATATATGCACAGCCCATGGGCATGGACAATAGTGTGCTGAAGGCCTGGGGTGGGGCAGAAGCTGGGAAGAAGGGGGTAAAGGGGGAGAAATTGGGGGACATCTGTACTACTATCATCAATAAAATTAAAATAAATAAATTTTCATATGAGAAGAGGACTTCCAAGTAAAATGGAAAAGAATGATTTTATGCAGCTAAAAGTATTATTGAATTTTCAGATAAACCTTCTAACAAGTCTAGCTTCAAAAAGAGAGAGCCTGAGGTCTGTACCTGACGGGCCGCTGTCCTGCACACACATGACCTTGACCAAGCCAATGACAACTAAGGGACGTACAGTCTTTGCCTATCAAGACTCAGGCATATTTTTATCCTACACATTTAGTTCTTCATATATTGGTAAAGAATTATTTCCAGGAGAAATTAAGCAGGAACTATAAGGTACTTCATATAATTATCCATGAGTATTTCATCAGGATTCCTGATGCCGTCAGCTGCATAACAAATAAAGAGAAGATGTAATCCATAAAGATCATTCAGGCCTATTTTTAATCAAAGAATAAAAATAAATCCTCACATTCAGTAAAACACATTTCAGGAAAATGTGCTCAAATAGTGCAATATATTAATTTTCTATCCAGGTAGCTGGGAGATTTAGAAATCAAAGGTTATATTTCATCTCTGTGTTAAAAGCCAAATCATTTCAAGGCTAAACCCAGCACTTCCGCTTCTCTCAGGAGGAACCTGGGCTCATGAGAGAGTCCCGCTGTTTCTCGGGCCATTGTTTTGACTTTGTTTTTGTTGTTAAAAATCTAAGTAAGTTTCACAGGTGCATTATTTGGTCTTTAGAGTTTTAAATGATTTTCAGGTACCGAAACCCTTTGTTTTTTCTTTTCCCTCCTGAATGCTGATTCCGAATGGCCTCAGGTGGTGGGCCTTTATCATTTCTGCTTTGAATTTTATCCTTCTGTAGCCTGAAAGGATGATTTTATTTATGTATTTTGGCTCTGGACTCAGTAACCTTCCTTGCAGGAAACTCCCTGTCGCTAACTGCCACCATCGGGGCCCTCCACTCACTACTCTAAACACGTCCTGCTTCATCTGTCAGCGTGGGCTCTGTTCAAGGACAGGTAGGACACCGGGTGAGCTAAGAGTTGGTTCTAGCGGCTTAAAGATCGACTTAAAACACTGGGGTTTGCCCTGCCAGTGTGGCTCAGTGGTTGAGCATCAACCGATGAACCAGGAGGTCATGGGTTCCATTCCCGGTCAGGACACATGCGTGGGCTGTGGGCTCGATCCCCAGTAGGGTGCATGCAGGAGGTAGTGATCAATGATTCTCTCTCATCATTGATATTTCTTTCTCTCTCTCCCTCTCCCTTCCTCTCTGAAATCAATAAAATATTTATATATTAAAACATTGGGCACTTGGGGGAAGGTCTTGAAGTCCTGTCTAATGAACCTGTGAACCGTACTGCCGATACTACTGAAAAGATGCAGGCGTGTGTACAAACGCTCAGTGGAAGGAGGTAAAGAACACTTTCCGTCCACATCCTCGGTCAGCAGCGGGGCACCCATGGCCCAGGAGGGGGGGCATCACTGGCCCACGCTGGTCCAGAGCTGTGGGCAGTGGTCTAAGAAGATATGATGTTTCCTCCAGCAAACATGGCCCAAAAGCCAATCCCAATGGTGCTCTTTCCAAATGTCCCAAAGTCACCCAGCATCCTATCCTCCCTGCCACTTTCCAACTGCAAGTTCCTCTCCACTGAATTCCGTAGGCAGAGCAAAGGGCGAAGCCGAGGTCTTGAACTGTCCAGCAAATGCCTGGCATGAAGTGCCACCCATCACTTGTGCTTATACATGATTCATGGGCCAGAGCTACTCCAACATTCCACCCCACCACGGGCAGAACCAAAAATCAAATACCACCACTTGCCCCAAAGAGGAAGAGAACAGAAATATCCGCTCACAGCACCCATGACTACTAAAGTCTCCTTTCTAGCTATCAGCCCTCCACGGGCCTGCCTTCCCACACTCAGAACACCTTACCCACACCCCTCTCTCAAGGGAAACAGCCAACAGCCCATCCAATCCCTGCACTAGCCAGAGTCCAGGACTGGGGGGAGGGGCGGATGCCAGTCTCTCCATAAATCCTGGGGCTGCTTCATAGGCAGAAGGTTGAGCCACGGGCTGTTTTACGTTTCCAGTCACAGCCTGCCTTACTCCACATGCATGGATCGCGGGGTGCCTTCCACACGCTCAGCTTCCCACTTGGAGCTTTGAGTCAGTTCCAATCTGCTAACCATTTCACAGAGTGTCTTTGTTTGCTTATCTGTTCGGAGACGTGCTTTGCCATAAGCTGTAAAGACTGGTGGTGCATTTGTCTGTGGGTCTTCAGAACAAGAGCCCCCAGTCCTTCCTCTGAAGGAATTTCTTGGGCATCACCTCAAACAGGAGGTGCTAGCAATGTGTTATGTGTGTGTGACTACTAGGCTCTGGGTTTCAAACACGCAAAAGGATATGTTCTATGCAGACTTTGTTGCTCCAAACCTTCTCAGTTTATATTTCACCCACTGGCAATGAGAAGGAGTTGCCTCTTCCAACTCGCCAGTCGCCAGTTCTGGAGCCTCCGTGTCTTTTCATTTCTCTTTGTAACCGCAGACAGTTATTTCATATGTTCATCTCTTCCCGGCAGCACCTTGTGAATGTAGCCAAAGTAATAAGCAAAGGCTGCAAACATTCTGTTTTCCAACCTCGACTTCTGGAATATAACTCAGCTATATTATTTGATTTTACATCATCGCAGGCGACACGTTTACTGAGGGTTTGCCAATGTATTGCCAGTTCCATTCTCCAACCCTTTAATTATAGCTTTCGCTCTGCTTGCCACATGGTCTGTTATTAATTGTGTTACAGTAGCATCCCCTATCTAGGTACCAATTTCGATATCACCAAGGATCAGCTGAGTTAAGCTACAGTAACTAAAAATTTCAAAATCTTAGTGGCTTACAATTAAAATGTATGTCTTGGTCGCATGATACCCATCAAAGAGGGACAGAGAATTCTCTCTGGATGATAGAGTGGGCACAATCTTAAACACTGCTAGTTGCCACAGAAAGGAAAGAAGGATATTTTGGAAAGATGCGAAAAAGTAATTAAATGCTAAGCCTGGAAGCAACATTCTCATTAGCCATAATTAATCACACAGTTAAAGTAACCTGTGAAAATTTTCAGAAAATGCAAGTCTAGTATGTTAGTAGAAGGGAGAGGAATTAGAAATATTTGGCCAATAACCACAATCGCCTAGCGAGAGTACCCCTCACAAAGACCTAAACTGGATCTGGTGAAAATGTATGTAGTGTAAATACAAAATATATCATTTAAGGGCATAAATTTTAAGGTAAAGACAAACACGTAATGAGTCAGCAACATTAGGATATTAACTCTCACGGGGACTAAAACAGATTCTTAAATACTGACTGTGGGCTTTAATTGGACTTTCTCAATTGAATGACAATAAATTACATACTTCCCTCATTTAATAAAACTGTGCTGAATTGTAAAACCTTTCTTCTAGAAAGCAATGATTTGCTAGCAACAAATCAATTTCTATATTTATGAAAAAAGTAAATATGCATTGCATATGTACCCCTTACATGCCATTTTATTAATGGTTTTTAAACATACAGTTCTTTATACATATTATAAAAAGTATTAAATACCTCTGAATTTTCTTATTTTAGTACTTCTAATAAAATAATTAGAAGTAATTTTTTAAATCAAAATTCAAATTGATGATTAGCTTAACCAGTGTTAAAAAGTGAAATTTTAAATCTATCAAAACAATTGTATTAGATTTCAATGCAATACATGCATCATACTGTCTTTATCAACTTTTATAACAAGAATACTTTCAAGTGTTTGTTGTTTCTATGAATGCACATTAATATTCTTAATAATTATACATTATAAATCGGCATTTGATATTGGCATCCATCTATAATAAAAGAGTAATATGCAAATTGATCAAATTGCCGAACAGCAGAACGACTGTCAGTACTACCATGCTATGACACCCACTGGCACCAGGCCAGCCAAGACAGGTGCCATGCTATTGGTTGCCCCGCAGAGGGAGGCCCAGGTCACTGTCCGGCGGGGCTATCAATTGGGGGGCTCCAAGATCACCCCAAAGAGGGAGGCCCAGGCCACCGATTGGCGGGCTGCGGCAGGTGGGCAGGGCCTCCCTCTTTGGGGTGATCGATCACGGGGCTCCAGGACTGTGAGAGGGCGCAGGCTGGGTTGAGGAACACACACACCGCCCCCCCCCCCCGGGGCATGCATTTTGTGCCCCCGGGCCTCCTAGACTTTACATTAAAATAAAACTTAAACATTTTTTAAGGGGGGAAACTGTCATTTTGACCCAAATGGATATGTGAATTTTGTCAGTCATTTAATGTACCCAGTCAATCCATTGTGGCCACTCTGTGTTAAGTTCCTCAGCTGCCTGCTGTAGACTTCCTCGTCTAGCTCCATGGAAAACACTCCCATCCCCAGTGAGAACTCCTAACTCATTATCTTCCATCAAGTCTTCCTTGTAATTCTTCACACACAGATATTAGATATCAGGGTTTTATCTCCTAATACAGAGCCAATACTTTAAATAGAAAAGAAAAAAGTGGGTCCAGCCTCATGGAATTTTAGGCCCTTGCCACAAATCGTAGAACTCTTTCCTCAGAGGACTAATTTTTTCTTTTTAAAAAGGGTATTATACAAATTATATAACCTACCAACAATAAGGTATTTTCTAATTTTTTGATAATATTCTCTTATTCTGTTCCTTGAGTTTTGTAACCATTTAAAATATAGGCATGTAGTTCACAGAAAATTATTAAGCTAGACATGAAAATGACTTCTTGCTTCATGAGTTCAATGGACTCTTGAATGTCAAATGGCACATTATTGTGCATTGAACTTCCTGAGGATGTGCTTGCTCTTATTGCTTTATTCAGATTTCAAGATTGGGTTAAGTTCTTATTAAAGACTTGCCTTTTCTAGGCCCTTTTTGTGACATTAGCATCTTCATGCACAAATGAATAACTCACTGATATTTAATGAACGGATGTCACATAAGGATTAATGATGAAGTTAAGGGTTATCATCTGAAAAACATGAACGTCTTCTTCAGTCATTGTTCAACATTAAACTGTATCCAGCTTATGAAAAGGTATATTGATTCAGTAACTTAAATGATTACATTCTCGGCTTCTGCTTCAATCTATAGCTTAACCCACAGCTAGTAAAATGGGCAATGTGCCTTCAATCATTGTTAGCTTACTGATGACTTAGAGGATAAATAATCCTAATTAGTTAATTGTTATTATTCAGGTACACAATTAGTGAAAATCCCTGTCCTTAGATAATTTTGCTCAGTGATTAAGAACATACATAGAAAATTCTAGAATCTAGATTTTTTAGTAGATATGTATTTCTTGAGCCAAACATGAACTCCAGAGGCAAAGTTATACAAATTAAACTTGTGTAACTAACTATAACGGAAAAAGCAAGCAAACAAATGTACTACCTCTTGTTTACCTCGTTGACCCCATTGACGGACAGACACCTATACACTGTCTCTTCCGCCCATACCCTGCGTGTCTCACTCTCAGGGAGCTGCTTCCCAAATAGCACCAGGACCTCAGTGACCATTGTCCTTTGTCGTGACTTCAGCAGTCATGCTGTGAGACTTTGGGATGAGTGTCTGCTTTCCTCACATTCTGCCATTCTGCCCTTCAATATCTTGTGTCCCAAGTTTCAATCCAAAGCGATTATAAGGTGAATTCTCAGTAAAACTATTAACACCATACCAGGTATGTATACATTTTTCCTTTTCATCTTTTATATAAAGGCTCGGAATTTAGAAGGACTCCATTTTATTTTATGAACATAACAATTTATTCTTATTATTACTCACTCATTAAATGTCTGCTGAGCTCTTGGCATGGACTCAGATAGGACCCTAAGTCAGTGTATAGAACTGCAGCTAAGCCCACAGGTGTCTGTTCTTAAATGGAACGGGAAAGGGAGAAACACGGAAGTAACAAGTAAACCAGTTAATCTGTGTTACTATCTGACCCTCATGACATTAAGAGAGAATAGCACGGAGTGGGAGGGACACTGGTTGCCTGAAAACTGTTTTATAAATAATAGATCTTAGCCTTAATACTTAAGTTCCTTATATATCAATATTGATTGCTTATTACATCTTATATTTGTAATTTTTTAATTAATACAATATATACACAATACTAAATATTACAAAAACTATCTGAATTTCTGTCTGTTTTTAAACTTATGAGAAATTACAAATGTTACTGGTATACTTTTGATGGTTCTGCTTAAAATATGTAATATTCACTTGGAGGGATTTAAAGGGTTCCTGTGGAAATTTTCTCTATTAAGTATAATAGTAGGTTGCACATTATTTGCAAGTTTTTGCTGAGATGATTTCAGAAACATACATTTCGAATGTGTCTATAATTATATGTTCAGGGACTCCGATATCAATTTTGCAAAGGGATTGATTTTAATTTCACTTTCTCCGTGAATAAACACAAATTATTCTAGACAAGATTCCAATGTGGGGATCAAGAAGTCTTAGTTCCACACCACGGAGAGCTAACGAGACGGGGAATCCTGACAGATCAGACTCGGAGGAAGGACACCACTGAGCTGATGGGGAGGGGCTTTCATTAAGAGCAAATGAACGGAATCTATTGAGGGCAGAGGAAAGCGGTGGCTTTTCAAGGGCAACTGAGGTGATGTCCCCAAGAGACAAACGCAGGGAGCCTGGGACAGAAACAGGGGTCCTCCTTCCAAGCAGCAGAGCGGAGCTGCTGAGGTGTGGCAGCTGAGGTGTGACCCTGTCACCACGCACACGCAAGGAGAGAGGCACGTGCTGCCAATGACACAAGCAGACACGTGACACGGGCACCACTATTTCTGCTACATAGTTCTAATGTGCCGTGAAACAGTATTGGATGAAACAACCTATGGAAGTTGGACATAAATTTTATCTGTCTATCACCTATCATCTATCTACCTACCTACCTACCTACCTACCTACCTACCTACCTATCTATCTACTAACCAGCTGTACATAGAGATATACCCTCCCACACACACCAAAATAGTGCAGGAAAAACATAAGGGAAATCAATTTCTTCCCTCTAACAAAATACGTTATCTGAGGCCTGAGTTATTGTATACTGTTTTTCTTTTTTTAAAAAATATATTTTTATTGATTACAGAAAGGGAGGGAGAGGGAGAGCTAGAAACATCTATGATGAGAGAGAATCATAGATCTGCTGCCTCCACAACCCTGGCTTGTGCCCTGACGGGGAATCGAATCATGACCTTCTGGTTCATTGGCAGAAGCTCAACCACTGAGCCATATCGGCCTGGCTACCTTTAGCGTCCAATTAGCCTGAAGAGTGCCTAGCTCTCAATAAGCACATGACAAGTCTACTTCCATGAACACACAGGAGCTACCCACGCATATACAGACACAAGCACAAGCTCACACTCTTGTCTCCAGCACCCCGGCATCTAGGCATTGCTTCCCTTTCTCTTACACCTGCCCGCAGCCTGGAACCCCACTCACTGCGCCTGTTGCCACCGTGCCCCCAGCCTTCCCGCATCGGTTACCCCCTCGCTCCTTTGGCTGCAGCCCCTCCTGTGGGACTCTGCTTTCCCACTATCTTCCCAGCTCCCTGACGGAGTGCCTCATTCACACTCACATTTCCTAACATTCAGATGGACCTGGCACATGCTTTTTCAAAGTTTATGAATCACAGAATGTGTTTCAAAAAATTGTAATGAGAAATGTTAGCTTTGGAAGTATATGTCCCATAAAAGTAGTACTTCAGGGGAAAAAGGCATAAAATGATTTTGTTTGCATATATATTGAGAGATGTACTGATTTATTCATATGCTAATATTTTCACTATCATCTACTTTTTGCTTTTATGTAATTTATGATATTCACTTTATACATTTTAAATATCATTATATAAAATTGGATAGTTGTTTCCCTGTACCTCTGGATTATATACAGATGTTGTATAACTGTATTACAGATCTGTTATAAGAAGAGTTTCATGTAATAAAGCCATACATTTCATATTATCTTGATGAAATATTATTGGTTTTCATTATTTTATTAAGGAAAAATTTTCCCCACAGGATGTTTTAAAAATAATAGACTGCAGTTTTTTAAATACATTTACAAACATAATTATAAACATTAAATATTAGGCAGCCTTATCACCAGTGGTGATGACCGCAACATATTAATTCAACAGTCTAAGATTTCCATGTTATCACGAGAACCTTGTAGTCTCTTCAATCCTGGTTCGTACGAGCTCACAGTAGCATAATTATTTCAACCGACTTCTATTTCGTTTTACTTCTTAGAGTCGTTACGCCAGTGACAATTTTGTCATTGCTCCTTCTGCTCCTGGTTTCATCGCTTCGCAATTTGTATGGATTACCCAGCCTTTCCCCAAAGCACAGAGAGGCCGGAATATAAATGAAGTCCCCGAGCATTCTCTTTCAAGTGCAGGCGCGCTGGGTTAATCTCTACATGAAACAGTCTGGCTGCAGAATGGAAGCTATGCCCATGTGGACTAAGGCTGGCAAAGTCAATATATTTTAGGGGATTTATCATGACACCCTTTTCAAAAGTTTCTTCCTAAGAGCCCTGTGTGGTCTAGACTAATCTAATGACTTTGATTCTCTTTGCTATTTAATTGGAACACAGCTGCACCTTGTATCTGTATGTTTTCGGGCAAACAAAGAACTAAAGGAGCAGATCCCTTCGGATGCCCGCCGTTGGTGATAGACGGCCCGGGCTCGAGGCAGGCACTCTCTCTCAATGTCGGTGTTGGCTGTATTTCAAGTAATAATTGCAAGATGACAGTGCAGGTGATAGTGGGGCTGCTGCAGATTAAAGGTAGGACCAGATGCCATATGATCTCACTTATAGGTGGAATCTAAAGAACAAAGTAAATGAACAAATGAAACTGAAACAGAATCACAGACACAGAGAACAACAGACGGATGGTTGCTGGAGGGGAAGGCAGTTGGGGGACTGGGTGCAAAAGGTGAAGGAATGAAGTGCAGATTGGCAGTTAGAAAATAGTCACAATATAGCAAAGCATAGGGAACATGATCAATAATATGGCAATAACCATGTATGGTGCCAGTTGTGTACTAGAAATATCAGGGGTTTCACTATGTAATATATGATTGTCCAACCACTAAGCTGTACACCTGAAACCAATACAAAATAAAATTGGGGGAAAAAGGAATATTTAGACATTTTCAAAAACTTTTACTAAATATATCTGGTGAATGATGCAAAATATTTAAATCCCACCTTTTAAAATTCTTATCCCCAGATAAGAATATTTTAAGAAGCAATACAATATGCATAACCTATTCAAAACAACAGGATGTAGTTTGCAGGGATACAGTGGTGAACTTAGAAGTCCCTATTTGAACCTCATGCTCACCATTTTCCTCTCTCCACATTGGTAATGTTATTTACAGTAAGGGCTAGTGGTTGTACAAGTTAATATTTCCAGCAATCTTTCAATGTAAATAGGTAAATACCTAATATTAACTTCAACAGTAATTCGTAATAGCATTTACATAGAATATTAAAATGATTTCATAAAAATGTGACCTATACACATTTTTAAACTAACGTTCTTCAGATTCATCGAATCTTACAGAGAGCTCATATTGTGAGACCTGAAAAATTCACTTTTTATATTTCATCTGTTGAGATACTGATCAATGTCTACTTTAAAGGTGATATTTTCATGGTGTGATTTTTAGATGCTTTTAGATATTTTCATGGTGTGATTTTTTCACATTAAATGCCCTCAGTCTCTTATCCATGTTAAGTGTTAGGAATAGGGTGCCTATGAAATTAAGACCCAAAGACTCACGAGCAACCATCTCTCTTGGTACAAGCTACAGTTCTTTATTTGAACATTATAATATTCAGCAGTAATACTCTTTAATATAACTAGTATAACTTTATTTTTCCTGTGGGGCCACCAAGCTTATGCAGAGAAGTTTTTCTATAATCCAGGTCTGTTTCCTTGTGTGGATTAATTATCTGGATGTAGAGTCTGAAATCCTATCTCATCTGGAGAACAAAAACTACCACCACAGAAAAACATTTTATTCTGATTAAAATACTACTGTGAGGGCCTGCCCAGCATGGCTCAGGGGTTGAGCATTGACCTATGAACCAGGTTACCAGGAGGTCAAGGTTCGATTCCCAGTCGGGGCACATGCCTGGGTTGTGGGCTCCATCTCTGGTATGGGACGTGTAGGAAGCAGCTGATCAATGATTCTCTCTCATTGATGTTTCTATCTCTCTCCCTTTCCCTTCCTCTTGAAAATCAATAAAAATATATTTTTAAAAAATACTACTGTGATAAAACAAGGTGAATGCACCTATATTTCCATTGAAGAGAAAATCCAGAACTTGAAACTAGATCATACTTCAAGCCAAGATCCATGTGCCTTTCACGACTTAAAAAAATGTTCGCTAATGCATTTCCTAATTGCCGCAACATTTCTTTTTACACTACTTAATTTTCCTCTGATCTGTCAGTCTTGATAGTCGATGTGACATTGTTGTCACAATGTTGAGATGCTGGTGTCACAGCAGATGGCATCAGTGTAGTGTGTCACCAGCTTCTAATTTTTAATTCAGTGAAGAGTCAAGGAGTAGGAATGTGATCAGATAAATTCTATCTCCTGCTAAGAAAAGTCTAAGCACCTAACTTTTACAAAGATTCTAATTGTGGTTGGGAGAAAACCCTAACACCTTTTCAGGTTGTGAAGGTTCCATATTGACTGTGATAAAACTGTATGGCTCAAATCAAACCTGTTTGTTCATTCTAATTTCAGATGATCATCTCGGAAGCCTGTGCTGACCTGTGGAGATATTCTTGAAGGGTAAAGGCACAATGCACCAATTGGCAGGTTTCTCATCAATAAAATCTCATGCATCTCAACAAACTTCTATTAAATATTCTGTAAAAGGTATTCTGATGGGTTTTTCTTTTAAAATCTATTTTTTATTGATTTCAGAGAGGAAGGAAGAAGGAAAGAGAGAAACATCAATGATGAGAGAGAATCATTGATTGGCTGCCTCCCGCATGCCCCTTAACTGGGGATCAAGCCCAGAACTTGGGCATATGCCCTGACCAGGAATCGAACCATGACCTGTTGGTTCATAGGTCAACACTCAACCACTGAGCCACACCAGGAGGCTGTGATGGGTTTTGAGAATATAAAGTCAAATAGTTCAGGTCCGTGCCCTCAAATGATTACAGTACAATGATTAAAAATACATTAAAATACAGTCTAGTAGGAGAAACAGAATCTACAGAAGTTAAATGACTAGGAGGAGGCCCCGGCAGAAGCTGCATGGGGTACTTTGGATGATCCACAGAGGGGAGACCATCCCTCAGGGGCGGTGGAGATAAGCCTGGAGGTTCTCTGGAAGGAACAGTAGGTGTTGCTCCAATGATGAAATGACGTAGTCCAGCCCTAGCCGGTTTGGCTCAGTGGATAGAGCGTCGGCCTTCAAACTGAAAGCTCCCAGGTTTGTTTCTGGTCAAGGGCACATGCCCGGGTTGTGGGCTCGATCCCCAGTGGGGGACTTGCAGGAGGCAGCCGATCCACTATGATTCTCTCTCATCATGGATGTTTCTCTCTCT
The DNA here is from genome assembly GCF_000147115.1 of Myotis lucifugus. NCBI lineage: Eukaryota > Metazoa > Chordata > Mammalia > Chiroptera > Vespertilionidae > Myotis > Myotis lucifugus. The sequence continues at coordinate 468,045 of NW_005871365.1, forward strand.
TTCCCTCTTTTTTTCCTCTCTGAAATCAATAAAATATATTTTTTAAAAATTGGCATTGGATAGTATAAATTTAAGGCTTAATAGAAAATACAGTGGAAGGAACAATGTAGGCAAGATGTGCTAAAAGGAGAAATCATAGCAGACGAGGAAAGAGTCATCAGGGTGGCAGGTTACTGGACCAAAAAGCAATAGATGTCTGATTCGAAGGTAACAACACAATTACCGGCTCACTGTACCCACCTTCCGGGTCATTAGAGTTGCTCAGGGGTCACTGGAGCTACTCTCATGTCCTGAATGGTGGTGATAAATGACTCTCAGTGCCCTCTGATATCTTGCCCTTTTGATTCAGTGTTGGTTTTCTCTCTACTTGGCTTCCCGGTTCCCTTAACATAAATAACCACCACCCGAGTGGCATGAGAATACCTGTGTCTCTTGAGAACTGAAAGCACTAATATAGAGGAGAGAGATATTTAGATTATAATTTTCATGCAAATCGTTCAAATGGATATTTATTGACTCCTCACTGTGTGCCTGATGTTACACTTGGCTCTTATGATAAAGGGCAAACAAGGCAGTCTTTGCCCTCATAGGACTTCATTCTATTCTCAGAGATGGATTTTTTTAAAAAATGATACATATAGCCTGGCTGGGATGGCTCAGTGGTTGAGCACTGACCTATGAACCAGGAGGTCACAGGTTTGATTCCTGGTCAGGGCACATGACCGGGTTGCAGGCTCAAACCCCATTAGGGGGTGTGCAAGAGGCAGCCAATCGATGATTCTCTCTCATCATTGATGTTTCTCTCTCTCTCTCCCTTCCTCTCTGCAATAATTAAAAATACATTAAAATGATATGTATAAATTAGTAAAATACTTCTCGGAAGGTGTGATATTGGAGGTGACAATGATGACAAATATTACTATGTGCTCAGAAAGATACTTCACATTTTATTATTGCATTTAGGTATCATTTTAATGTAGGTACCCTGTGTTCCATTTTACAGATCAGGAAATGCGGCACTGATGAAATCTATAAAGAAATTAAAAGAATGAGAGGATTTTTAATTGAATGTTGGAATACCCATTGGCATGTAATTGCATAAAAGGGGAAAAATGCCACACAAGGGTAAGAGAGGAGCTGGAGAAGGATGTAAAAGCCAGAGAGAAGAGCAAAAGGAAAGGCTCCATACCTGCAATTAGTTTGGATTTGAAGACAGTTCGGAGGTCAAACTGGACAAAGTCCAGGAGCTAGAATGAGAATGTACTAGAACAGGGCCCACAGTTACGTAGCGAGAGATTCTGCAAAGCTTCTTAGGCCATAGCAAGAGGTTTAATTTTATTCTGAGAGCAGTGGGGAGTTATAAATCAGTTTAAAAGGGGGCGGGGGATGTGATTAAACTTTTAAAAAGATCATCCTGGCTGCTGCATGGAGAACAGAGTGTAAGGAAACCAAATCAGGAGCAAGGAAACCAGTTAGTTCTGAGGCGGTGCCGGCAACAGGCGATGGTGTGAGCAGATGGCGGGCGGAGAAAGGGAGGGGAAGTAATCAAATTCAGAGCAGGCTTGAGGCCAGGCTCAGAAGGACTTGTTGGTAGACTGAGCATAGGGTAGGAAAGAAAGGAAGCAAGGAGGACTCTCAGATGCGGGCATGGAAAACTGGTGATAGTGGCCCTTTAACTGAGTACACTGGGAAGTTTCAGGATATTTTTTTTAGTGGGAAGAGGCGGTGCAAAGAATGACTAGAATTTGCAATGTCTGTCTATTAAGCAAAAGTGTCGAATGGATAAAAGAAACCAACAACAACACAAAGTGAGTTCTTTCTAGACTAGAGTCAATGAAATGACTACCAGACCTGTTTTAGCCCCTGGTGGTGATATTGCCCATTTTACTAACTCATTCACTGATTCATTCAAGACAAAAAATGCACAAATTACTTGAGGCCCTAGGAATGGCTTCAGGTATTTTTAGCCCCAACTCTCAACTGAGCTTTATTTCATGAACCATTTAGAGCAGGTATTCATTAGGATAGTTTCCTAACAATGCACCAAGCGCCCAGCCTATGTGGCTCAGTGGTTGAGCATTGACCTAGGAACCAGGAGGTCACCGTTCAATTCCAGGTCAGGGCACATGCCCAGGTTGCGGGCTCAATCCCCAGTGTGGGGAGTGCAGGAGGCAGCCGATCAATGATTCCAGCTCATCATTGATGTTTCTCTCTCTCTCTCTCTCCCCCTTCCTCTCTGAAATCAATAAAAATATATATTTAAAACTTAAAAAGAATAAGAATGTACCAAGGTGCACTTCTGTGTCCTAATTTAGACCCTCTATATCCCAGCAAATGGGTTCCTGCATGGAGTCACCTTCCCCATAGGACACAGGAGACTCGGATGCCCCTGTACTGCTGACCTATGACAAGGCCAGGCACAGACCCTCCTGCATTGCCTCCAAAGTGATCAGCTTAACTTTTTGTCCCCCCACTGATCAACCAGAACAAAATGAACTTTTGTTAAGATTTCTCCTCCCTGGAATTCTGGGCCAACCCTCATCTGGACTAAGCAAGAGAACAAGACTTCAGGGCCTCCTTCCAAGAACAGACTCAGGCAGGGTAAAATGCTCTCTGACCTACTACCCAGTAATGCCACCCTCTCATCCCACTTCCCCACTCTCTTCTGGCCTTGCTCATTCCCCTCTATATTATAGTACAGGTATTTTATTATAATTAAAGAATGGAAAAGGAAATACAAATTATGGAAATAGACAAAACGGAGTTATTTTATCAAAATTCTGAAAATATGAATTAAAAATGTTTTTTTATTCCTGATTTTAGAAAGAGATGAAGTGAGAAGGAGAGAGGGAGAGAGAGGGAGAGGGGGAAAGAGGGAGAGGGAAAGGGAGAGGGAGAGGGAGAGGGAGAAATATCAATGTGAAAAACATCCATCAGTTGCCTCCAGTACACACCATGACCAGGGATTAAATCCACACCTTGTTATGTGCCCTGACTTGGAATCAAACCCGTGACCTTTAGGTACATGGGATAAAGCTCAACCAACTGAGAAACTCTGGCCAGGGCAGGATGAAATTTGTTTAAAGTAAAGGTTTACCACCTAATGATTCAAATTGGTTTCTTTCTGAAATCATTTGTTTGTTCATCAAATATTTATCCAGCACATATACATTGAGTACCTAAAATGTGCCAGGAATTGTATGATCCAGCGACCAAACAAAGATCTTGCTTGCATGAATCCTAAATTATAACTGGAGAATTAGACACATACAACATATACATGTGCACACACACCCTCATAGACAAGTCCATAAAATATGTAACCTAACAGTGATAATAAGTCTTTGAAAAGATATAAAGCAGGGAAGAGAGCAGAGAATGGCAGGACAGTGGGGAATGGGCAGTTGTCATTTTAAATAGTTAAGTAGAAAGGCAAGATTAAAGACTTCTTTGAGGTGATATTTATTTAAAGAGCTGAAGGAAGTAATCCATGAACCTCCCTGAGTCTGTGGGAAAGGCTGGCTGGCAGCAAGGACCCTGAAGCAGCTATGTGCCTACTGTGTTTGCAAGAGCAAGAGGAGACAGGGGTGGAGAAGCGGATGTTTTGCTCAGTGAGTAAGCAGCAGCTAAATAATTGAGGGCTTTGCAGGCCAATGTGAGGCCTTTGGCCTTGACCCTGAACCTGATAGAAGGGATCTGAGCATTTTGAGCATTCTGGATCATTCTAGCTGCCAATTGGGATGCAAGGGGCAGAATTAAGGAGACAGGTTACCAATTTCAAGTTGCTCACTATTCTCAAACCATCACTGATTTGTAAGAGTTGAGAAATGGAAAACTAAAACCTTCTCATTGCTATATACTGTCTATTCTCATTGCTATATACTGTATATGCAGATTGGTGAATACCTAAGGAAGCTTTTAGCGAGCATTAAGTAGTTCCAGGCTGCTCCTTTCATCATTGCCCTCATTCTTTCCCTGTGTCAAAGGTCACACCTATGCTCCTTAGCCACGTGTATAGCACACACTTATTTCTTCCTCTCTATTGTGTTCACCTTTTTGTTTAAGGGGTATAAGTGTTAAGCTTCAGTGATTCTCTTTTCATCTTTTTAGACTTTGTGTATTAAGCATAGTCCCTACTTTATACCATACATCAAAAACAATTAATGTACAGTACCACGTTATAGAGTTGGACATCAAAAGTGCTGCATTTCCAGTTGATGTGAAATATATGCAAAACTTGCACTTGCATTAATGAAACTTATCTATGAGCTCTGTGAAGAGATAATTTTCAAGAGCTTTTAGAAGATTCATCAGAATATGTGTATAACAACTCAATTTTTCTATATGTCTATTGACTTTATTGCTTAATTGGTTTATAAGAGTGCTTGAAATTGACCTGACCACAAAACCCTCAATATTTCAATGTAGAACAAAGTATCTTCAGATACAGTATGTGTAAGACTAATTGCTAAATTCCTCCCTTTCACATAAATGACTTCCTTCTTGTAGTTTTTCTTCTCATATTCCACTAAGTGCCTGCAGTCCTCACATAGTGACTCTAGTTCAGACCGTTCCATTTGGACGCCTCCTTCTGATGCCAGCCTATTCTCAGCAGCCATCTACATAGAAGACAGCTACTAGACCAGGGGTGGGCAAACTTTTTGACTCGAGGGCCACAGTGGGTTCTTAAACTGGACCGGAGGGCCGGAACAAAAGCATGGATGGAGTGTTTGTGTGAACTAATATAAATTCAAAGTAAACATCATTACATAAAAGGGTATGGTCTTTTTTTTTTTAGTTTTATTCATTTCAAACGGGCCGGATCCGGCCCGCGGGCCGTAGTTTGCCCACGGCTGTACTAGACACTATGGGAGACTTCAAAAATGACAGAGACCACCGGCCCTGATGAAAAAGTAATCGATTCGTTTAATGCAAATCTGGGTAGAGTAACTGTCATCTTCAAGGTACAGGCTTAGAGATTTTTCCAGAAAAGACTATCACTGAACTGGCCCAAAGAAAGAATAAGAGTTCAATAACCACAGACCCAATGTTCTCATCACTCTCCACCCTAAAGATAACCTACCCCTTGGAATAGTTATGTTTCTTTGTGAAACAACTACAAGAACCTTTGCATTTGTAATTGTGAAGACAACTTTGAACAAGCCATTATTTGTTTTATTATTATTTAACACATGCTTTTGTGGTGCTGATAATATAACAAGGTCCGATGGTAAGAGTTTTCCATATGTCCACCCATTAAATACTTGTAATAATGGGCTTTATCCATTGATACAAGTGCCATATCATTAGGACAGGAGGCGATTGGGGAGCACCTTTACATTTAGCTTCCAGCCCCCTGACAGAAGCAGAGAGAGGGGAGCAGAGTCTTTTCCAAGACCTACTTCTGGGGTCCTTGAGAAAGTCATTCCTGGGTCACAGAACTGTCAAGAGGCTTGTTTAGCTTTTACAGGGATTTGCATACATTTCAAAGAGATCAAGACAGCCCTTATATGATGAGTTTTCTAAAGTGAATGCTTTAAGGAAATGGAGGGAGGGGAAAGTCTCTTCCCTTGTATTCAACAGGGAGAGTTAAGCCTCTTAGTTCTAATTTGTATTTGCCCTCAGAGTGTCCCCATGCACTTGGAGAGCTTGGATCAACACTCTCCACTATCAGAAGAAACTCGGGAGCAGACACAAGAGATGGATGCAGCCGAGCTGGCTTTGGAGAAGAAATAGGAGTGAGTTAGCGCCAGATTATTTAGACGTTTAAGCTACGACAGGACTATTGTACCAAAAGTTTCCAAACCAAAGTCATTGCCTCTGCTGAGCACCATGTTCTTGAAAATATGTAATTGTTACGGCCATAATAATTGCCCTAGGGCTCTGATTATGAGAAAATGAGTTCAATGAGATTCCAACACCAAAAGTCTTTGACTGGAAAGTTCAGCTCCTGCTGTTTTCTAAACTGGTTTCGAGCACAGCATACTTACAGGACACCGGAGACTTTGCTCATTATTTGAAGGGGGATGTGCCTACGAAACCAGGTTAAAATAAAGAACACTAAGAGCACCCTGTCTCGAAATTTTTACTCAACCTAAGTTCCTGACATTTCTCCTAGAAACTCCTTGTCCGATGAACTCCCAGATCTTTTACCAGGGCCTTCTTACTCTTTTGTCTCCCACAGATCATTTCTATTTTACTGCATCTTCTGTGAATATGTTTGTAAACATGGACAGCAAAGTGACTCTCTTAGGAACCAGGGAAAGGATTCTGACAGGTGGTTTGGATGGCAGGCCCCTGAGAGCACTGTGTAAATAACTTCAACTGTGCACTGAGTAAGGATTTCCAGGTCTCTAGTGGAGAAGCTGATGGATTCATAGGACTGCTAACCCGGTATCAAGCAGAACCAGAAAAAATTATGTGGGACTGAAATGCACTGATAAAGGATGATTATCATTTTTGTTTTGGGCATTGCTTCTTCTATTTTCAGTATATGAGGAACCCTTTCCCCTTTTCTCTTAAGCTATCTATCACTTGTAACAATTTAGTAGATTATCTATATATATAAAAGCCTAAGCAACCGGATGACCGAATGACTGGTCGCTATGACACACACTGACCATCAGGGGACAGACGCTCAACACAAGAGCTTCCCTCTGGTGGTCAGTGTACTCCCTATGGGAGCGCCCCTCAGCTGACCGCTGGGCACCAGATGCAGGGCTCTCAGCTGGCTGTGGCAGCCCGGACACTGCATCAGAGAGGCAGCAAGCCTACCAAGTGGCGGCAGGCCCAGCAGGGCTGGGATGAGCAGGAGCGGCAGGCAGGAGCAGCAGGCGGCGTTGGACTGCCAGTTTCTGCCCGATCCCCACAGGCTATGCCGAGGGACCCCACCGGTGCACAAATCCCTGCACTGGGCCTCTAGTAGTTTTATAAAAAAAATGAAACATTCCTTTTTCTCCCTACCGGTTCCCTCCAGAATTCAGAGACTATAATGGAGTTTTCTTATTTTCATGGAAAGATAATGATTTGCAAAAGTTCAGTCAGACTTGGACATAATTGGAAACATCAGTTACATTACCAGTGTGTTCCTGGAATGTCACATTTGAGACCATTGCATATGATCAGACATGACCAGATAGCTTTCAAAAAGGAAGGTTGACTTTATGGAACCAATGCTTAAAAAACTCTCTTGGAAAAACTGAGTTGATATTTGACTTAGAAGAGTCCTACCTTTAGAGGTGAATAACGCAGGTCTCTTTCTGGAGGTCAGGATATCTTGGGGATATCAGGAAGGAGGAATTCATCCGAATCTGGAAGTAAAGCAGAAAGAGTCAGAATGGTGAGTTTCAGGGGAGATGTCCTAGGCTCATGAGGTTTTTAAAAGTCTAACCTGAATTTCTGTCTGAAAAATTCCAGCAAAGTAAATTACCAGACGTCCTTGCTATATCTATGTCAACAACCAGACTAAATCTAATGAGACCATACTTATTTTGTATGCAAGAATCTGTAAAATGGTGGAATGCTGAGAGCACGAAATTTGGATTCCATGGGAAACCATCGCTCACTCGAGTGGATTATTACATGATAATCCTGTTTATGGCCTCTGAGGTCCTTTTCGTCTCCAGGTAAGCTCTATTTTACTTTCTACATGTTATCCACCTTTGAACCGGTCTGGATCCCGCCTCCCATGTATTCGGTCAGTAACCGGCCTTTCCAATGATAATCCCGCCCTCGCGCCTGGCATGCGGAGAACCGGAACTGCCCTGTCCCGAAGCTCCTGCAGGCTGAAGCTGGATGGCTTGAATAACCTCAAACGGTCACACCAGCCTGGGTCTGGGCCACCTTTATGCCAGTTGCTGCCTGGGACACTCAGCAAGTTCACTGGAAACCGATGCCATCATCCCACAGCCACACTGCCAACCAGGAAACTCAGCAGATGGCTGCTCCTCTCCTCACACCACCATCTCTAGATGCTTCCAGCCCAGCACCTACACATCCCCCCACTGACGGCCCTCTGGACTCAGGAACTGGGTGTCCGACCAGTAATATTTTTCTTTTATTTCTACAGAAACTCCCCTCATTACGTGCCGGACTGCACCCTTCAGCAAAAGTCCTCTACCACCACGTCCCAGTAGATAGTTCAGTGGACCCTTTATCAATTAAAGAGGATGGAATGAGAAATGGACTTACACCCTTCAAAGAAAACAAAAATATGCCTCTCCTTCACTTGAACAGAAGGAGGGACTGAGGAGGCGCCCTTCCTGCCCTCACTGAAGTCAGGCTCCTGTAAGCCCCCTAAGACTCCCCCTGGACATCCATCCTGTGGGCCCTGCACGGCTCAGATGTAGCAAGAATCCTGTTAGGTCTATTTCATCAGAATCCCCCCTACTCCTCATATTCCCTCGTCATTTTCCACTCATGGACTCCCATTCAACTTGGCTATGTCCCCTCTCATCCATGATGTACATGGAATCGTATCTGCATAGTTCTCTACTGAGAACTCTTCCTTTTATTGTATTTACCACTTTCTGGTTGAACTCTGGTTTTATTTTCACAGTTATCAGCCATATATACATAGATCACTTTAATAATTAAAATGATAATTAAAAAGTCAAATGAGTAATATAACAATAAGTACAAATTAGTTGAATTCAAGCTAATTAATTTCGATCTAGAAAGCTAAGTATGATTTTATTTAAGACATAGACTGCAACATAAATGAACTGTGGAGATAAAAGTGAACTGATGTATTCACGTGAAAGATAAAAGATGGATCTAGCTGCTTTTGTAATGGACGTAATCCGATTAGCGCTAGTAAGTGGTAAGATCCACTGCGTGCACTATTTTGTTCTAAGTACTTTGCAGGTATTATATCGCTTAATCCTTACAAGCACCCTATGCAGGAGAAACTACTATCAGCCTTCTTTTATATAGAATTTTAGATATAGATTTAAAAACAAAATGCAAAACAAAATGGAAAATAAAACATCACATTTCGTAAACTGAGTATCTTCTGTTTTATTCACTAACTTGCCTATTCTAGAGTTTATATTGGTTTGCTTTGACACTACGTGTAGAAGAACATTAAGGAGAGCAGATACATGGGGCAATATACAACAGTAATTATGCATCACTTCATTTCAAGAAACAAATGTTTTTATTTAATTTTCTAGACTTCTCTTAAGTACTTATACTCCCAACTACTGTGAACTTTAATTCTGCATATACATTCTAAAAATCTTTATTGTTGAAAGTATTACATATGCTCCCTTTTTTCCCCCACTGACCTCTTCTAGCCTGCCTCCACCACCTCATTATCTGTGCCCATGGGTTATGTATACATACATACAAGTTCTTTAGTTGATCTCTTCCCACCCACCCACTCCCGCCTTCCCCCTGAGATTCCACAGTCTGTTCGATGCTTCTATGTTTCTGGAATTATTTTGTTCATCAGTTTATTTTGTTTATTAGATTCCACATAAGAGTGAGATCATGTGACACTTGTCTTTCTCTGCCTGGCTTATTTCATTCAGCATGATACTCTCCAGGTCCCTCCATGCTGTCTCAAAGGGTAAGAGCTCCCTCTTTTTTACTGCTGCATAGTATTCCATGGTGTAAATGTACCACAGCTTTTTATCCACTCATCTACTGAGGGGCATTTGGGCTGTTTCCAGATCTTAGATATTGTAAATAGCGCTGCTATGAACATAGGGGGTGCATGCATTCTTTCTGACCAGTGTTTTGGGTTTCTTAGGATGCATATACATTTTATCACAAAACTGCTTCAGAAATAAAAACTTACACTCTTCCATAAAGGGCTTGAATTCCCTTAAAAAAGTGAGAGGGGGGATAGAAAATCATATTTAATCAATAATTTTTAGCAAAAAGATATATCGGTTTCACCGTTGTTGCAAACATCTCTCATGTAGTGAGTACTGGGGAGATAATGCCATTTTTTTCTCAGCGGGTCAAGTTTATTTCCCAATGTAGAAACTAGGTGGAATTATATTAACGCTGCTGCCATTTAAAAGATGATGCTGATGTTCAGTTATATTTTACTTTTGAAGCAGTGACCGGAAACTAACAGATTCATATAAAAAGCTGATGGTAGCCCTGCTGGCGTGGCTCAGTGGTTGAGCATTGACCTATGAACCAGGAGGTCACAGTTCGATTCCCAGTTGGTACACATGCCTGGGTTGTGGGCTCGATCCCCAGTGTGGGGCATGTAGGAGGGGCGTGTAGGAGGCAGCCGATCAATGATTCTCTCTCATAACTGAAGTTTCTATCTCTCTCTCTCTCCCTTCTGAAATCAATAAAAATATATATTTTTAAAAAGTTGATGGAGTTCTGAGTTCCATAGATGCCGGTGTCCTGTCTCTAGTGTCCTAACTACGGAACAGTAGATACAAGCAAAACTGAGTCTTTGCCTGGGGGAGGTGGTGACGCAGCCTTCACTAGTTGATGGGAAGGAGGCGTTCATTCAGCTCAGGCACTTCTCATCCCATTGTGGGCTCTCTGTGTCTGACTCATTGTTACTTCTGGTAAGAGCAAAAAAAAAAAAAAAGGCGGTTGTACTCACAGTTCCCATCATCTCCAATTCCAACGGCACTCGGAGTATTTGCTCGGTTGTTTATTTGCATGAAATCTCTGGCCTTCATCCCATCTACAAAGAAAATAATAGCAATGTAGACAGTGTAATCATAAGAGGCTTATTTAGGGAATTATATAATGACAGCTAATTACATTAAAATAGGGGGAAAATACGTTCTTTTCCATATTCTTTTCTTAGTGATTCACAAACAGAATTATAAAGTTGAAAGACCTAATGACTCAGTTAAAAATAACTTTTTATAGAATATTTTATCTATGCATTACATCACTTCCTTTATTTTCTTTTGAGATGAAACATCTCTCTCATAATAACATCTTTATAATTTTTTTCTTGTCAGATCTGGACGACATGAGAAAACTTAGGAAACTATAATGTCTGATGTTTAGAACATGAATAACAATATATATATATATATATATTTATTCATTCCATGGCATAATGTTCTCCAGAACTTAGACTTTTAATTTATTTCAACTCATTGCATTTGTCCAAAAATAATTTGCCCAAGTTATTAACAGATTGCAATTTTGAGTCACATGTTGATAATCTCAGTCACACATTTTGCTTACTGGTTAAGAAGAGTACATTTTCCCAGTATTGACCCACTGTTCTTAATATTCCAATATAATACAATAGCATCTGTTTAAACAGAAAATCCTTTCCAACTAGTTTTTCTTAAAATCTTTCATCTTAGCCTGTCCATTAGTTATTCATACCTAACAATTATATATGCTATAATAGAATAATTTTTAAATGTTATTCTGGGACTTGAATATATAACTCAGCAAGATTTTTTGTGTTCAAAAAAAGTAATCAAACCACAATGATTTGATTATTTATTGTAAAAAAAATCTTTTGTCACTAACAAAAATTAATCTCTGCATTGTTCTATCTTTAGTGTTTTCCCAAACAAAAAATATTGCCAGAAATTACACACATTTTGTGAGCCAGTCTGTACAGAGTATAAATCATATGTCTTTTATAGCTGTTGTCTTCTGTATTCTTTTAGGATGTACCATGCTTTTTTATAAATATCTAAAATATGTAGAATTCTTCTCCGAATGTGTGTTAGTTCCTTTCTAGCCAAAGGAGATTCCCCTCCCCTACCCCCACCGAGATCAGATTCAGTCATTTGTCTCTGTTCTGGAATTCTGCCTGAAAGATGCTTATTTTTATTTATGAAAAATGTGCCATTTTGTCACTCACAGAAGCGCATTGTTTTCCAATTTAAAACTGAGCTTACCGTTGGAAATAGCAAAACAAACGGAAGGAATATCATTACGCGTTTGTAAATGCTGTGACTTCAATAGCAGGGCTAAGAAAAGGAGTGGCAGTATTTTATTTTCATATCAGACTAAGAGTGGACAGCATGCGATTATTAAATAAAACGGATTCATATCGGGAATACAGCATTCTAAGTTTCTCAATGAGCACACAAGGGTTTATAATGAAAGATACTGAAAACTGAGAGATGATCCTATAGATTTTAGTTTTAGTTTTTAGTGACAGTTATTGGCTTATTGTCCCTCAGCTCTAAATTCACCCTCTTTGCCTGCTCTGTGAAAACGAATCTGATGCCCTGTGTGGTTTCCCATAAACACCAGACGCCAAAGCTCGGTCACTGTCAGGCTCCCCAGCCACGCCCCTGCTCTGGGCCGCACCTGCTTTGTTCCAGGCTCCTCTGTGTCCAGCTGCCCCACGGCCTGGCTCCTGCTCTGCATGGAGGCCAGCAGTTTCTATCAGCCTACAGCTTTCTCCTGACACCCCTTGGGATATTTGGTAGCAAATCGCCCCAGTAGCTCTCGTCAGCACCCTGGAGGGCAGATTTCCGGGAGGTTTATCATAGCGACTTCTCGGCCCACATGAGCCACAACCCTGCCCTCCCGACAAGATCCTGATCTAAGGCCCTCGCGCGTGTGCGTGCGTGCGTGTGTGTGTGTGTGTGTGTGTGTGTGTGTGTTGGGAGGTGGGCACTACTTCTTGGTGCCTTTTAGCTTGAAGGGCAGTGCCTGTTCTGCCACCTGTTACTCTTGCAGCCGGGGACTTCCCAGAGATTCTGGAGTCACCGTGTGCTGGGCCGCTGGAGGTGACCCAGTCCCTACCTTGGCATTATCTTGAAACACTTTCCAATGGCTTCACCTAAGAAGGTAAAGCAGGCAGATGGGGGACCATCCTCACACAGCCTCCTGCCCCTTCAGGAGCTGCGTCTCACCCGCTGGCAGCGCTCTCCCCGGACCCCTCCCATGGACCTGTGTCCTGTGACCCATTCCGTTGGCTAATACCTTTGGGTCTCAGTTTCTTCGCGTGCAAGTGGGGGACCTGCACACAGTCCATGGAAGAGGCCTACTGGCAGGCTCTCAGGAAAGCACCAATAATTATTGTGAGCAAGTGACAAGGATGGGTCCCTTTGATGTCCTTTTCACTGGCGTTCTACGTGTTCTTGTGCATCCGATAGGAAACTCATGGGGTGGGGGGGTGTCAGGATATTCATGGGCTTCAAGGCTGGAAACCAACACTCACCCCAGACCAGGGAGGCTTCTCACTACAAAAACCTTTTGTTTCTCTCGGACGATGGCTCTGTCTGAGGAGACTTCGGGAGGCAGTGGTATGAGAGGTATTTTCACAAATATTTAGGCAGGGGGAACCTTAGAAGAAATATAGGCTGAGGAACTCCTTGTGTTAGAAGCTGACTTCGGAAATTCATGGCCCTTTCAGACAACGGTGCCATTTGGACGGCTGTGCTCTCTACTGGAATATAAAACTCCCTCCCAAACACAAGAGTAAGCGATGCTTTGGAAATAGGAAGAGACATTCATCACTACTACCCCCTCTCTAACCTCAGAACATGTTTCTCTAACGTATGTTTCCCAAAGATCAGATATAAAATATTTTCCATGTAATTCATCCATCCCCCAAACCAAAGTGATATGAATATTTTACTGTCTCTCTGGATACGACAGGAGCCAGCAGCTATTCCATTACTTACATGTCGCCAGTTTTGTTTTATTTGCCTTGCCATTGAAATGTGGACGCAATCCGAATTCACACCTGGGAATGACAGCTACTTCGCAGGAGTGCAAATATGGCTTTCCAGGGAGTAGAGTAACAGGCATTTTATTTTTTAATCTCCACCGACAGGAAATGAGCCGGTACTTTAACTTCAGTAGAAAGTCAGCAAGAAAATCCTAAGTTAAGCAAAACATTTTGGTTCACTGTATCGCCTTCTCTTTGTATGCAACTAAGAGAACATATAGATCAGTTTCTACTTTCATGCTTTTGAAAAAAACCGTATTTATTTATTTGTTAACCTGTCAACTTTAATTTAATATAGTTTTTTGGTTCTCTGGGGAGTTTCATCAGAGTGATGTTGCTTTGGTTGAGGACTTCAACTTGCTTTGTAGCTCTGTGGAACTAGATTTATCATCATAGTAACCATTTGCATTTATTTGGCACTTTACAATGTACAAGATGCCTGCTAAGGGATGGACAGTGACAGAAATAACAGACACACCCAACGTGTTGTGAAACAATGTTTGTGTGTTGTTGTTGGGTTTTTTTTTTAACAAAAACTTCTTTGAGTTAACCATAATTTTCAGATAAATTTAAATGTATGTATATCAAAACGTATGTCAACTACTGTCTTGGTATGTGGGCTATACATTAATTAGAAGAAGCTCAGGAATGTAAAGTTTTTTTTTAAGTTTAAGATACATGGAGTTTATATTGGATTGATCCTTCACTCACCAATATGCATTAAGTCAGTGGTTCTCAGCCTTGGCTGCACATTAGAATCATCTGGGAATCTTTTTAAAATCCCGATTTCTGGGAGTCATCCTCCGGAAATACTGTTTCTTTGTTATGGGGTGAGGCCACAACATTAGTAACAAAGAAACAGAATTTCCGGAGGATGAGGCCCAGAAATCAGGATTTTAAAAAGATTCCCAGGTGATTCTAATGTGCAGCCAAGGTGGAGAACCACTACATTAGGTAGATTGAAATATGCTTTTAAGTAAAACCAGTCCTTATTCAAAAAATATTTTTAAAGATGCAGTCTAAAACACTCTACCTATTTAGTCCTTAACATAGTGTAAATATTATTGACGCATCATTTCTCAACACAGTCCCTCACTGCTTATCATACTTCGTCTAGTATGTCGGTGCTCCCCTGATTAGAGCAGACCATAAATACATATATGAGTGTATGCTTCCAGTGATGTTCCAACAGTTCTAAGCTGATAACACATGTTTGTGTGCCTGCCATATTTGGGTGGAAACCAGAATGTGAATTTAAACTATTATTATTATTTTAATTCTCACCTAAGGATAGGTTTATTGATCTTAGAGAAAGGAAGAGGGGGGGAGTGAGAGAGAGAGAAACATCAATCAGTTGCCTCTAGTATGCGCCCCAATCGGGGATTGAACCTGAAACCTGTTTATGTGCCCTGACCCGGAATCGAACCTGCAAACTTTTGGTGTTTGGGACAACGCTCCAACAAACTGAACCACCTGACCAGGGCTACTGAACCATTATTAACAAATTTTGTTAAACCTCACAGTTTATGGTTTAATGATATTTCCTTCCCTACAAGTGATTTCTACAGTGAATACATAGAGGTAAAATCATTTATTTTCAATGAGATAGACTGACTTTACAGGTTAATGTGCTTTCGTTCTGAAGATAAACTCTATCATTTCAGCCAATTAACTTTTTGTCCTTTGTTCAAAGTCTAGAAATGATAAGAAGTCCCTCTGTTACTTGATCTGACCTGCGGATTTCTCTGGTGTTGTGATTACGGGGTGAGAATTGGAGATGCACTGCACTTTGCCTGTCTTGAGAGGCAGGATGGTGACTAGTGCCAGCAGGATTTTCCGTAATGGGTTTTATCTGGTGGTCAAGACCCTTTTAAAGGAATAGAACTAAGGTCTCAGTGTCCATCTGATACAAATAACTGCACTGAAAGGAAAAGGAGTTTTGATTAATGCTCTTTCACAAATGCAGCAAGACCGTGCCTTCCCTGGACGAGCAAAAGCCAAAGATGGAGTCTGCGTTTGCAACTGTCCTGAGAATTTGGCACAGACCCTAATTCAGGCCTTCCACATTTCACACCCATTTTAACTGATTCCTAACTGTCTTACTGGCGCTAACATTCGCTATAAGCCACACAGACATGCTAATTATCTGAAATTACTACCAGGCACCAGGAAGATCAGATTTGAGAGCTCGTATTGGGGCCTGGATACCTGTGCTTAGCATTCGTGGATGAAAATCCAGGACTCAGACTCCCAACTTTTCTCCTCTGGGATTCCCAAAGTGACCTACTCTGTCATTGTGGTCAATGAGAGAGAGACTTTTCAAGAGATTGGGAGGGAGAGAGAAAGAGAGAGAGAAACATCAATGTGAGAACAAAACATGGACTAGCTGCCTCCTACCTGCCCCCTACTGGGGATTGAGCCTGCAACCCATGTGCCCCAATCAGGAATTGAACCAGCAACCTTTTGGTGCATGGGACGACACCCAACCAACTGAGCCATACTCGCCAGGGCTGCAATTCTTTACTGGTGATCTCAGAACACACTGAACTCCAACATTATTTCTCATCTTGATCAATCATTTGTCATTTATGTACACACCTTTAGATTCTTAGGATGTAGCAAAGGCTACATACACTTGTTAGTAATTCCAAGTCTATTATTGATGATTCTAGTGAGGAAAATAGACCAACATATTAAACATGACTATGCCATGAATAAACGTTCTTTAAGGTTCTATGCCTTCTGCTTAAATTTGAAACTGATATTAACATTTCACAGTAACGTTATTACATGATGACAGCTGTTAGTGAAGCTAGAAGAACTTGTTTCAAACAAGTAAATCTCTGGTGTTGACTGAAGAGGAGTAGCTGCACAGCCCTACAACAACAGTATCAAATGTGTATCCTTGATGAAGACTCGGTGCCTGGGAGTTGAAAGTCAACCCAGACACTTTACAAGTGACCCAGAGATTCGTGGCTCCTCAGCATAATGAAAGCACCAAGCTAAAATAACCAAACACATACATTAGACTACAATGCGCACAGCAGGACTATCAGCTATTGTACAAATTGAAGTGAAATGGTCCAATTTATAGCCGTGTTGCTCTTTATTTATCTCTTAGTCATAATAACGAAGTTGAAAGAGAATGCGAGTACAATTGGTGGTAATTGGTTTAGAACATAATTATGGAGAAATTGATGACAAAGAACATCACAGAACTGAGGACGGACAAAGGTTTGGGGTAAGTGGCTCTTTCCCTAAAGAAGGGAGGGGTTAAACTCTGCTTGTGTGCTGATAGAAATAATTCAGCAGAAAGATGAATATTAATGGGGAAAAAAGAGACAAGCAGGAATTGCTCTTGGGGTGCCCTTGAGAAGGAAAGAGGAGGGTGGAATTTGTGCAGAAGTGGAACAAAGGTAGGCATCCTTTATAAGAAAAGGAGGGGCAGGGTGCCTGCTCAAAGATGCAAATGCAGAGGTGTAATTTGTAGAAAGATCTGGTGGAAAGCCTCTTCTGATTACTTCTATTTTCTCACTGAAATCAGATGGCACCTTTATCACTTGTGAGTGAAGAGAGGGGAGTGGGTATTAAGAGTTTAATAAGAGAAAAGTTTGCATAAGAGTGGATGGATCTGGTAAATGTCATAGAATTGATGGATGTCTATTTGATGTTGGTGATTATAAACATAAAGAGAGAACAGTCATCAGGGTTGTATATTTTTTTCCAACTGTGTTTTGCTTAGCTGTCCTGGAGAAGTTGTGCAATAAGCAGGAAGTTAGGATTTAACTAGATCAGTGATTTGCCAGAGGGGGAAAAAGAATAAAGGTGTGTGTGTGAAGAACTGACTGTAACCATTCTCGAAGGCTGGATAGGGAGATCAGCGAGGATATGAAGGGGCTGTGGACCCTGTAAAGCTAACAAAGTCAACAGATGAAAACTGCAAGTGGGTATGAGGAAGAGTGAGGAAGGGAGGAGGCCAGAGAGCTTTCATGGAATCCTTCAAGGTTAAGTATACTGTCCAAGGGGTGCTTTATTGTGTAAGGGAGAATCCTAGGTTACAACAGGGGTGGGAAGATAGAGAGCAAGACTTAAAGAGAGGGGTCACATTTCTAAGAGGCCAGATTAATAACGTTGTTTATACTGAATACCTCAAGGGTTATAATAAAATTAATATTAAGTATATATTAAAGCTATGATCTTCAAGCCTTATGCCTTTTAGAGAGAAGAGAATGACAATTATCTGGAGGAACACAGAGGTCATGTGCTACAACGTGAGGACCAAGGTCAAGGGAACTTGTATGGCTGAAGGATAGCTTGTTCAGTGGAAAGCCAGGTTTCAGTTAAACAAGTTGGGAAATTCCAGAGAAGAGAATGGGGATATAGGAGATGATACACCAGTGACTGTGAGATCCAGAGGGCAAGGTGGGAAAGTTGGGGGAGCTGGAAGGAGGTGAGAATTGGAGAAAGCTTAGCATCGGCGCAGGTCCAGAGATGGGCGTCTATTTGGGGATCTTGATGGGAATTGGCCCGATAGTGTCTTAGGGAGAATGGGCGTGTGTCCATGTGGATGCTGTGAGAATGGACTTATGTCCTGACACATGGAGCTCAGTGGCTCCTCTTTGCCCACAAACCATGAAATAAAATGTTTCGTTCCTGACTAACCATGTATACTCTAGTTTGGGATATAGATTATACTCATAAAAAGTATACAAATATCACCCACATATTAAAATGGTATGAGAAGGTGAATTTAAGCCACAACTCAATATAATGCCAATACTGTGGTTACACAAAGAAGGCATTCTTTAAGTCCATGGAAGTCTCTATCTGTAACCCCATTGGATCCAAGCTCCCGCCACCTTTTTCTGAGGCTACTCGTTTTCTAAGTGGTCAAATGGTACCAACTCTTGCCTGCTTTCAATTTTTCATCCTTACTACAGCTAGAGAAATCTTTCTGAAACACACAATCATATATTTCCTGCTTAGAAGATTTCCATGGCTTGCCATTTACTTTTAGGGCCCCCCCAAAAAATCTTTCTTTAAAATGGCTCAAAAATCTTTTTGAGAGCTTCCATTTATTTATTTCTCAAGCCTTATCTTTCCTTCTACCTCAGGTCTCCATAACTACAAAACTCTGCAGCTGTGATTAGGTCTACAATCCTTACTTTCCCTCTTCAAAGTAACATCTTAATAACTATACCCAAGCCCAGTCATTATTTCCAAAGAGAAAACTTCCTTGCCCTCCCTGAGTACACCAATCCCTTAATTGATGCTCACCTGTTACCCTATCTCTCATTCCCGGCACTAGCTTTGCAATGTTACATTTCCCTGAACAGCTATTAGATTAATATCAGCCTTCCTCTCTAGACTCTGGACTCTTGGATGACTCTTATAAGTTACACCTCCCTTTTTGTCATTATGTAAGCAAGTCCCAAAGCATAAATTTGGCTTATCATTACAAAACCAAGTAATTGATTAATCTGTTTTTCCTAAAGATCCCGGAAAATAAATCAGTGAAACCCTCGGGGTTAGATAAAAAGCAAACAGAACTGGGGTATATTTGCAGGATAACCACTGAACAGAAGAAAGGAAACATAAGATCTATAGTAGAGCAAAGGAAGAGAAATATTAAAGAAGGTGATTTTAGGAACACAAGGGTAGGATTCTGCATTCAAACCTTGGTCAAGAAGAGAACAGATACTAGATAGAAAGAATTGATTCTGCTGTGAATACTGCTGTTTTTCACATGAGCAGACTCCCCCCCCTCCCCCCATAACTTTGCCTTCCTCACATCTCCCATTTCTGATGTGTGCTCAATACTGAAGAAAACAGCTGGCTTAGACTGGTCTTAAAGGTCGCCTGCTTAGTGACCAGGAAATCCACGTGATGTGCCCACGATTTAGACCTGTTCCACTTTAAATGCAGCGCTGGCTGTGGCCCTGAAGAATACTGTGCACAGGGCAGCCTTCGGGGGCATGCACGCCAAGGCGAGAGGTCACCCCGATTTCCGTTCACCATTCCTTTGTTGTGTGGGTTTCAATTCTTCTCTTTATCTTTAGCTTTTTCCTAAGAGTCCCTGGTACGTTCACTTTGGAGCTTTTTTCCCTAGTGTTTTAAAATATACCAAAGAAACAGAGCTCTCTGAGACCATCTTAAACTATTACAGGTAAAGACATGCTTGGAGAAGACTGTGTTCTCGCTTCTAATTCTCAGATTAAATGCATCCTCTGCATAATCCCTTATTGGCTATGAAGGCAAGCTTTTATAATCTTGTGACAAAGAGAGAGATCAGGAACCCAGGCAACATTAATTTGCAGATATTAGTTTGCAGGTCTCTGGAAAATCTTTCCTGGAAATACACAAGCATTCTGGTAAAGGGTGATTAACTTTGAGCCCATGTTTAATTTTATGACTGCAGGATAATTTCTATTTATTCAAAAGGATGAGTTGCACAAAGGTATTGCATGGTCATTAACTTTTGTACATCTTCTACCTTGCCTTATGAAACACATTATTCTCATTCTTTGATATAGTTGCATGTGGGTTTACAGTAAGCCTTTTGAGTTCTCTTTATTTCTAAATAATGCATGCTTTCCTCTATTTCTAAAAGGAACTTTAGACAGACTTGGTTTGCTGTACCTATTGTTTAATATGCAAAAGTAGTAACTATATATTTAAGGCAAAAACCATAACCACCTTTTATAGATTTAGCTGAGCCTGAATTATGTGGTATCAGAATTGATGGTAATTAAGATAGAGAGGGCACTACCCAAACCACCTCACACAGAGCACGAACTAGGAAACATGGCCTCCAGCCTTGAAGGTGCCCTTGCAGGGGCTCGAGGGGCCCAGATGTCTGCATCTGCACTCACATCGCATTACCCTCCACTTCCATCAGCACCGACAGCCTTGACATGGGCCAGTTCTGTGTGTGTCTGTCTAACCTGTGGCTTGAAAGGAGCTCAAGCTCGCTGGGCAGATGTGAACTAAAGCGGGCCAAACCGCCTAGGGATTCTGGTCAAATATCAAGCAATTCTTACACTTACAATCTTGGTGGTTTATCCAAGGCTCGGGTCCATGTATTGTAGTTACAGGATTTTTCTTTATGAGACTGAGCGTGCCTCTCCATGTCCTAGTTCCCACAATCTCATGAGGCTGTGCCATTTGCCCTGGAGCCTCGCATGTATATATACAAGATCTCCACCGCACTGTCTGTTTGGGTAAGTCCTGGGAGGGCCCAGGTCCCTGGCGGTGCAGTGGACTCAGGGTGTCCCGGTGCCCGTACCAGCCTGAGAGAGCTGACTGTGGATACCTCTTTTTTAAAATTGATTTTTAGAGAGAGAGGAAGGGAGAGGGAGAGAGGAAGGGAGACAAACATCTATGTGAGAATGTAACATCCGTCAACTGCCTCTTGCATGCCCCCTACTGGGGCTGGAGCACACCACCCGGGAATGTGGCCCTGACCAGGAACTGAACCAGCAGCCTTTTGGTGCAGGTGACGACACCCAACTAACTGAGCCATACCGATCGGGGCACTGTGTGCCCCTCTTTATAATGCTGCTTCAAGTGACTTCTACACACATATGCGCCTCCATACGCTCTCCTACTTAATAGTGTATGAGTATAACTTATTAATGTTTTAATCTGCATTTCCTTACCACTAGTGAGACTGACCATCACTTTTTAAAAAATCTATTCATTACTCTTTGTCATTACATGTTTCTTAAGTTCCGGTTATAGGCAATTACTTCAATATTTCTCTAATCATAATCCTTTGAAATAGTAGGGTGAATGGTCCTAGCTGTAGGTAAAATAGTCATCATTAAAGTGTATTAAATATATTTGCATAGTAAAAGTCATTTAACTAATGGTTAATAGTTAAAAGTCATTTAACTAATTAAATTGAATTCAGCTAATAAATTTGCACGTTTTCTTGACAATTAATTTCTTCATACATGCTATCAAATTCATTAAAAATTAGCAGGTGGATCTGATTAGCCATGATCATGGAAACACATTAACCAAGAATGCTATGCATCACCAATTATGGGAATGGAAAGTCTAATTGCTATCATCGAAATAACTGATAAGCTTGTTAGATGTAGTGTTGCCATATAAAATAGTAGAAGACATGATTTCCCAATATTTATTGGCATATGAGTAGAAAATAAGTATATTGACACCAGTGCGCATTAAAATGCATTATTTATTTTCACAAGTGGGTGACTGGCTCTTAATTCCACCTGATTAGTAAAAGGAGTTGTCACTATAAACTGGTTCCTGTACAATTTGTCGTGACCTGGAAGCAGAGCTCCCAAGGGCACTGACTTTGAAGAACACACACATTCGGGAACTGGCCTGACCTTTTCTCCCTCACCTGTCACTGCTCACCTTTCACTCCGCGCTGCAGCACTAACCCTCTTAGTGCCATTCCTTGCATGTTCCACCGGAGATAACACAGCGTAAGTACCTCTTGGGTTACTTTGAAGGACTCCTCATTTTGAGAACACTTAATGGTGTCACCACCAAGGCCATTTCTATGCCTATAAAATATTTATTGTGCTGCCAAATATCTCTAATCATTTACTACAACCTTTTCTACTAAATCACAATGCGACCTCAGAATGTGTTTCAATAAATCCATTCATTTGTCTAGTTATTCATGCATCACATTAGCTAATAAAACTTTAATAGGAACCAGGATACAGTAGTAAAAAAAAGCCTTTAATTTCAGAAGATTTACATTCTAAATGGGGTGCCACAGAGTAATAGACATGAAATAAGTAAATGAACATAGATTCTTGGTAAGCAATGGAACTGAGTGGAGAAAAATCAGGGTAAGGAGATGGTGTGTGATAAGTAGAATATATTTTATTTTATTTTTTAATATATATTTTATTGATTTCAGAGAGGAAAGAAGAGGGGGAGAGAGAGGGAAACAGCAATGATGAGAAAGAATCATTGATCGGCTGCCTCTTACATGCCCCCTACTGGGGTTTGAACCTGCAACCCAGGCATGTGCCCTGATTGAGAATCAAACCGTGACCTATTGGTTCAAAGGTCAATGTTCAACCACTGAGCCACACTGTCCAGGAACCAGAGTCTACTTCAGATAGGGAAGCAACTGAAGGGGTCTTGGCTATCTGGTTTCTAGTAGAGTAGAGTGTAGAAGCGAGTGGAACCCTGACATCAGGGAGGAGCAGTGCAGGTGGGCAGGACCACACCAGCGCTCTGAGATGAGCCTGGCTCGCATGGTGGAGGAGCATAAAGATGGCCAGTGCGGCCGGAAGAGGAGCCTGCTCGGAGGTGAGGTCGAGAGCATAGCAAACAGGTGCTGGGGAGATGAGGTGAGAAGCCATGGGCTGCTGGAAGAGGAGATGTCATCATCTCAGTCAGGTTTTAAAGCAAGGTGAGCACACAATCTATCTCCAGGAGCAATGTCAGCTCAGAGAGTAGGAATGAAAAGAAGAAAGAAAAAAAAAAACTAAGGATGGTTGAAGAGACCTTAGAAATAATTTCAATTTCTCCATTTTATCAGAAAAAGAGACTGAGATTTACAATAAAAAAGATTCATTTAAAAGAACATAAGCTATACTTAGGTATTTAGAGTTCATTTTGTCATCAATTCACTAAGTTACGGTAAACATCTAGAGACAATAATTATTATTTCTTAAGAAAATCAACAAGGGATGGGGCGTTAAAAACATCTCATGAGGGAAAGAGATGTGTTCCCCAGCTTGTTAGTTTGTGGAGGGCCAGCTCCAGTTAGTAGGTCTAGGGGAAGTTAAGGAATTGGGGCAATACCTAAGAATATTCTGAATGTATTTTTCAATTTGGCAAATCATTGAAAATTATGAGGAGAGACATCATTTCCCTTCTTAATAATAAAAAACATTAGCTCTGACTTTACCCCATATTGCTTGTGGGCATGTGTTTAATTTAGTTGAATTGAACTGAAACCATTCTGGAATATAAAGTAACCAAAAATGTTTCCATAAAGAAAAAAAAATGCTAGAAGTTAAGGGGAAAGGTAGCTATACCATATCTTTTAATAAATATTGCAATGAGGAATCCTGACAAAACATGTGTTCAATTCCTCCTTATAATTTTACTAGTGGCCCAGTGCACGAAATTCGTGCACATTAAAAGGAAATTAAATAGAGGACATATTTTAATATTGCTATTTGCCCTTTCTCTATAATAGAAGTGTCTGGCCGTCCCCACCCCCATTGGACGACACCAACACCCGACTGGCCCCACCCCCGTCAAGTCCCGCCGGGTGGGGGATGCGGCCTCAGGGGAACACAGCCTTACATCCCGGTGCCAGAGTGGGGGACGCGGCCTCAGGGGAACGCAGCCTTACATCCTGGCGCCAGGGCAGGGGACGCGGCCTCAGAGGGGGCATGCCTCAG
>NW_005871365.1:492201-566593 GCF_000147115.1 Myotis lucifugus
TCCCCCAGCACTGGGGCAGGAGGTGTGACATCAGGTCCCCTGGCCCCGGCCCAGCACCACGCAGCCTCAGGTCCCTGCTGATGGGTCCTTAAGACATCACAGTGTCACAGCATCATGACCATTTGCATATTAGCCTTTTATTATAATGATATTTGTACACGTACATGGGGCTTGTGATGTTAGTTCTGTGTCCGCGCCGCTGGGCCACAGGGCCCAGGTGTTTGGGGAGACGGTGCTCGGGATGTTTCTGTGAAGGCATTTTTCTATTTTTGGGCGAGAACAGCATTTACTTGAGTAAAGCAGATCGCTCTTCCTCAGGTGATGGATGGGCTTCCTCCGATCAGGAGGACCTTAAGGAACCGAGACTGACCTCCCCTCAGCAAGAACAAATTCTGCCAGAAGAATGCCTTTGGGCTCCAACTGCCTCTCTCCATCACATGAGCCAGTTCCTTAGAAGAAATCAATCAATCTATCTCTCTCTCTCTCTCTCTCTCTCTCTCTCTCATTCTCTATCTCTACTTCTTTATATCTATATACACATATATACATACACACATATCTGTTTATATAGATATAGACATAATGATGATATATAGATATAGATAAGATATAGTTATAGATGTAGACACAGATATACAGTATCTCCTGATACTTCAGTTTCTGTGGAGCACCCTAACACATGGTGATTGCATGTCTTTTTGTGCTCCTATATTGATTTTTAAGAAGCTATGCAAATACACCTTACATTAAAGCACTATCTAAACATATAAAATGAAAGCAATCAAGGAAAGGATAATTAAAATAAAAATAAAAGTCACGTCCTTACCCTAATCCATGAGTCTTAATGTGTAGTATGAGAATTACAATTGAAAATAACTAAGCAGGTTCCATTTTAATAAAAAATTTCCCATTGTTTTTAAAGGGTGGCATCATCTAATAAGTGCCACTATTTTCTTGTTTTGGGAGATTTATACATTAAAACTAGTAAGAAGAGACCCATGTAATAAAAGATGCCATGCTTGCATATGGTAGTGAGGAGGAGGGAGCTGTACACAAGCTTGTTTGTGAAGCAGGTAAGAGGAGTTAAATCTGCCTAATGTACATACAGCAACGATTAAATGAATAGTCTTTTTCCCCTTTAAGTCTCTCACCTCTTCAACGGGGAAATGCTTGGAGCCAGTAGAAAATACAGAGTTCAAAGGAGTAGGTTATTTTCATTATCTTGATGAAAAATAGAAAATTTAGCAATTACAATCATCAGATACTGATAATATTTGCTGTCTTTGTGGGCTTTCATTTATGAAACAATTCTTTGAATATTTTGTTTTCGTTCATCCTTTATAAGGAGTTGGAAGAAGTGACCACTGGAAATATTCAGATTCTGGTTTATGGCCTTGTGACGTAAATAGAAATTTCTATACATACTTGGTTAACTTAATGTAATGGCATGCTTTCTTCTACAAGCTAAATGTTTGCAATGAGTTGTCCATTATCTTTATCATCCATTATTTTAGATTTTTTAAATTGATTTTTAGGAAGAATGGAAGGAAGAGGGAAAGAGAAACATCTATGTGAGAATGAAATAATGATTGGTCACCTCTTGCACTCCCCTACTGGGGATTGAGCCCATAACCCAGACATGTGCCCTCATCTGGAATTGAACTGGCAGCCTTTTGTTGCACAGGATGATGCCCAACCACCTGAGCCACACTGGCCTGGGCTACCATCCATTCTTATTAGTGCATAAATGATGTATTTTGTTCTTTGCCTTGTATTTCTTCTATTAAGCAAGTCAAAATGGCAAGATGGTTCAGTGTAAAGACTCCAAAGCAAAAATGGCTTTAAATCTCAACTCCAGAACTTTTTAGTTAAGCAGTCCTGAGCAAATTAATTGATGTCTCCATGCTTGAGTTTTCTCCTCTATAAACAGAATAACACTACCTAAGCCATATATTATAAACCATAAGTAAGTCCTATGCCAGTGATGGCGAACCTTTTGAGCTCGGCGTGTCAGCATTTTGAAAAACCCTAACTTAACTCTGGTGCCATGTCACGTATAGAAAATTTTTGATATTTGCAACCATAGTAAAACAAAGACATATTTTTGATATTTATTTTATATATTTAAATGCCATTTAACAAAGAAAAATCAACCAAAAAATGAGTTTGCGTGTCACCTCTGACACGCGTGTCATAGGTTCGCCATCACTGTCCTATGCGCTCAGATTCAGCCCTGCATGACCACAGGCACTTCATACATGTCAGCCACCATCACCGCAGTATTCTTCATTCATTCTGCTCATTTCATTGGCTCTGCCTCAGTCACATTTCCATCCCCTTCCACTTACATTACCACAACAGCCTCCCAGGGGAATAGTTTCCTCTGCTCTACGCCTACCTCAAGTTCACGCCCACTACTGCCAGCATGGCCTTACCGAGTGCAGAATGATTGTTCCCCCGATTAAAATTCTTCTTCTGTTTTTTCCATCTCCCTCAAGAGGAGGTCAAGATTACGTTGACAACCATGCCGTCCCTCTGTCAGTCGACAGCTTCCTGTGTCCTTGGCCTCATCCGTTTCCACTTGGCCTCTTGAACTCCCTGCCTTAGCCACATGGAACAAGTGGTATCTCCTCAAGCACATCTCCTTCTCCCTCGGAGAATGTCTTTGCACATAATACTTAACCTGCCCGTTGGACTGCTCCTTTAACGGTAAAAGTCAGTGCATCCTTCAAAACTCAGTTATACAAAAGAATCTTGCTATCTTCCCCCTGACCTCAGTATCAATGCATTTTTACTTGTTTAAAGCATTTTACATTGTGTTAAAATGTGTATTCCTGACTCAATATTGTTTGCGAGCTGTCTCACAATTATCCAGTATTTTAACTCACATTATTCAGATTCTATGACTATAGCACTCTGAACACAATAGATCTTTCATAAGTGTCCCTTGGGAGTGGTGCATTAATTAAATCGTATGCTTTCTTGAACTCTGGTGAAATCTGTGGAGTCTGAGACAAAACCCAGTAAAAGCATCTTATTCTGGATGGTACAGATTAACAATAAGGGCTAACAGAATCTAGACCTTGGACAGAGGGTTGGGAGATGATGGTACTTAAAGAAGAAATTACACCTTACCCAACCCTCACTACATGCTACAAAACCACACCGCACAAGCAATTCAAAAATACAGTCACAACTATAATCAATTCAGGAGTACAACTACAGCTATAAACTTCTTTCCAAAACCCCTCATTATTACATTTGCTTCTCAATTCGACCTTGAACTGGTCTTTATTTCCCCCTTTAAGCTGGATCTAGAATTGTGTGCTGCCATTTGAATGTGGTATTATATGTAAAACTTATTCACCATACTTTTAACATATATTGGAAATTGTGATTCAATGCCTTCATAACGTATTATATTTGTATAAGACAATTTATGCAAGTGTTGAGAGAACTAA
This sequence comes from Myotis lucifugus, assembly GCF_000147115.1. Lineage (NCBI taxonomy): Eukaryota > Metazoa > Chordata > Mammalia > Chiroptera > Vespertilionidae > Myotis > Myotis lucifugus. The sequence continues at coordinate 495,663 of NW_005871365.1, forward strand.
TATCAGACTAAAAAAATTAAAAGTAGGACCTTGATCTTTGCAAAAATGAAACTGTGAGATGGAAGAAGGGAGCACCAGCCAGCAGCCCCCCAGTACCTACATTAAAATTATTGGCTCCTTGTGCGCACAAAGCGAATCAATGACCCCGTTTGAGACGAGTCTTGAGGTCAGGAGGGGAGCGAAAGCACTGTGCCCACAGGTGTGATATACAGACACAATCTCAACCAGGGGAGGGAGGGGCTGATTTGTGGGTGCTCATGAGGTAAGTCACATGATTTGCGCAGTAAATACCTCAGCTCTGTCTCTGGTTTATAGTGTGTAAGTAGGGAGGCAAAAATAAAATCCTCTGCAGCATTAGTTGAGATTTTAATGTACTAGTAAACCGAAGTTCTGCTTCTTACAGAGGCCAATTTCTTCATAGCAATGACTCTTGCAATGTTGGACAATAAAGTTATGTACATTTTTTGCTATCTTAAAAACTACGACATCGACATCCTTTACCTAAAGTTTGAGGCTGAATTACTCATTACTTTTCTCATGAATAATTCCCAGTAAAACAGCTAAATGAAAAATACAAATTATGTTGTGGCTTTTGGTAAGTATAAACAAATTACCATTAAGAAGTCTAAGAAGTTCTCTTTTTTTGTTTGTATGTTTTGTTTTTCACAGTTTATAATATGCATTGTCTCTCTCACTGTAACTGCATCAATAGAATCATTTCATATTTTAATAGGAAAATACCCCCCTATTGCTTGAATCATTCATTTCATTTGAGAGAATGTCTTTGTGTTTGCAACATATGTTTTTAGATTTGTTTTCCTTCCAATATTCTCATTTCTGAGAAGTAAAAAGTACTTGCAGATTTTCCATTAGAAGCATATGTCTATACAAGCAAAATTTGCTGAAACATAAAACCTAATTTTAGATTGAGTGTATATTTAGAAAAAGTTTCAATTTATGTGAGTACACACATTTTCATGTCTAGCAGAAAAGTATAAAGGAAAACTAAAATAGAGATTACTTCTGGACACATATTATTTTATACTATTTTTCTTTTCAATACATGCATGAATGTCTAATTTTTATTACTAATAAAAACTATTATTTTAATGTCATTATTTATACCATTAAGCAAATAATTATGTGCAATCAAAGTGCACACTTTGATGAGTTTGACAAATATATACACCCATGAAGCTATCACATCCGGGACTTATCAATAAAAAGCTGTTTTCTGGTCTTTGGTTTATCTATTATTTTCAACTCATCAATAAGGCAGGACATGAATGAGCCTAAATACAGTCTTGGTCCTTCTGTTGGTGAATTTGCTGACCTCCCTATAAACAATGAAGTTATGTAATGTCAAATTATCTAAATAAGCAAAGATAAATTTTTAAATATATTGTTCCTCTATATTTTAATAACCCATTCAGTAGTGGAAATTCGAGTCGTTACTGCTAATTATCAGAGTTGACTACCAATCACATAAGGATTGCATGAGGCCTTTAAGACATGAGATTATATATGCATGAGAAAGTGTGACTGGAAGCCATCAGGAATTACATATACTCTCTGAAAAATAATGAGAAATGCATTTATTAGTTCAGAAAACCAGTTTATAAAATTTTCTGAATAAGTGTTTTGACAGGCAGAGGAAATAATAGGTAGAGAATTAATAGTGCTTCCAAATTTAGCCAGAACACAATGCCTCTCTTTAATGTCTTATTAATACTCCAGCATTTGGAGACCAATGTATAAAAAGGGAAGATATATTTTATATGAGTTAGTAGGACAGATCTGCATTAATTTCATGTCAGGTGTGTATGCAACTAGCTACAATATGATATAAGGAAGATTTTCCATTAACCTACTGAACTAAAATTATCTAATGATAAAAGTAACAAAAGAAAGAGAGCACATCTGAAGTAAGTGAAATCATTAACTACAAATGATCGAAACTGTTCACAAAATCTACATCCTACCATCTCCTTCCCAATTTTATGTTTCTGTTTTAATGAGTAAAGAATCTGTATCAAGGATGAACTCCTTCACAGCGAGGGGAATCGCACCCACTCTTGCCTTCTCAGTAAGCTTTCGCCGTCAAATATTAGCTATTCCTGCTGCATATTCTTACTCATTCTCTCCGCAATATCCATTAAAAGAACAATTAGAATTTCTTTTAGAAAACAGCTCTTTACAGCCACTGTCCTGTTGTCTCCTTCCCCCTCACAGCTCCCTCCACAGTCCTCTCTTTACCTGTCATTCATTACCCTGGTCACTGCAACAGAGTCTGTTCCTGTCACTTCAATGACACAGCAGTAACTAATTCAATTCATTTCATTTCAGCAAATACACACCAACTGGCAGACACCTGATAGGGTTGGGGAAGGCAACTGAGAATTGGACAGCAAAGGCCACTGCTCCTCTGGCAAAGGACAGAAGGCGTAAATAAATACCAACATTAACAAATAGTGATACAGTTGGAAGGAACGGGATTTGATGTAGAGTGGAGTTACCTACCTAAATAGTGACAAATTGTTTTTTTATTATATTTACTGTTGACAGTATTACAGATATTCCCTGTTTTCCCCTCCTTTGCCCCTTTACAACTGGATTAGATTTGGGGCAGGAATGCAATATGCACAAATTGATCAAATGCATTCAACTATTTAATTAAAACGATTATTTTCCAGTATTTAAGCAAACACAGGGATAATAATTTGTTATTAGATAACATATTACTGGGAGATCCCTAATGTAAGACACAGTGTAAACTGATTATTCTTTAACTTAGTCTAATGAAATTTTGTAAAAATTAATTACTGAAATTTCAAGTCAATATTTGATAGTGGCTGCTATTTTCACATTAATATTCAGATTTTTCTTTTAATATGCTAGCCACTATTTGCTCTAATTTTGTTAGAATTAAAACTGTTCCATACTCCAAGAAAGGAGGTTGAAGAATTCTGGTAGCTCTCACCTTTAAGTACTGGAAAACACTAGTGCCCATCCTTCAATTTACATAAGCTCTTATCCATTTTTTTAGATACTGACCTGATTATATTATAGATGTATTCACTATCATTACAACTTATCTTGTGTGATACATAGTGACATTGTGAAGGCTAGATATGTTTTCACTCCTGATGATATGAAATAAATTCCAGTTCTCATAAAATTCAAAAAGGCAGACATTAATGAAATAACATAAAGAAATACTTTTATTGTCTAAGTGACTGGGGTTCTGAAAATTTAGTCTAATTTCATATTAAGTATATATCCAAAAAATAAATTTTACTATAAAAATTAAAGTCATCTACTGCAGTAATTCCTAGAGCTATCCCGTGGATTAATTCTAGACTGGTTATATGAAAACCTCCTGAGGAACTTTATAAAAATATATGTATATATTAATGTGCCCCACTCCTAGATATTCTCATTAACAGGTTGAGAGGAGAGCCAACATTTTTAAAAATTAGCATACAGCTCCCAAAGGGGTTCTCAAAGGCGCTCAGCTCATCCAGGTTTGAGGATCAATAATCCTGTTTAGAGGTCACAAAATTGACTGCCTGTGGGCGAAATCCAGCCCACAGAAAGGATTGCCTTGGCCTAGGAAGTGTTTCCAAATGTTCTGAATAAACCTAAAATATTCACATTGACATCTTCTATTAAAAAAATAAAAATCTGGCCAAGGAGAACCGCATTATTAAAAAACAGCTATCTACTAGGAAATATAAGAGATTTATTCCATCACTTGTTTGTTTGAACTAATATTGATTCATAGCCCATGGTGCATGGTACTCCTCCAGATACTCAGGAAACTAAACAAAACAGACAAAACCCCTGCAACTACTGGAACTCGAACTCTTGTGGGCAAGTGAGAAAATACATTCATGCTCTTTGCTTCACCACTGTCCCTGCCAGTCACGACAGTCGCCATGGTCCCCAAGACACAACCAGTTGGTGTGCTCTTCCCTGTGCAATTTGGGAGCTCACTTCCCTTTCATCTGGTGCCTTGTAGATCCCCTGAGACGTCAAGGTCACCTGTGACTGCTTAGTGGAAGGAAAAGAAAGGGTGTACCTAGCATATGCATCTCATAATCCTACAACTGTGTCATTCCACGACCTGGAAGTGATGCCACCCTTGGGCCTGGCATCCTTTGGTGAAAGAAAGCCCCATATTCCACCTGGATGTAAAGGAGGGCTGGGACCTGAAGTCCAGGGCTGGCAGCTCCTCTAATTCCACAGCACAGAAGAGAAACAGAGTATTTACTGCACAGAAAGCTTTCATTTGCCCAAATCTCAAAACATAAAATGGAAGATGTATCGAGAGGGTTGCCTAATTGCAGAAAACAAGAGAGAACATTTTTCTTTTATTTGCTTTTGTTTTGATATGCAAATACAGAGAGGCTACAGGGAAAGCTCTACTGTGCCAATGTCAGACATCGGTGTTATATTCTTTGCACCCACAGGCAACTGAGTTTGACTTCTGATCTAGCCCAAACCTTGATTTTAGGCAGTGCAGGATGATCACAGAAGGGAATAAGATTTTCCTAAGGCCATGGGCTGAATTAACAGCAGAACCAGGAAAAAACATGGAATAAGTCTACTAACTTCCAGTTGAGTCCTATTTCTATCACATTTTCCTCTCTACCATCATATAACTGTATCATAGGTAGGCAGCTGTGTGCATGTCTATGCATATATTCTAGTATGTTAATAGGTATTTACTTTTATCGTCACAGTATTTTTGTTTTCCTCTGGAAAGAGCACTTCCTTAGTAAAACTACACCTCCTATTTTTTTTCCAGGATTATTTTGGAGCAGCAATTGGTGGACCCTTGTATTATGGCCACAGGGATGAACGTGGTACATAAGCCTGTTATATCACAGTAAACACCCATAGCGAGGAATCTGGCCCAGAAACAGGAAACTTACCAAAGGTCTTTCTGGGGAACAGAGTGGAGTAACAGGTTGGCTAGTGATTGACTAAACTCATTTATCTTTCTCTTGGGCAAATTAGCCTTACTTTCACCACCATTACAATAGGTATAACTCTGGGACTAGGTTCTCAACAGTAGAATGTGGGTGGAAATGATATATACCACATAGAGGTGTAGGCCTTAAACAGGTTCCCAAATAATTCTGTATTTACTTTTTCCCTCCCTAAATATATATTTTTACTGATTTCAGAGAGGCAGAGAGAGGGAGAGAAAGACAGAAATATCAATAATGAGAGAGAGTCATTGATCGGCTGCCTCCTACACGCCCCACACTGGGGATGGAGCCCGCAACCCAGGCTTGTGCCCTGACAGGGAATCGAACCACGACCTCCTGGTTTATAGGTCAACGCTCAACCATCGAGCCATGCCAGCCAGGCCTGCATTTTCTTTATTCCCGATCTGCTGGCCAGACTATTCCCAGCTGAGAACCCGAGACACCTAGGAGATGCCGTGACCACAGATAGAGGAGACTGAGCGGCCATATTACCTACACCCACCCGAGTGAGACACCAGCCATGCGCACAGCCACTGAGAATGTGTTTGTTTCCATAGTTCTCCTACCCTAATCAGAAATGATTTCATTTTTCATCCCAGTACTTCTGGGTCCCATAAAAGTCAATATATTTTCTGGCCATTTGATTTTAATGCTGAGGCACAGTCAGGGACACTTGAGACCTGTAGGTTGGTTTGTATGGCCCACTGAGCACCACAAGGGGGCAGAGTTGCCTAATCCCATCAATCAGCCAAACCAAGTCCATGCTCATGACCCTTTCACTATACATGCTTTTTTCTGGACTTGCGAACTGTGGTTCCTTGACTTGGGACATGCAGTAGATTGTTGTGAAATTTCTGAGATAGGCACTTATTTGTTTTTGTTCCAGATTTCGCTATTTGGTATCCAAAACTCTGGAACAACGAAGATGACAGCAAGTGTACCTTACTATTTATAGACTCTGTAGCCCCATTTTGTATTTACTAGATATGCATATGCCATGCCGTGTATTTATGGATATATATAGAAAGAATATATTGTTTTCTTAGGTACACATGCACATACATATATTTGTAAGTTTTTATATGATGTATATGTTTATATATATCGCATAAATATAGCCAATGACTACAGGTCTAAAGGATGCTGTTGGTAACTTAGTCAAATTCCCCCTAAATTCTGAATACATTCTGTTCAAGCCCATTTTAAATTATCTATGTCTACACATGTATGCAATGCCTGAATTAAAAGTTTAGAAGGTCTAGGGTTTGTCCACCTTTGAGAGGTGTCTTTTCAAAATGTATCGAATGGAGTTACAGTTTCTATAAAGCTAGTAGTTAATCTGGGTGAATTGTACAAGGCATGGAGCCGTCACCATGAATGAGACCAATGACTTGAATGGCAATATTCCAAAGTCACATGATGGAAACGGACTCACTGAGTTCTGAACTAAGAGTTTCCGTTGACCAGGTGGTGGCAACTTCGAACTGGTGGATAAGAAGAGGTAAGTGTAGATGGAAGTTTGATGATATTAAAATACTACCTATCTAATACCCATTCTCTACTTCTTGACCAAAGGAGATTATATTTTTATTGGGAGAACCGATCCTCCACCCTTTAAAATATATATATTCGCCCTAACCGGTTTGGCTCAGTGGATAGAGCAACGGCCTGCGGACTGAAGGGTCCCAGGTTCGATTCCAGTCAAGGGCATGTACCTTGGTTGCGGGCACATCCCCAGTAGGGGGTGTGCAGGAGGCAGCTGATCGATGTTTCTCTCTCATTGATGTTTCTAACTCTCCATTCCTCTCCCTTCCTCTCTGTAAAATATCAATAAAATATATATATATAAAATAAAATATATATATTTCTCAGGTTACTATTTCTGCCAAAACAAATTACTACCAACCTAGTGGCTTAAAACTGCACACAATTATTACGTTACAGTCAAGTAGGTCAGAAGTCTAAGTTTCAACAGGATAAACTCAAAATGCTGGTGCCCTGCATTCCTTTCTGGATGCTCTAGGGAAAACCCATTTCCTTGACTTTTCCAGCTTTAAGACATGCCCCACATACCTTGGGCCATGGCCACCACCTTCCTCCATCTTCAAAGCCAGCAACAGCAAGGTCTTACTCATGTCACACCTATCTGACCTGTCTCTCTCTCTCTCTCCCCTCTGGCCTGTCCAGGGAGAGTCTCAGTTTCTAAGGACTTGGGAGTACATTGGTGCCCACCCCAATAGTCCCATTTAGTCTCCTCATCTCTAGGTCTTTGTCCTTAGTCTTCAAAGCATCTTTTACCTGATAAAGTTAAAAGATTCTTGGGTTTAAGATATGAACATCCTTGGGGAGCCATTATTCCGTCTAACATGGCAGCCTTGCAAGATGGGTTGGTCAACAGAATACAAAAGGAGTACTGGCCCTAGTCAGTTTGGCTCTGTAGATAGAGCATTGGCCTGCAGACTGAAGAGTCCCAGGTTTGATTCCAGTCAAAGGCACATGCCTGGGTTGTGGGCTTGATCCCCAGTAGGGGGGCGTGCAGGAGGCAGCCGATCAATGATTCTCTCTCATCATTAATGTTTCTATCTCTCTCTCCCTATCTGTCTGAAATTAAAAAAAATATTAAAACAAAAAACAAAGAAACAAAACAAAAGGAGCTACTGTGTAGCTCTTCCAGAGAAGTTCCTTAACAGGAGAACAGACCCTAAGCTTTCCCATGCCTATTGCTGGATCCTGCACCATCCTCCTGCCTGAAGCACGGCCAACATGAGCTCCACCTCCGGCAGGTACGAGAGCAGGTATAGGCAGTGCGGCAGAGGAGAAGGCTGGGGGGGGGGGCACCGGGCAGTGTCCAGGCTCCCTCCATCTCAACTCCATTTATACAAGAGAAAAATAACTCAATTTATTTAAGGAATCATTTTATTAGATTTCTCTTAATGGCTTTAGGACAAATTCCTAACCAATATGCTTCATTAAAGTAAGGCTGCCTCGGTCGCTGTAAGAGGGAGAGATCTATGTTGACTGGAGGATGGGTTTCATTTTAATGACTGAATTGGATTATCCATTCAGCAGTCTTATTTGCTGGTGGCGCAGCCTTTAACCAGTTGCATCGACAACCCGTAGGAACCTGGACAAGTTTACTTATCTAGAAAGACAACGCAGAGTTGATGTCCCATTAACAGCAAAACTGTAATTAAACCAACAGTCAGACATCAATATAAGTGTCAGTGTTTGAAGAAAATGGATTTTGCTGCAGAATAGGATGGCCATAAATTTAATTACAATTGTAATTGCTTTTGAATCCGCAAATCTTAGCTGCCATAAAGACATATTATCATTTTAAATTTGCCACATATATGCTGAATTTTATGTCTAACTTAAAGAAAACCATTATATTCTCATAGAAAATATCCAATGAATTGCATAATATTAGAATACATTATAAATGTATTCCCCCCTCCCCCCAAAAGTAAAAGATCTTTGGGAGCTAAGTTTAAAATAAAAGCCAACAGTATTTCTTGTAGGTTAAACAGAGTCAGAAATACCTGTATATTGTTATTTATTTACAATCCTTCCTAAATCCCACCAGGCTAACATTTTCCATTTAATGTTTTACTGAAAATGGTTTCATTCAGGGTGGGGCAAACGTAGGTTTACAGCTGTGAGTACCCGAAACACAGAATTTATTGTTGTATTGTTATTTATTAATCATGGTATTATTTACCAAACGAACAACTACAAACCTACTTTGCCCCACCCTGTATTTCAAAAAGAAGTAAAGTTACACAGTGGCTGGGTAAAACAAATGATTTTCTAATGGTCTTAGAAGAAATGAGATTACTGAATCAACCAACAGTCACAAAGCCCATTTTTCACGTTTCCAGAGGAGTCATTTCTGCCCACGTTAGATACCATGTCAAGTGTTAGTGGCACATGCTCCGTGAAGCACTGCGATGGGTGCAGTGCGGGGTCAGCCTCCACACCTAGTACTGCGTTTGGCTACACTGCGCCCACGTTAACAGCATCTGTGCTAACCCGCCAGGTGGGCGCCACTCCTCTTTGTTAAGCCTTAGGAAATGGGTCAGTCTGTTTTGTAGCTTGGCTTACCTCCTTTACAACGGAAACTTGTACTTGTTAGACACCATTTTATAGGATATGCTCATTTCATTTATGCTAAACCTATTTTCTAAAATATATTTTTATTGACTTCAGAGAGGAAGGGAGAGGGAGAGAGAGAGAAACATCAATGATGAGAATCATCGATCAGCCGCTTCCTGCACACCCTTTCCTGGGGATCAAGCCCGCAACCCGGGCATGTGCCCTTGACCAGAACTGAACCCAGGACCCTTCAGTGCACACAGGCTGATACTCTATCCACTGAGCCAAACCAGCTAGGGCTAAACCTGATTTTAAAATGCAATCCATGTGATGCTTTTTATTTTAAAAAAGCCCAATGTAGAGGGGAAACACATTCTTTTCAACAAAATGTACTGCGGCGGTTGAATGGGGGCCTCTCCTAACGCCATGTACCACACTCATCCCTGGAAACTGTGAATGTCACCTTGAGTGGGGACAGTCAGAAAAGGAGAGACAGAGGCACAGAGAAGGCAATGTCAATGTCAAAACAGGGGCCGAGATGATAGGAGGACTGCAGCTGCAGTGGAAGAGACCACCACCAACCCCTGGGAGCCAGAGAGGGGCGTGGAATGGATCCTTCCGACCTGCTGGCTGGGCACAACCTCGCCCACACCTGGACTGGGGAATCCTGGATGTTTGAAGTCACCTGTTTGACTCGCGTGAACCCTTTATCAAGAAGCTTATTTGGGAGCTCCTCCACCAAAATTTAGGTAAACAAAGAGAGGAAGACACAGGACTGAGAATACAAGAGAGATAATAAAGAGTCCCCAGGGATGAAGGTTAAGAAAAGAAACTTGAATGATAGCTGTGCAACAAAAATAAAATTATTACTGCAGAGAGCACTAGGTGTCACGAAGAAAATGACCTTGAGAAACACATTTGTATTGTAATATATTGAAAGGAGATTTTAGGTAATTTGATGGAAGAAATATTGGTAGTTGAATTTATAAGTACACAAAAGACTGAGCTGCACCTGAATTGTTGTTACATTTTGTCTGTGATATGACTTCACCTGTGTTCTTGAATCATTTAAATGTAATTATTTTGAGGATCAATGAACAATTTTAAGAGTTTGATAGGATATAAGTATTGTAACAAGTAACGTCAATATCTTTGATTTGGTGTGTGAAATATGGATGGTTTTAAGTGTAGTTCTTACAGTTTCATAAAGAAACACAGAAATACTAGTTTCACTGAAACCCACACTTCGGACATGATCCCAATGTAGCCTGGGTCACTGTCTCTTTAATTTGGAAAATAACTGATAGACTGTGACTTGCCATGGATGAGAAGCAGGTGAATGGGGGGGGGGGGGTTGGTTTTCAAACTCTGCTCTCTACCCTCCCCGGGCGGCTCAAGGTCAACTGGAGAAAATATCAGCAGATGGAACACTGAACTATAAAGCACCTCAAATGATTAAATACTCACTCAATTTTTCCTCTTCTTGTTTTTTTAATTTCTACTGGCATTTCCTAAGCAGTACCAAATGGGAAATAGGCTCATTGTATATTAAACAAGACAAAGTGGGATGGAGTTTTGCTCTGACTTAAGAAAAGCATTGATAAAAATGAAATATCTTATTGTACCCTCTACAACACACAGTCATCAATGCACCTTTTATTATGTGACCTGAACATTAAATAATGCATAGCATGGGTTTCATTCTATTGGAGTCTAATATCTGACTAAAATGGGATTTCTTAATTCCTTCTGCCATGCCTAATGCTGCGAGAAGGTTATGGAAACAGCTTTCTGGTAACTTCTGCTACTGAAATAGCCCTGCTCTCTCCATAAGCTCTGAAACTAAATAGCTGAAATCCAGGGGTCAGGCTAACTCGCCATATGCCTCTGAAGAGATCCTGTTGAGAATCGAGAAAAGGCAGGCATACATTTCCAGTGTTCCAGTGTTTAGTTTCTTAAAGAAACATGATAATTTATTTTAAAATTTAACTCTGAAAAGTATGGCCCTGATTTACATTTTTGAAGTTATATACTTCTGGAATTTAAAACACACACACACACACACACACACACACACACACACACCACTACTTTAAAGTCTTCAAGGAAGTATTTTCTATCTGCTGGCATTTGGAGCAAAAACTCTGAAAGGATGTGGAAGGATGGCGTAGTGCATTCCCACTCACCCAAAGCAATAACAACACTTTCATTTTTTATTTTCTAACGTATTTGTTTGGTAGAGCTGCCATATCAAAGACCAAGGAGTGGGGGCTAAACCAACAGGAAACTATGGTCTCTGAGCCTGCAGGGGTCTGAAAGCAAGAAAAAAGAAAATCAAGGTTCTTTATAGGGGATGTGGGGAAGCATCCTTCCAGGCCTTTTTAGTTTGTAGGTGTCCACCTTCTCTCTCTCTCTTTTTTAAATTTGATTTGAGAGACAGTGAGAGAGAAGAGGGAAAGGTGAGAGTGAGGGGGCAGGAAATAGATTTGTCATTCCACTCATCTATGCAATCATTGGTTGCTTCTTGTATGTGCCCTGACTGGGATCGAACCCACAACTTTGGCATTTTAGAACGAAATGCTAACCAACTGAGCTATCTGGTCAGGGCCACCATCTACCCTTTGTGTCTCTTTACATGGCGTTTGCATGTCTCCAACTGTCCCCTTTCCACAAAGGTCCCAGTCATCCTGCACTAGGGCCCACCCTAAAGAACTCCTTTTAGCTTAAAGACCAAATAAGGTCCCATTCTGAGGCTCTGGGAGTCAGTGTTCCAAAATGTCAATCTGGGAAAGTTGGACACAATTCAATCCATAACAGGAGTAGAATATTTAAATTATTCCAGAAAATGTCCAACAGGCATTCTTAATTCACAAACACAGTTATCTTTTACTGCAAAGGATTCTGACTTCATTGAATGTTACAGGTGTCTTTCTATGAGGTGATCTAGTAAGGGAAGATGTGTCGAATGCTCTTGTCTGCATCTTTAGAGATAATTCCCTGCATTATACTCCTCTCGGCCATTAAACAAAAGAGTGAAGATGTGAATTCTCTCTCTCTCTCTCTCTCTCTCTCTCTCTCTCTCTCTCACACACACACACACACACACACGTGTGTTTGCACACATGGTTGTTCTACTTTGTCAGTATTGTTACGAGAAAGTATTTTTACATTATGTTTTGATTAATATAAAAGTGAAAGAAATTTTATTGTATTTGGCAAAATAAAAAGAAGCATTAAAATAAATATTATGTGTAGATAAAGGATAATTAAAACATTTGTTTATATATTTCAAATAAAACATTTTGACTAAGAGTTTACAAGTGAAATAAAATAAAATAAAATTTGATAGAAGTGTTATAGTTATTGGTGATATTAAAGGTGCATATTGCAGATAAAATTGTCAATGAATCATAATTCTAAAAAGTCAAGGGTAGTGTGATTATCAAGTAACCTTACCATGCCATCATATTTCAGATATAATATGAAACTTTTCTCCTAGAGTACAATTTATCCATTCTTTTTATTTAAATGCAAAACATGCTTAAAGACTCTAAATTCCATTACTATTACATAATTGATTATCTCCCATCAATTTCCAGAGATAAATGATACAGCTTTTTTGTTACAGAAAAAAAATAGTATTGTAGTTGAGTAGAGTAAAAGCAATGTTCTAGAAATATTCTATTATCATGCACATTAAAAAATTGCCAAGGACTTACTGTCTTTGTTGATTTTATACCTAGGAGCACTAATGCATCTCCCTAGATTTAGGCACCTAAACTGTCTAAATTCATTGGCTCTAGAAGGTGTTGTAAGGTTAGTTATAGTTAGCACACTTAAGTAAGGCTCTGTGTCCTCAAATCCTCTGTTCTTCAACTCATCCGGGTCCTCAGAGTCCATATTAGTAAACAGAAAACTGACAGACAAGTCACTGGTCTCTCAAGCAAAAAGGCACACAATGATATTTATATGTGAATTAAACTTATTCAGCAGCATCCTGCATCTGATAAATGCTAACTAATGAAATCTTAAGGAATATTGCTTCTAAAGCCCGTGCTTAAGAGAAAGCTGCCATACAAAAGGACTTCAGTGAATGCCACCAGCAGGGTAAAAACCAGTTTTGGAAATGCATTATTCAAAATAAAACTTCACATTACATTTTATTGTGAATAATTGCTTTGGCTTTGATATGTGGGCTGTGATAGCTTAAAAATGAGAGGCTACTGATACGCGCCTTAAAAAATAGTATTTTATACCTTGAGCCTTCTATATCTCATTATATTTAAGACAGGATTGGAGTTGACAACTTTGTTTTTATTCATGACAGTGAAGCCAAATGGTTTCTAGGACAAACTGACATGACTTCTCAAGCTAGTGAACAGTGAGAAGACAGAATTTAGGAGACTGTGCAGGAGGGAAGAGATGCTGCTACTGATCACAATGCTTAGGAAACTATCTCAGAATCTGCAACAAGCTGGGGAAATCCATCTACAAGGGATAATGACCACTGTGTAGGCACCCATCAGACAATCACTGGCCCAGTAAGGAGTCCTCCACTGTTGGGGGAGGAAGAGAACTAAGGAGAAAGCCCAGGCTACATCTTCCTGGGAGTTTCCACAGAAAGACCAGGCCAGGCAGAGTAAACAATTTAGGATTGGCTCCTTTGAATGACTCCAGCAGGCTTTAGGACACAGGAATGCTTGCTAGTGCCCTGGTATTTGGCCCTGGTGTGACTCAGGACAGAGGAAATAGTGTCTTGGTGTGTGCGAGTCCCACAAGGAGGTAGCTGGGGACTCGGGATGAGCTGGTGGCGTAAGAACTGCATGCTCAGTTATCTTGAGGAATTCGCTGGCCCTGGGAGAGGCAGTCTCTCCCCCTGTCTGGAAGGCACCCAAATGCTAGAGAATAAAAAAATGCAGGAAAGAAAATATAGTGATGGATGGATGCCAAGTAGACAAAGAATTTAAGAAGACAGAATGGCTGGTGGGCCATTCACTGAACTCTTGCAGGAATAAAGGCTGGTCTCATGAGCTAGGGAAGGTGAGGCTGGAAGTGGTGTTAGTGTAAGCAAATAGGGCTGTCCAATGAACAAATGTGTAGATCAGGGCATCAGAAGAGAGATATGGATGTCAGAGTTGAATTTGAGAGTGTTTAGCAGGAGTTATTCAGGAGTCATCAGGGAGTTATCAATGGGAGTAGCACATAGTAAATTGGGAAAATTCAACCAGAGGACATCCATAGCGTGAGGAGGGGGCCTGGGGCAGAATACTGTAGATGGCTTAGAGCCCAATACAACCCTTGCTGCAACTGAGGACTAGGTAAGTCAAGAGGACTGTGAGCTCATTCTGTGGCTATGAGACCTTTTGTAATTTGAATATTTTTTATATTCAGCACCATGAGTCAGATTTATGGACAAAATCTATGCTTACACTTATTCAACTTTAATAGAGTAGTTTTTTGTTTTATGACAGGCAAAAAAATCTTTAGTACATTAAAATTCCTGACAACATTACCCACTTAGGAGATACTATTGTGAATAAGTACCATAAAGAAAGCTTTATATATATATTTTTAAATGTGGACGAGTTGTAATAATTAATAGCCACAAATAGGCTTGCTTCATTTTATAAAAAAAAAGTTCAGTTCACTTATCTTCTCAATAAATGATTCTAAAGAGCTTTCTCAAGCTGAAGTTCTTGAACTACATTTGTGAGACAGTGTTTACATACATTGCATGTGAATTTTTTTCAAAGCAGTATCCCTAAAACAAATTTAAATCCATCAGTTCCCTGGATATTCTCCCCCTGATACAGTTGTAAATTAATAAGATACAGTTTTTAATGAACTTGTGCATTTTTCTCTGCATGTATTTCTCCATCTAGGAGAAATAAATCCAACTGATTTTACCTCAAACTGGGAGACTTTCCAGTGAATCAGTTTGATTTACTTGTCCCCAGAGTTATTATAGTGTTTGATGAGTGCACAGAAATGAAAGAAGCCCAGTGCGGCTATAGTTTGGAGAGAAAGGTTGCCATGATACAGAGATGCTGAGCAATGGACAGGTTGGACATATATTTAGGAGGCAGAAATGACAGGCTGCATTGATGGATTTGATGTAGGAGTTGAGAGAGAAAAAAGATCCAAGATAACTTTTGGTTTTCTGGCCTGAGCACCTAGCTAGATGGGATGTGTCACCTTCTGTGGGAACATTGGATCATACACAGCTGGGGAGGCCTAGGAAAATTATGATTTCTGTTTGATGTATATTAAGCATTGTTGCTTGGGAGTACCCAGGGAAGATGCAAAGTAGGCATTGGAATATCGGTCTGGAGCTCAAAAGCAAGGTCTATGTGATATAAACTTGGGAATCATGCCTGTAGGAATATATGCTATTGAAATTCACTGGGAAGACTGCGCCCAGAAGAAAAAATTGGCCGAGGGCATACTCCGGTTAAAGAACTCTGTATTGGAGTAGAACAGAATAATGCTGAGAGAGAAAATGAAAAATTTGGTGAGATCATAATTGTTCTTAAGATCAGACTAATGCAATATGATGAAAGCCAAGGAAAAGAATATTTCAAAAAATACACTTTTCCCACTAATTTGAACACCATTAAGATGTTTAATGAAATTAGAATTGAAAATATCTACTTGGATCACGGAGTTGGAGGTCTGGGAGGAGAGGAGGAAAGGGTGTGCTTGATGGCAAAGTTGGGAGTGAGATGTGGAGGCCACACGTTGTGAAAATTTTTAAGAAGCTTAAATTAGAGGAAAAGTGAAAAGTCCATGCAATGAGTATTTTGAAAACATAGCAAACAGCTCAATATAATTCAGACAACTGTTGCTTTTATTGTTCTTGCTGTCTTGAATATGTTTACTGGGTCCAATTAGTCTGATAATTACAATAATGCTAAAAAAGTGCTATGATTCACACTTGGGAGAGTGTGGGGCTAAACAAAGGGACATTTCCCTATGCAGGTAAGAGGGGTGGATTCATAATACAGGTGGAAAGTTTGGCCTTTTCTAGAAAAGGAAATTTTTTGTTGTAACAGAGAGAAGATTGATGCAAACAGAAAGTAGGTCTGCTAGTTTGTGAATGCTAACGCTTCTATTAACACAAGAAAATTCTATCAGCTATTCTTGGTTTTGTTTGGGAAAGAAAGAAAAAATGGTCATTAGAGGACAGTGTACAAGACAGAGAATACTCAGTCCAGAGAGTGAAGAGGGAGCTTAATTGGTGCCCATCAGGGAATCACAATCACGAACTTATAATTTATATTCATGAGTTTATGTCATGAACTGACATACCCAGTTGTATGAATTTTCTCCAACAGTGTAGCTGTAGAGTGAAATATTGCTGTCCATTTATTATTTCAAGGCTGGGGTTTGTTCTGAGAATATGTTGGAATGAGACTGGAGTTGGATGGGTTGGTATATTTACAAGAAACTAATTTATGGTTGGTGCATAACTCAAAGACAGATAATCAGGAGGAGTGAAAAGGTTGATGGGAGCAGAGAGGACAAGACTATCAATGGATTAGAGCTTTTCATGAGGTTAAAGAATAGGTACTTGTCAGGCCCTCATTTTACCAAGTACAATGAAGGATGTATATGGTTTTGATGAGAACGAGGGCTAAAGAAAGAACATACACTCACATATAGATGTCCTCCAGAGACGATTATAGCACACTGATGCATGACAATGAATCTGAGCTGGGAGAG
This sequence comes from Myotis lucifugus, assembly GCF_000147115.1. Taxonomy (NCBI): domain Eukaryota; kingdom Metazoa; phylum Chordata; class Mammalia; order Chiroptera; family Vespertilionidae; genus Myotis; species Myotis lucifugus. The sequence continues at coordinate 512,477 of NW_005871365.1, forward strand.
AAGTTAAAGTTCAAAGAATTTAGTATATAAAGTTGGCATATGCTTCCCCAAATACAGTAGCTACATAACAGGTGTGTTATGTCCCAATATCAATTTTCCGATGATAACTTGATGTCCTACAACTTGATTCACTTCTGACACTAACTCCCGAGAGCTAGCATCAGAACCTACAAGTTAAAGGCAAAGTGCTTAAATTCTGACACTAATTACACACAAATTCCTGGGTTCCCATGAAGCCTGTTCAGGTTTGACAATATGCCGCAATGATTCACAGAACTCACGGAAAGCAATACACTTACAGTTACCATTTTGCTATAAAGGATACAACCCAGAACTGCCAATAGCAGAGAGGACAAATAGGTCAAGGTCCTGGAGAGGGGGCTGCAGGAGTCCCTTTCCCCGTGGAGTAGAGTGAGCCACCCTCTCTGTACATAGATATGTTCGCCAGCAAGGAAGCTCTCCAAGCCCATGGTTCTGACCTTTCCTCAATGTTTCATTACATAGGCATGACTGATCTGACTGATCACTGGACCAGAGATTGAACTCAACTGACCCTTCTGGAGGTCTGAGGAAGTGTGCTGAAAGACTCACCCCTCTAATCAGGAGGTTATATTTTCTGGAGACCATCTCCCATCCTCAAACTATAGATAGATAGATAGATAGATAGATAGATAGATAGATAGATATGAAAGCCTAAGCAACCCTTAGGACCAAACAACTGGAATGACTGGTGGACCAGTCCCTATGATGCGCACTGACCACCAGGAGGCAGAAACTCAACACAGAAGCTGCACCCTGGTGGTCAGTGCGCTCCCACAGCCAACCTCCTGCAGCCCCTCCCCCAGGCCAGCCAACCTCCTGCGGCCCCTCCTGTGGGCCCCAAATGGGGGGGCCAGCAGGCCAACCTCTTGGGGTCCCTCCCCCCAGCGGGCCCCCTGATAGGGCTCGATCGCAGGCCAGGCTGAGGGACCCACCCTTGCAGGAATTCATGCACCAGGCCTCTAGTAGAGATAGATAGATAGATAGATAGATAGATAGATAGATAGATAGATAGAAAGGATGTCAGTCTAGAAATTTTAATTTTATTAAAAAAGTATTTTTTATTGTTATAACTTGTCATTACATCTTCCTCCACCATTTCTATTAATTGTAGAGCACCTAAGGTATTGTAATTAATTTCAGGTTCATGGGAATAAACAAGAGCTGTCTGACCTACAGAATTTTACTTTTACACAAGCTCATCCCTTGTATGTTCTTTGTCATCATGAGGTGTTTCTAAATTGCTGCCCAGCCATCGTTTTTCTCAACGTCCTATCGCAATCTAGCAGTCAATTCTGGTATCTTCTAGGAAGAAAATTTCCCTTCACAATTTCCTCTAAAGTGACTGGCATCGCTAAAATGGCCACCTGAGAGCTCCCCTATGGTGACTGGATCAGGGACCTTGCCAACAGTTTTTATCTTTAGAAAAATGAACAATGACTGATGAAACCAGATTCACGGAGAGTCAGTACTTGCAATTGTCCAGCTCTGCACTCTGCTTTAAGTCCTATAACTCACATAGCAACTCACAGAAATCTCCGTGGGATGGAAAGAAAAGAAAACTAGACAGCGCCTCTGCAGAGAAAGGCTTCCTTCCTGACCTGAAAACCAGTGCAGGTGCTGACTCCAGCGCTGTGGTTCTTTCCTGCCTGAAGGCATGATGTCATTCAGATTCTGTCTGGCTTGCCCTTCCCCCAACCACTGGCAGTCTCCTGACCTCAATGCTCGTTCACAGGGGATGACAGCATTGTACTTCCCCCAGTCTCCTGGCTGATGGGATGACTCTGGATGAGAAGTCACACCAGCTGAATGCTTGCTTTGAAGGTTTTTCTATTTCCTTCCGTAATCCCCTGAGAGCTGTGCTGTCATACTTGTCCTGGGCCAGTAGTCACCTTACTAGTTCATGGCTGATTGTGAAATGATGACAAGAACACTGCCAAGTTGCAGTGCTCTCCTTAATAAGCTCCTTATTTAATTGGTATCTCATGGTGGAATTAGTCCAACAATTACACAGCCTCCTACAGCTGGGGATACAGTTTGTGACCACCAAGATGAACCAATGCTCCTGGGAGTTTATGGCTCTGGTTGGTGTGAACATTTTAAATACTGGGTATGCGTATTTTTCCTCTAGCAATGTTTGCTATTTGTTGACTTCATCTTTTAAGTTTCTCAAAATTAAATACAATAGGCACAAATACACCAATTATAATACAAACTGATGTGTATCCTAAACATCACTTAACTGAGCCACTCAAAACGTTGTCATCAGTGATGGATATAAAACAGCCACATGTTAAATACTCTAAACACACATACACTGAACAATATAATCACAGCTTTTCCTTTGTCTAGGATGGTATCCACTTTTGAGACAGTGTGTATAACATGAAACTTCTAGAAAAGTTAGCATTTATTCCATATTTAAAATTAATGTAATTGTCATCAATAATTACCAACCATTGACCGCATAATACCTGTGTAGTAGCTAGCAAACTGATCTAGAAGGCCCTTTGAGGCACTACAGTGTGAGGAGAAGTGGAAGGAAAGGTGCAGTAATTGAATCTGTGTTTGCTGGCATGAATCTAGCAGGTTTGCTAAGACTCCGCCCCCCACATTGCAGCTGTGACAGGTAGCATGTTCCTGGAGCCAGTAGCTGCAACAGCATCCTAAGCCACAGAGTGTGAAAGGGGTTTAATACTAGAGCTCTCTGGGGCGGCAGCTTTCTGATTCCCAGGCTTCCTAATTGCAGGAAGTTTTGTCCTGAGTATGTCACTCTGGGGACCTATCAGAGAATCTATGCCTCCAACTACTCAACCATTTTTAAAATAACTGAATTCCCTATATTAAATTGATACCTACAATAGCGATAGCAGTATCTGTTAACAACTGAATCAAGAATGGTCCAGAAGAGAATACAAGTTCATCCTGACCACATAAACAAACTCTAAAATTAGATATGCATTATCATTAATGTTGCATTTCCTGTCTTTTTTTCATTGCACTAAAAACTGCCTCCCATGCTACAGTTTTAACCAACAATATATTTTAGTTTTCTTTTACATTGTTTTTTATTTTTGTTTATTGATTTTAGAGAGGAAGAGAGAGAGAGAGAGAGAGAGAGAGAGAGAGAGAATGTTGTTCCACTTTATGCATTCATTGGTTGATTCTTGTATGTGCCCTGACTGGGGATCAAACTATAACTTTAGCATACCTGAAGGATTCCTTACCAACTGAGCTACCCAGCCAGGGTCCCAACCATATATTTTGGTATTTACCTATGCCACATAAAATTTTAAAAAGGTAACAGTAATGTCAATTTTTTTTCAGTTTAATGGACATTTACCAATCTTCAGGTAATTGCAATCCAAATACTTTTCCTATTTCAGTGGAAATTCCTAACTGTGTTAGTCTCAGAGAGAATTGGGACCCTCCCTCAACTACAAAATCCAATGTGCCAAAGAGGTCCCCTTTGTCCCGGCTACTCCGATCCTTAATGCAGGACCACACTCTGCCAAGGTGATGCACTTGTCCAAGTCCTGACTCCTCGAGGGAATGACAGACTGAGTGGAGTTCAGAATGTCCATGCCCCTCAGAAAAGCGGCACCACGCTCCTGCTGATGGAGCCAACGGGGACATTCCCAACAGGATATTCTTAGGACATCCCTTTGGCTTATTCTTCTAGGTGCCTGCCCACCCTAAGTCCTGCCTGTTTCCCAACCCTGGCTCATCATGTCTTCCTTTAATTCTCTGCAGTATGAGATATCTTTCCAATAAATGTGCCTCTTCAATTAGCCAAGGTCCATTTGCGCTGCTTGCAACTTAAATTAGTAACGGATGCGTCTGGAGTAAAGAAAGCATTCTTGAAAGAAAAGCAAAGATTCAGGGGGGGGGGGAATGTGATTGTGATTGTATATTTGCCCAGAGATGCTCGTGATTGGATATTATATTGGGGATCATCTTTTTTTTAACACAATTCTCTTGGTCTTAAGATGGTAGCCCCAGATTTTTTTTAAACCAATTGACTAAGGAATAATTGCCTGCCTGGATTAAAATTGTTGATGGGGCATGGACTTTGTGGGGGCAGGGAGTTAAATGTTTACCTGTTTCTCTGGAACAGGAATCAACATAACATGGAACCCTTTCCCACGCTTCCTCTCTGCATGGCAGCCTCCGGAAAGGTATGTCTGCATACTTTTTTGTTCAAGTTCAGCGTTTTGTTTTTTTTTTTTCATGGAGATCGAAGTAGCTCTTGCCACCAGCCGCAGATGCCACTCCCATGTTGTCAACAAGACACTGCAGATTCTCGCTCGTGCCCCTCATGAAGGATCATCGCTTCAGACAGCCACCTTGTGCTAATTATTTCCACGAACTGTCGCTGCAGGGTCCTCTCCAGCATCTCCATGCGCCTCAGTTTGATCTTCAGTAACTTGGACAGCTTTTCCTCGTGAGTACTGACTTGGGGTTACAAATCTCTCATCGTTTCAGAGATGTTCATTTCCAAATATGTTACTCATTATTCTTGTCTATTTTCATACAATTTTAATAACCTAAAATTTCTAGCAAAATGGGCTTAAACTCTCAGTGGTGAATAGATCAGTGAATGGAAATAAATTGTTCCCTGGTTCATAATAAAAATATTTTTCTTTATCTTTCCTGAACAGATCTCCTCTTTCTTTCTATTACCTCTCCAGGACTAAACAATGTTTACTTGAATTGACCTTAAAAACAGCTTATAAAAGTGTACAGTGGGCTTAAATTCTCTTTCACTTGACCTTTACTAGGCTTGGTTAAGATGAATTTTTTCATCCACCTTGTAGAATTTTTTTATTAATACTAGGATGGCCTTGTCATCCCCTAGTTTCTGAAGAGTAACATTAATAATCTGCCGAGTATACTTTTTAAAATGGATTTCTTCCCATAGATCAGTAAATTTTCATTACAACGTAGAGATTTTGAGGTGAATGATTTAAGCTGCATGACACAACCGGTACTACATTTCTTGACAATTATTCCATGCCTGAGGTTGTATGAGGCACAAAGAACTTTTTTCCGCACATGACAAGTGCCAGGTTTGATCACACATCTCTCACTACAGAGTAGCTTCCTTTTCATGGGAAGAGACTTAAATAAGGGTGAGGCGTGCATCTTCTCCTAGGTATAAAGACACACGGTTATCCCATTGTCAGATAATGTGAGAACCAAGACTTTTACATCTTCGTGCAATAAACCATTAAGTAATATGTATTGATTGTCTTTCTTGCTTTTTTTTAGCACAATTAGGTGGTGAAAGCCTGGGGTGGGGGCAGACTGAAAGGAGTTAATGGGGGGAAAAAGGGGACATATGTAATACTTTCAAAAATAAAAAAATAAAAATTAAATAAAATACACCCTCCATTTCAATGCTTACAAATGCTAGGGGAATTTCGTTGAGCTGGCTTCTTAAATGGACTGATTTTACTCCTTCAGAGGGAAGCACAGACAGCTTTCTTTCTCCTATCATTTGAGTATTTTCACCTCATTGGCTGTAGTTGGGTAAATATGTGTTTGTTCTCACAGTGTTAAACACAGACCCAGCAGTGCTGATGCCATAGAAGTGTGATTAAATTGTGGAAAATGCATTGAGTGCCCTGAGATGTGCACAACTTATTTAAAAATTATGAATAGAGTTTTGAAGAATAAAAATGGTTTGACAAGTAGGCAGCCCACAAAGAAACCGACACATCAAGGGAAGGAGATCAAACGGGAATGTACAGGCAAACCCACATGGCAGGCTGCCGCGTCTGGCCACACTCCAAGGGGGTTGAAAGAAAAGGACGTGAAAAATAGAGAAAGAAGAGAGACGCGAATCTCAAGGTAAAAAAATGAAAGGCCATTTGACATTCAAAAATGATTTTTCTTCTTTTTGCGTTTTGAACACAGTCAGTAAACTCACCTCAGCTTAACTTAGTTAACTGGATGCAACTCAAGTCCGTGGGAAGTGACATCAAAGAGCACATCAAAAAATACCTTTGCTAAATAACAAGAATCTTCTCTTTGTGTCCCTTCATTTCCCATAACATACAGTACAATGCTGATCGGCTGTATGTGTAAGCCTACATTCAGAAGGCCAGTCTACAGCTTTTTAATTTTTGTACATTATTTAACGTATTTTATTATATCAAATGTTAATTAAGGGTCCTATAACTACTGTATGTAACATTTCGGTATTTTTTAATTTTTTTATTGATGTGCTAATCATCCATCATTTTAAATTTCAATATTCAAATGTATTTTTGTTTTAAGTTTTAAAATGCAAGCCTGTCAAAGCTCTGTGTGCCACTGAACTCAATTTGGATTCAGTTATTTTAAAACACTTGTGTAAAAGTGTATAAGATGACACTACAGCAAGTAACCCACAGGCAGGGACAACAAACCCACACTAATTAAAACTGGTAAGAATTGAGAATATACAGGGTGGGGGCCAAAGTAAGTTTACAGTTATTCATATGGAAAGTAACACAATGATTAATAATAGTACAAGAATAAATTCTGTTTTACATACTCACAACTGTAAATCTACTTTTGCCCCACCCTGTATTGGCCTCTTTTTTTAAAAATTAAGGTTACTTTTTAAAAAAGTATTGAATTTATTGGGTGACACTGGTTAATAAAATTATATAGGTTTCAGATGTATCATTGGTGAATATGTTCTCCCCTATAGTGGGGACATTTGCAATAGTGTTAACATTAAAAATTTACTGATTTCAGAGAGGAAGGGAGGGGGATGCAGAGATAGATACATCAATAATGAGGGAGAATCATCAATTGGCTGCCTCCTGCCCACCTCCTACTGGGGATCCCGAAAGCTGGGCATGTGTCCTGACCGGAAATTGAACCTTGACTTCCAGTTCATGGATCCATGCTCAACTATTGAGCCACATCAGCCAGGCAATAAAAATAAATATATTGATATAAGATATGGTTATAAAATTAAAATTACGTAGGTTTCAATTATACAATTCTATAACATATCATCTGTATATTGTGTTGTATGTTCACCACTTTGAGTCAAGTCTCCTTCCATCACCATTTATCCCTCTTTTACCCTCTCCTACCTTTCCCCACTCCCTTTTCCCTCTGGTAATCACCATGCTGTTGTCTGTGTCTATGAATTTTATTTTCTTTTGTTTTGCTTAATCCCTTTGAGAAATAGACTTATAGATATATTGCCTTTTATAAAAGATGATTTTTTAAAGAGTTGATTGGTAGGTTTTTAATCCAGTAAAATTGGTACATACAAAGATCCCTAAATTGTAATCCTTTAACATACAAATCTTAGAGATAATATTTTCTGAGTAAAAGATCATAATTATAAAATGACTGTAACAAAAAAGAGGTAATTATCAAAATTTCTGTGTTTTAGAGTATGTATGTATTGTTTACATTCTCATAAATGCTAATAATTGCCATCTCAAAAGGTTCTAATGAGTTAAATTTCTTCCACTAGATATATTTGCCTCTCTGATGGGCAAACAGTTGCATTTTAATATTATCTTAATTTGTATGACCTTGACAAATTTTGACACGGTAAATATTTTCATAAGTTTTATTGTCAGTTCATATTATTTTCTGTGAGTTGACTGTATATTCCTTATTCATTTGCTCCAACAGATTTGTTTGTCCTTTTTCTGGTTTATTAATTGACCAGAGAACCATCTTCCATTTTCATCTTCAAAGGTTTGCTTCAGACCCCTCCTATTCAGTACCTGCTTTTGTTTTTCTCAGTGTTGCTTTCATTTTATCACGTTTCACAAGCGAGAAAAAGAAAAGGCTTCATCTGCATTGTTTATTTTGCTCTTCAGTCCTGTTTCCAGTAAACAGAAAGACTCTTTTCTTTCCTGAAATGTCTCAGCCCATTATAATCCATTTTCTCGGTCTACACTGACCTCCTGCTTTTTCCTTTGTGAATGATGTCACCGTCTCTTCTGTAATTATGTGCCCTCCCTGTTTCTTCATCCGACATAATTTTTGTTACAATAGAACTGAAAGCTCACTGAACACCCTTATTACATTTTAAGAGACCACTTTGATTAAATTATTAAAGTTACTTTTAGTCTTTGAATACAGACGTATCAGTACTCTTTTCTGTTTGGTGACCAACTGTAGGTATGAGACTTGCCTGTAAAAACTGGGCAAAAAAGAGCTTCCAAAACTGCACATTTAATCCCTTCCTTTCATTTCTAGTTTAAGTATAGAATCTCAAATGATTTTAAACTAATATCTATTTTCTTACCTAGTTTTATTTTTCCCATTGCAAAGGATGCTATTTCCAAAGGGAACTTTTTTTCATTCACCTATATCCAATTTTTAGATTTCTCATAGTGATTTGCCTCCAAAAGCATGCCTTCATGGATTCAAATCTCTACTCCGGTTCTATTTCATGTCTGCCTCCAACATTCCTCTTCAGCCAACCAGTTTTCACTGCACTGAAAATATCCATTTTACTAAGTGTTGGACAAATGTCACGTCTGTATAGGTATTTGCTTTCTTTTGGTCAAATACTGTAATTTGATTATGCATAAATGGTATAAATGAGTTAATACTCACTTTCAGGCCTATAAGGATAGAGAGACTTTTAACGTGCTTCTCAGAGAATAATGACATGAAACGTGCACTGAGAAGTAACTGTGAGAAAAGGCAATGGAGCTTGTGCTCGTTCTGAGAGACAGGCTCTCCTTAAAGTGCCTGCGTTCATGCACATCTCACCAATCCACATTTCACGGGAGAAATACCAGCATCAACACTGCTCTCCACTCCTACTCGCTCCTGTCCTCCTCAAAATTCAATTTCAAGGTCCATTTCGAATGAGTCAATGTTAGCATGAGGGCTATGCATGGTTACCTATTGGGAGAAACGACCTTTTGCTTCTCTGGGACGGGTTCTTTTTGGGTGGCAGTACTGGGGCCTTCCCACATTGGCTCCCTCTTTGGCTTTCCCCTTTATGTCTCTTTTAGAGATTTCTCTGATAATGCAATAAGGATTTTTTTAAAGCATCTTTAGTGTCCCATTTCTCTGTTGTTCCTAGTACTTTCATAAATATCAACAGATTGTTAAACCTATAAAATGCATTTTATGTTGACCTGACTTCTTACATTTACTAACTTTGTAACTTAGATATACCAAGGAAATACATACTTTTTTTCTAAACCACCAAGATTCTCTGTTTTTCTCCCCCCGCCCCTTTGTTTCTGCTCTAGAAATTTCTATACACATCAGCCTTTGGAGGCCCCTAATGTCCTCATGGCTCCTCCGTCTCCTCACTAGTAAAGTGTAAACTAAAATCTCTGTGTCAAATACCCATTTCCACGGGAAAGCCAGAGTGGCTTTCAGTGTTTCAGGAATTCCTTCCTGCAGGAGTCCAGTTCTCAGGGCAGGGGACAGGCACTTGCTCTCCCAGGTTCCTTTGCGTGGGGTTTCGGGCAGGTCATCTTGACTCCTCCCATCAGTGGCACTGACTCCGGGTTAGCAGTGGGCCTTAGGGAAAAGGATCACAGTGACCGACTTGAGACATCATTACAGCAGCACAGGTTGGTGTGTCCGGCCTTCAGAAGTCCCATTTCTAGTAACAGGACTTTAAGTGGGTCTTCATGATTTAAGTGGGTCTTCATGGTGTTCTTGATGAAAGGAGTGGTGTCAACCTTCTATAGCGTTCTTGCAATATCAGCTTTGGCATGCAACTTCCGGTTCCTTTTGGTAGCCCTGTAGTCTCCAGTTCTGGTCCTATGTGCTACCCCATATCCTTTAGTAAAGCCATTTTCTGCTTAAATTAGCCAGAGTCCAGTTACGATAGGTCAACTAAGTTCTCTTTTGCTAAAACATGCAAATTTTGAATTCAAAAACTGAAAAGTAATGATCACCTTTTATATACTATAAAGGGACAGGACTTCAGATGACTTAATTTTAATTTATATGTTTTCATGTTTATAACAGCAAAAAGATGTTTGAATATGTTTGTGCATATATACACATATATATGGATATGAAGTTATTCTCTATAAATGATGATCAAAAAGTGGTGACTATATCCCCATTAAAAATATCTTCAGGAATTAATAAGCTAGTGTCACAAAAAGGAAGCGTCTGTGTGTTAGTATCTGGACAAATTGTGGGATAGGTGAAATGTGCTTTACAACACAAAGGGAGAATAACAGACCTGGGTCAGGTCCTAATTCTGTCCCTACTACGCTCTCTGTCCTTTGACAAGCCATGTGATCATGTCTGGGTCCTATTTATGTCCCTGTTACTTCATTGGATTAGATGACATCCTCATAGTCGCTCTTCCTTTGAATTTTAAAACATGTTAATACAAATCCCTAAATAAAGGACATAAACATTAGACATACTGGGACTTTTAAGAGCAAACTATTAAAGTGACTATTGACATGAAATAAATCTAAAATGACTGAGCTGGCTAAAAAGGAATTTGGGGAGTGACCATCACCGACTACTGTCAGAACAGGTGGCTTTTATTCATTTCCAACAGTCAAAGCTCATTGATTCTACACAACTGTTAATTCATCTTTTTTTTTTTTAAGTGGCGTGTCTCTGAGCAGCTGCTCTCGGCAATGTTAGCAGGTAGGTCGTCTCTTTATTCACTTTCACTTTTCCCATCTGTACCAGTTTCTCATGTGACGGGTCCTCTCCATGGGATTCTGGCAACTCAACCAATACCCATGACTGTCAAGATCATTGTAAGAAGCAGGAGAGGAAAGAAAGGCTCACTTCTTTAATGGAAAACAACGAAAATGTTCCAGTTTTAGTTAATATTTAAGGACACTTTTTGACATAATATGAGCCTTTTGAACTAACAAGGCTTTTCCCTTTATTCCACCAAAGAAATTCCAGCAGCTTGAATGTTCCTTCCTTTCATTTTTCTTAGGAGAATGGAAGGTGCCTAAAATAAGCACAAAGACTTTTCCTTCCCAAGGTTATTCTTATTTTGCTCATTTGGAGCCGGAACCCACTGAGATCCAAGTCATGGTCCTCATTCCTTTCCCCGGCTGCAACCTGAGTCATAGCATAATTTATGTTCCTTAGCACACTGAAGCTTCCTCTCTCTCTAATGCAAGGCTTCCGTGGACTCCACTAGCTGTCTCAGAGTATCAAGAAGGCAAAGTGCACCACCATCCTCACATATATAATACTAAGAAAGTGCAAGCAAATCTCATACACGAACGTGGCACTACCATGGCAGGTTCTGCTCTAAATCAGTAGTGTTCAATGGTGGTGGCACCACTTCCAAGAGGGCATTCTGGACATTTGCAGGGCATTCTTGGTTTCCACAACAACCCGGAGCCACTTTAGCTGGCATTTCACGGTAGGGACCATGGGTGTGAGATTTGCTGCATTTCGTCAATTGTTGATTCACCTATCCCCATTCCCACCCATTTCACCTCTCCTACTATCCCCCTCTCTCAGGAGTTGGAAGGGTTAAACCTACAGACTTCCTTGCAGATTTTGAACAATTACCACCATTTACAGAGGGTAGGGGATTTGCACAAACATTTTAACATATAAAGTCTGTTTTAAATTATGTAGGATAGAACTTAACTCTGTTTGACATCTATAAACTCAAGCTATTTTTGGCGCAGTTTTAATATATGCAGAATTTCTCAAGAGTAATGTTGTCATAATGGAGAGAGCGTGCTTTGTTTGGAGCTTCCCCAAAATTACTGTACTCTTTGTAAATATATCAACAGTGCTGTCATATTTGTCAATACAACACACTAAGCCCATTTTCATGTGCAAATTTCATATCCACACTGATCCTAAGTACATGTCCAAACATCTCATGACTACATTGAGCCTTCTAATGTAATTGTGCTTGAGAATTTATACTTCTGAGCTACATAATATTGCATTAGCAACTACTCCTTGCTTCATTTCTTATTTCATTTATATGACAGTAAATGCTTGAGATTTGTTGATATATTGTGGTAAGAGACAAAAAATTTGGTTTGGCTATTAAGCAAACCATTCATTCATCATTCATTCATTCATTATAAAGTTTACAATGAATTAGGTACTGTTTGAAGCACTGAGGATAAAAATAAAAGGGTAGTCCCTGGATGCATAGATTTTATCTTCTAGTAAGGTAGACTGATAAAAAAATAAAGTACAGATAAAGGTTACAAAGAAAAATAGCTGGACAGATGCCTCATCTACTACTACTGGGAAACTACGCAAGTTTGATAAATTCCCCCCAAGATTAGTTAGTACAGCATTTTTCATATTCTGGAGTGGTACTGTCCAATGAGTGCAAAAAAACACACAAAAATCCACTTCCCATGGAAACAAAACAAAACACACACCAACCAACCTTTTCTCTGGTGTCATCTCATGTCCCTTGATCCTGGGTTGGTTTCCTCAGGAGGCGGACACTGAGTTGGAGTTGAGGGTGTAACAGGTTTGTTGGGGCGTAAGACCTATGGGGGAAAAAGAAGAGAAGCAGAATTATGTAAGAAGAGCCATCTGATTGAGTATTGCAGCCATGGAACAAGTACTGCCAGATAAAGAAGTCCCAGCGTGGGCAGAAATGGCTAAGCCTATCACCACCACCTTGCTCAGCCACTGGCTGGGCCACTTCCAGGAAAGCTCCCCCTGGACCGCCATCACTCTGCTCAGTCACTGACTGGGAGCCATTCTGAGAAGAATGTGATCTTGGCTTAAATGCTGAGATGGATAGAAGATGCTCACAGCTACAGGCTGTCAGGTAAATGGAGCATCCCCCATTCTGCTAAACTCCTCTGTTGAAAAATTCAGAAATTTACAGTGGTGGTAGTGTTTTTTCTCTCTTCATCTGGGTTTTATGAGAGACTAAGTGTCAATCAATGATGCTTAAAGACATCCATGTCAATGTGAATATGTCAGTACCCATATTCTATCAGCAGGTGAATCTACCTTTATAACAGATGACTCTAAGACTCACAGCCTGTTCTTTTCCCACTTTCTCAATCTCCTACTTTTGTTAAAAAATGTTTTTATTGATTTCAGAGAGGAAGGAAGAGAGGGATAGAGACATCAATGATGAAAGAATCATTGATTGGTTGTTTCCTGCACACCCCACACTGGGGATGAAGCCCCCAATCTGGGCATGTGCCCGGACTGGGAATCCAACTGGAACTCATAGTTCAGAAGTCACAACCACTGAGCAACACCAGCTGGACTCAATCTCCTACTTTTCTCTCTGTATTTCTCCTCCCCAAATACTCTTTATGCCATGCCTTTGTCCTAGAATTGTTCCCACATATCCCTAGTACAAAAACTCTTAATAGATTTCCAAACCAAAAGTCCTATTTTCCCTACTCACTAGCTCTGGAGGCATGAGAGGTAACTGAGAATTATATAATCATTTTCCATGTTATCCACCACAAAACTTTGTCTTTTATCTTAATTTGTTGAGTTCTGGCCTCAAAGAACCTTTGGAACACCAAGGGCAACAGAAGCATCTTTTCAGCTGTAGGTGGTCCTGACCCTGTTTCTCTGAATATTTTATTTTTATTTCTCTCGGTTGTTCTCTCCTTCCCAGCAGGTCAGGTTGAATTTTCAAAACTTTGATATATTTTTCTCCCCTGCCACATGCAGACCTAACACAGTCTGTTGCATCTTTTGACAGCACGATCAAACTCTGTCTTTTGGCTGATTCTACTGTTCTCAGTTTCTAGATTCATCTTTTCTAACTCCAAGTAATATTCTTTTCCCTGAACCAAACTCAGAGTGACCATGCTGTTTCTCTGCCATTAAGAACTCTTTCTTTTCCCTGAACCAAACTCAGAGTGACCATGCTGTTTCTCTGCCATTAAGAACTCTTGGCTTTTCCAGTCTCTCTCTCTCTCTCCCTCTCTCTCTCTCTCTCTCACACACACACACACACACACACACACACACACACACACGACATTGAGTCTGTGAAAGTTCCATTTAGATATTGCTCAGTGTAAATCTAGGTATACCATACAGTTCCCATGTAATACTCTCAGCTATTTTCCTATGGGTTTATTAATAAATTCTACCATCATGCCAGGGAGAGAGAGAGAGTGACTGTGGCAATCTAGAGTCTCAAGCACCACCTCTACATGAGTTGTGGTTTCTTTGCTGAGGTGACAGCTCCTTATTGGAGACGAATTGCAATAGTCCATAGCAGCACTTTTCAACGGGTGTGCACAAGGATTTTTAGAACACGCGACACTTGACTATTTAGCCCGGAGTACTGACCTCTTTGCCCTTAGATTATCAAATAAAAAAATCACACCAGCCATAACAATAGCAGTCCAGTGTCGAGGAATCAAAATTACACATTTTTTGTCAGATTGGCAAAAAATACAATATATTCTTTGGTGTGTTGCAGAATTTTAGTAATTCGTTTATGTGTGCTATAAGGTGAAAAAATGTTGAAAATCACTGCTCTATAGATTGGCTTTGCCCTTTAATGGCAAAGTACTGAAGTACAAATGCCAGTGGCAAATATATGTTCTCTGCTATAGACAAAGGTTATTATCTTTTTTCCCTGCCCTAGGCTTTCAAAGTTATGCTTCTGGGAATGGAAAGAGATAGACTTCCAAGAATATTATTGATATTATACTTAATGGCTTGGAACAGCAAATTTAATTAACCTCCAATATTAAAAATGACTCTGAAGTGACAAAAATACAGCTCACATAATTTTCTGATTTTAAGTGTTATGAAACTTAATATCCCTACTAAATTTTGAAACTGTACAAACTTAATCACCCATTGATTATTCATAAAAGGAGAGTACTAAAATTATATTATGCTTCCATTTTCTTCTGAGAAAATAAATGGTCAATATTAGTTTCTTTATTTAGTACAAATGACAAGTGCAATTCTTTGACCTATCAATAAATTTTTATATTTTCATTTTAGAATTGTAAGATCATTTCAAGATGCCAAATTAGTGTTTAAATTACACATATTAAAAGGGGATTTTTGAATACTGCTTCAATGACAATATTAGAATACAAAAATTATAGTAGCATGCTATATACCTTAAATTTACAAAATGTAACATGTCAAATTTATCAAGTAGAAAAAAGAAAAAAAGATTTTCACCTCATAATTTTGTCTTTCTTTCTGGAAAACCTCTTTTCAAGTACCAAATTAGTAATTGCAGATACTAATTTCTAAGACAAGGGTTTATTTCTAAATTAACCCAGGATACAAGGCTTTTTGACTCCATATTAATAGTGTTTTGCTCACATCTTGGAATTTTGACATGGAGAAAAACTGAGCTTTCTTCAGAGAGAAAAACTTAGTCTATTGCACTGCAACTAAATCAAGTTTTCTTATGAGTTTTCTTATGCTTATGACTAAATTCTAATTTGAGATCTCAAAATAGGTAGAAAACGTCACCTTCCGCACCACAAGCTGAAACAAACTGAAATTTGTTTAATTCTGTGGTGCATCCTGAGGTGCATTTTCTTATTGACTTGGTGCAAAAATAATTTATATGCTGTTTATTATATATTTCACTTTTTCCAGTAATTGCTTTTTTATTTTATAACTTGTCCTCTTTAATATTAGATGCTTCAGTTTTACAGTTACACCTCTTAACCAAAGCATTACAAAATGATTCCAAAGAGCGTTAGTCTGAGAAATATTTTTAATGCAATTCTTACAGGCACATGCATAATACCTTTTAGATGGTAAAAATCTTTCCAAAAATCATATCTGAATTAACTGCAAGAGTAGTCATTCCAGCATCAAAGGGTAATGACTATATTAAGTGGTGTGCCGATTCATTTTAATAAGCTAACGTGCACCTTCTTAGGAGGCAGGAGATTCTGATTCTGGCTGCTGGGATTCAAAGCTTGCCTCGGCCACCTTATGGCGAGGTTGCCTCAGGCAAGTTGGTTATGCTGTTTCCTAATTTTCTCATTTTTAAATGAAGATAATAATAACACTGGGATTAGTGTGAAAAATAAATTAGCTTAATATATGTGAAGCGTTTAGCAAAATGCATGGCATAAAATAAACTCCTAATAAATATTAGCTATAACTATTTAGCTATGTAAGTGAGATGTGTGAATACTCACTTTTATAATGCGGGCAATGTTAGCCATAGAGTTATTGAAATAAACTGAGGACCTTTCTTAGGGGATGTTTTATCATATTTCTAATTAGTTCTATGTTTAAGAGAAGGAGGCAGGCTTTGGGTATATTAGAAATATAAAGTGAAAAAGTGACATTTAAACTAATTAAAAGATTAAAGGAGAAAGCAAAGAAAAGGGAAAGATTTTAAAATGTTTTTAAAAGACACAGAATTTAAACCAAAGTATGTATGAGACTCATGCTCAGTCTCAAGACGTCCTCAGAAACGCTGAGAAAGGGAATGTTTTGTGTAATTAGCTCTTCTACGATGCAGATGGCTGTTTCAGTTAAAGAAGTGTTTGTGCAGGAAGTTTTTGTCTGCACAGTGCAATAGACAGATCCTATATCACAGAAATCTACACCTGAATCCTATATGATCCTATTAACCAATGTCACCCCAATAAATGTAATAAAAAAATAAAATCAAGTGATTATAGAGGCTAAGTACCTCTACAAAATACCTTCATAGCAACTCTTAGATTAGCATTAGATTAAATCACTAGGTACTATGGCCTTGCAAATGGACACGTAAGACTATCACAGCAGTCTTTATCATAAGTAGATCAGACTACATATATGTATTAATATCTAACTACTTCATTTTATTGCTAGCATTCCCCAAATCAAATATTTTATTAGACATGATATTTATTGAAGTGGTTTAACAGCCCAACATATCAAAATAACTTTTTTTATCCATTCCTATATTTCAGGACCTTACAAATATTATATACATATGTGTATATTTTTAACTATATCTGAGTATTCATTATATTTCTAAAGCTGAGATTACCGAGTTAAGGATAATGAAGATTTTTTTTAACATATTTTGATTTTTACAGAGAGGAAGAGAGAGGGATAGAGAGAAACATTGATCAGCTGCTTCCTGCACACCCCCTACTGGGAATGTGCCTGCAATCAAGGTACATGCCCTTGACTGGAATAGAACCTGGGACCCTTCAGTCCACAGACTGACGCTCTATCCACTGAGCCAAACCGGTTAGAATGATTATGAAGATTTTTAAGGCCCTTATACCTATTGTGAAAATGCTTTCCAGAAAGTTTGCATCAATTTTCACTTAAAAAAAGTTTTTGGCCTCGCTGTTACAACACCTAGTGTACAGAAACACTCTCCACGATTCTGGAGAAGTTAGGCAGCCTTGGTTCTGTGCTACAATTTGCCAACCTGGACTTACATGTCAAATGAGAAATGATGGCCTTTATATCACTGTTGCCAAAGCCCTTCCTCGAACACTGTGAGTGGGAGGAGAGGAGGCCGTGAGGCAGACTGCATTGTCAACAAACAGCACCGCGTGATTTCGCTCCCGTTATTGACACTCTGTGTTTATTGGTTTTTGTCAAGAAACTTGGTTAATGGCACCTATTTTGTAGATTTCTGGTGATAAGAAATGAGAGACAGGAACAAGAGGAGAAGGGAGAAGATTATTTCAATTAAAATTTAATTTAGAGATCATCTGGAATAGTATACATTAAATAGCAGCAAAGAAAACAAAATCGTCAAGAATTCAGAGACCTATTTTTATTTTTACACAATATTTGTTCAGAGTGGGCATAGGTTAGAAAAGGAAGTCCTTGCCCCCCAACCCCCACCTGGCAGCCTATGTCATTAGCAATACAAACTTTTCTTGTTTCCTTTGCCTTCTGATAAGTACTTTTCTTTGGAGCACAACTACAGGTTTACATTTCCCAGTCAATTATTTGCTTGGCACACCAATACAGTTTCCCGCTTTCAAATCCCTCAGCACACAATTCTTCCAGGGCACCTGACAACGATAATCCACTACTGAACGCTCTCGGCAGCCCTGGCTGAGGGTGCAGGATAAGGGGAGAGGAGCTGGAGCAGGACCAACCCCAACTCATTCATCTTCCACTTGCCAGGCAGTCATTTTCTCACGAATGCCTTAAAAATGGGATTTTAATTAGAGTACATTGTTTCATAGAATCTGTCCAAATCAAAGATAAATGTTATCGTTTCTTACTTTGATTTGAATTAGTATAATATAATTAAAATTATATAATGACTTAATAACAATTTTTAATTTACAGCCCATAACTCTTCTATTTTTGTAATACCCAACATAGACTCAGGCCACAATATATAGTCGAATGAAAAGGAAACAATAAAAGAGGCTATTTAGAAGAAAAGGAAATAAAATATGACATGTATATTTTAGCTAATTTCGTGACATATGGTGTTAATTGCATATGAAACCGATAACTAATTTATGCTTAATAAATGTTACGCACTGATATTGTTTGCAAGGTGAATTATATTGGTGGTTAATTTTCATTGTCATGAAAATCTTTTATTTGTGTATTTATTGTCCGGGGTGGTGAAAAGAGCAAAATAATATAATACACTCTGGATATTTTTCATGAAAGGCAAGAAAAATGAGTTTCCCTTTATTAACATCCAATTTGTATTTTTTAAGCATATCTGAATACTTTTTTTAGTTTGTCCAAATATTATCTTGGCCATTTAAAATATATATTGATACAGACAAAATACTAATATATGTTACTGATCCACACTCATTGACTATGAGACGCTGAGAAGTTAGAAGACCTAATTAAAACACCTCCCACTGTGATATCTCCTGAAGTACTTTGCTGACATCATAAACGCTACACTTAACCCATAACTTAAGATCTATGTGCCAGCATGCAAAATTTTTGCCAAGAGCTCAAACCAATTCACTAAAGGATACTTTAGATGAACACTGGAGTTTTAAATATTTTATGCTTATTTTTTTTTATTATAAACAACTTTTGTGAGTGTGCTTATACATGTTTCCTACATCACAAGAGCAAGAATTTCCATTCATCATAAACCTTGGAGTAAAGCTGTATGTAAATGATGCAGAGGAGAACAGACAGTCATTTCCTTTTGCCACAGTGGTAACTTCTTAAACAAACTAATGTTCTCCTCTACATTCAGTGTTAAATTCATATTTAGTTGTCTTTGCGGTTAGATAACAAATATGAAGAGAAGGATGAGGAAAGCCATTTTACTTTGTCATGATGTGATACAGTACTTATTTTTTTAAATTAAGAAATAAGTAATCTATTCATTCAAACCGACAAGCCACTATCCATGTAACTGGAGGACATAAGAGAACTGGGGGACAAGTGGAGACTACACCCTGTCCTCTTCCATCTAGGCCCCCTCTGCCATCTCTCCTGTTACTATGGTCTCTCTTCCCTTCTACCCACAAGGGATGTGGACATAGACACCAACATTCCCAGAATTCCACCCGGGAGAAAAGTCAGCTGATCTTCCCTGTTCCTTAGACAGAAGATAATCCAGTGGGACGACCTCATGTCCCACACAGCACTCTATCTTTGCCATGGAATGAACCTTCTTCTATTGCAGTGAATTACTACTTTGCATTTTATTCTCATGTGTACCAAAAAGAAAAGAGAGAGAGAGACTGTAATAAAGTGGCATGATTCAATTAATAGTCAGTAGAACTAATTTATTACCTTGGAAATGATTCTAGTGTTGAGATAAAACGATAGCATTGCGTCTCCTGGGTGTTTTTGAGAAGAATGGTAGATTTATGGGAATATGATTTCCACAGCTTTTCATCATACCCTCCACTGGTATTCTGATTGGGTTCCCTTGCCCTCTCTTCTCGCACAATAATATGACATGATCGAGGGAAATCCTATTGTTGAGGTTCAGTCTCCCACTCCAGCTGGTTGCCACTGCGATGTAAATGTCACAAACTGGCGGAAGGCATCACGGAGACAGAGCGGGGTTGCTAACGGTTAACCACCCATTGGTAGGTTCATCAACCTTCCTAATGCCGCGACCCTTTAATACAGTTCCTCATGTTGTGGTGACCCCTAACCATAAAATTATTTTCGTTGCTACTTCATAACTGTAATTTTGCTACTGTTATGAATCGTAATGTAAATATCTGATATGCAGGATGTATTTTCATTGTTTGTGACCCACAGGTTGAGAACTGCTAGCAGGTGTTTGCTTCACAGAAGCTGAGCCTTATTTAGTCTTAAATCATTGAGCCTGAAATGCTTAGACATTTCAGGAACCGAACTCCCTGCTGCTCAGGTGGCAGGCTGAGGTAGATGCTGGCACGCGCTGCTGTGGACTGTGCAACTATATCTTAGAATCTCTCTTCACCTCTCCTGCCCCCCAGAAAAAAATTACAGGACTAGCTTTAAAATGAAAATGAGTATCAGTAATTGACCTAGTAACACATAAAGAATCTTTAACCCTTCCATGTTTTCATCCTTAATCTCTTAATCCTTTGCTAATAAGTATTCTTTTCTAATATTCACATTTAGAGCATACATTTTTCTCTAAGTATTTCTTTAATCACATTTCACAAAGATTGACATGTTTTGTTTCATTGCTATTCATTCAAAATTATTTCTTCTTTTTTAAATATATTTTTATTGACTTTTAGAAAGAGAGAACGGGAGAGGGAGAGAGAGAGAGAAACATCAATGAGAATCATCAATTGGCTGCCTCTTGCACACCCCCCACTGGGGATCTAGCCTGCAACCCTGGCATGTGCCCTGACCAGGAATTGAACTATGACCTCCTGGTTCAGAGGCTGATGCTCAACCACTGAGCTATATCATCTGGGCTCAAAACCATTTCTAATAACAATTCCCCCACCCCTGTAGTGTTGGATAGACAGTGACTATTCATTGTTAATATGTTTCAGAGATTAAAATTGTAGAAAAATAGTATTTAGTTGATAAGCATTTATTTTTATGCATTGTAGAACCTAACTTACCCCCGATGACACTGTGCATAGAATTTCACTTTTTTTCTGCCTCATTGTTGGCAGAGTAGAGTTTAGGGCAGGGGAACAGAAAGTTTTGTTCGATTATCCATTTGTAAGGACATTAAATCAAATGAGGCAGCTAAGGAGATCAATATTAAATTCAGTTGCTCATGCTGTAAGTCCTGTGAAATCTCTGTATTTAAAAATCAGTCTTTAGTTGCTTTAAAATCCAATGTTATGATCAGGCAAATATAGATATTTGAGCATTATTATGTAATCTTCAAGGTATAATGGGAATGTCCATATCTTGTGCAAGTGTTGTCCTTGATTTTGTAGATAATATGGTGAATATTGTTCAATCTAATTGTTTTGATGAGCTTTTTTAAAAAATATATATTTTTATTGATTTCAGAGAGGAAGGGGGGGAGAGAGAGAGAGAGAGAGAGAGAGAGAGAGAAAGAGAAGAGAAGAGAAGAGAAGAGAAGAGAAGAGAAGAGAAGAAACATCAATGACGAGAGAGAATCATTGATCGGCTGCCTTCTACACGCCCCACACTGGGAATCAAGCCTGCAACCTGGGTATGTACCCTTGGCCAGAATTGAACCTGGGACCCTTCAGTCAGCAGGCTGATGCTGTATCCACTGAGCCTAACAGGCTAGGGCTCAATCTAATTTTGAAGAATGTAAAGCGTGCATACCTCTGCAATTATTGGTTATAAGATGCCTCTCTAAACAGTATCAACTTTATTAAATCAAATATCCGATTTCAGAAATGCTGTGACAGTATTCAGTTATGGAAGCAGCTTTGTATTAGAGAATTAAGAGCTGTTTGATAAAAATAAACTGAAAAAAGTTAAAATGAAACGTAGACTAACAAAACTGTGTGTCCTTTGCTTTCTTTCTTTCTTTGTATTGTGGGGGGGAATATATCTATTTACATTAAAGTATGGCTATTCAGTTGAATATCTTTTTCGATAGTCTAAACTCCGTATTCTGAGTTCAGCTAACATAATCATCAAACCCGAAACCCTGACATGGAATCGAACCCACCACCTTTCAGTGTTTGGGACAATGCTCCAACCAACTGAGCCACACTGGTCAGGGCCCAACTTTTTATCTATATAATACTCAAGTTCCTTTCTCCAACTCGAATGTCAGTATTTTTCTGATAAATTAATTCTCAAGTCTTAACCCGTGGGATAAACTCTGATTTCTTTCACACCAACCCCGGTGACTCCCATGGAAAGCAAAGCCATCACCCCAGTGCTCTGAAAAGCACAGGCTGTATGATACAAAGCTGAATCATCACAACAAAGACTTGCTTTATTTTTCAAAATTATCATTCATCAGCTGATAATTTTCTCTATCTGAATCAATCTACAGCAAGCATATCAAACTCAAAGGCTAACACGGGCCAAATAAAGGAGGCATGCTGGCCACAAGTTTGACATGCTTGATCTACAGGGTTCATGATGAGAAAGCTGTACATGGCAGTCTATCCCATTTCATATCCCCAGTCTATGGCTCACAGCAGACATCTAAGACTCAAAGCTCAGAAGAATGAACCTAGCCGACAGTGGCAAGAGCAGTGAATAATATGTTCAACTATTTCGTTTATCATTTCATGTCAAGTGCCTCAACCACACAGGTGCAAAATAAACCACACAGGTGTAAAAAAAGAGAACATTTTAAATCAATTATTGATTCTGTCATCAATTACTTGAATTTAATATTGTTGATGAAATTGTGATTATGCATGTACTCGTACTCTGACCTAAGAAACAAAAACTTTCTGTTAAATAAAGGCTGCTTAATTCAAAATGGAAAAATCAATGATTCTTTTTAATGGATACATCAAAATGCCTAAAACAACTGATTACGTGGAAGATATAAACCTGTCAGTTACGTTTATTTGTGAGACTCAGAAATCCACCGCCCTCCGTGTGTTAAGAATTCTTATTCTGAGGTTTGTTTTCTTTGAGTATTCTGCCGACTCAATTTATCCAGAGTGACCCTCACCACACAGAGATTTACAGACTCACCCATTTTATAAATTTACAATAACTTCACACCGATTTACACAACACCAATATTATCCGTCAGCCCTTCCTTGGAGGAAATATTTCAAAAAGTGCAAGTCAGTGACTTTAATGGAAATGCCTACCGTCTTTGAGAAAACTCTTATTGATTTCAAATAATATATACTCCAGCCCATAGCCAATCCATCATGACTATCTACAGCCTTCGGATTTATAGAAATAAATAATCTCCAACGATTTCAATGGAAGACAAGATCTGCCCGTATCTGTATGAATTCTGGGGCAGGCAGCCGTGAATAATCCCCGTCTTCTAAAATCACAGCCCAGCATATTTATCAGGAGGGCCCATCAGGATGAACTTGCCCGTAGCTCTGCCAAGGGCCACCGCTAGCCTCCCTTTGTTCTCCTGACAGATGTGTGTGTCTGGCTGTAAAGGTGGGAGGGGGTGGCTGTGCAAAGCAAACTAAGCAGCGCATCCATTTACAATACAAAGAGCTGGAGAGGCACTTTCTGCCACATGAATTCTTGGATTTTATTTTATTTTTCCTGTAAGAACAGCTTCGACTAAAATGGGAATTGCTCTCATTGATGCAGAAAGTAGACGAGTTGCCAAAAGAACTAAATCATTTCTTTATTTCCTTATTTCCTAGAAAAATTGTCATTGGCTACCTTTCCTTCCCTCCAACTCCCCAGTGTTGCCTTTAGTTGGATTAGAACAGTATCAGCGGGGGGGGGGGGGGGGGAGGGTCCTGTTTAAATGTGGTGATAAGAGGGTTTGCGGAAGTCGTCACATTTTGTTTTGACTATGACTCCTAGGAGCGTCCCTGGATTCTGCATCTCTCTCTACTTCTGATCCACAACGTGACTTTATTCCTGTATCAGTTTCCATTTGTACTAGGAGATGTTTTCTCCAGGCTGTTGGAGGTTCCACCTTGAATCCCCTCTCCTTATTTGTTCTTTGTTTCCTGGGGTTAGGACTGAATACTTTTTCATCTAGAATTAAATGTAGGTGAAGCACAAATCATTCAATGACCCCAGTTTGTGTTCAGCCTGAGAGTTGTTTTTTTAACAAGTCGTAAGTTCACTTTACCCTGAACTGCCCGTGAACTTAAAATGTTAGTTCCAAACAAATAAGGCACTGTTTCCCCAAATTAAAGAAATCGCTATTCACAGGTATATGCGCACATCTGCTCTTATTTCTTGTGGCTTTTAAAGCACCTGAAACTTTTACGAAGTATACTGACATTCTATACCTCGTCACATCTTAGCACAAAAATTACTCTGTGATAAGATCTTGCCCCTTAAAAACATGTTTTAGGGACAAGGTCAGCATCTGAATGTGCAATATTGGGATTAGCACAGCAGTTGTATCAGGAGTCACCTGAGCTTAGTTAGTGGCAAAAACAACATATTGGATATTTTAGAAAAGATCTCTGGGAAACAGTGACCTCTGTCACTTCCTGTCAAATTCAGGAGGAACACTGGGGAATGGTAGAATTTTCTAATATTTTAAAGCCCTGACCTATTTATGTAAGGATTATTTTACCCAGCAGCACCATATGCAAGAGATAAAGTACTGCTGCTCTTTGCATTGAGTTTTCCCACCCATTCACATCTTACTGGTCTCCCTACAAAGGTTCCCATAGGTTGCTTGTGAAATTAGCTAGTTAGTGCTGACCCCTCATTTTGCCAGAGGAACACAGAAGGATTAAAAGACACAATGAAGTCTCACTCAAAGATGAGAACACCCCTCTCCTTGCCTTTGTTTAAACCAAACCAATCAACAAAAACCAGCAAGGATGTGCCAAGTGCATGGCAGTCTAACCACTATGCTGTACTCCTGAGACTAACACAAAATAATGTTGCATGTAAACTCTAATGGAAAAAAAAAGCTCACACAAAAAAATACCACCAACAAAAAACTAACCACAAAACCCACAAAGGAAACAAGTGTACCAAAAACAAGACAACCACAGCCTTAGCTGAAGGTCACAATTCTAAAGCCCAACGGCCCGAGTTTGACTCCTCTCTCGGCCACTTAAGGGGGGGTGTGAACTCGGACAGTTTACTTCCATTCCTTGAGCCTTGGTTTCATAATCTGTCAAATTGGGCTACGAAAGTACTTCCTTTATTGTTATTTGCTGCTTTGGGAAATAAAATGTTAATATGTGTAAAGCTTCTAGAACATCGTGTTGCACATAGTAAGTACTAGAGTCTGTCTATTAAGTGCTTTTATATTGTGAAAAAAATATGGTTGACCCTTGAACAAGGGGGAGTGTGTAGGAGTCTCCACACCCCCAATCCCCGCACAGCAGTGCTTCCCAGAGCATCTGTGCCAATTTACACGTTCGAAGAAGATCCATGAAGGCTGTCATTGCTCGCCTGGTAGCTATTGATGGCTACCTCTCAATTTTTCTAAAACCTGATTACGTGAAGCCACAATAGTGATGGCTCATCGCCATTTGCTGGGGGTTGAGGATTAGGAGCTGCTCTGCTGGGCAACTCTGGCTCCGCATCTCTCATTAGGTCGCACACTTATGTCATCAGGAATGGCAGCCTCACAAGAGCTCGCTTAGAAGGTGGACTTTGAAAGGGGTTCGCTCCCATGGCAGGCACAGGGGAGCCCCTTTCAAAGCCAGCAAGGCATCATTCAACCTCTCTCCATCTGTCTGTCTTACCCGGATGTTCTGTCTCACTCCCTCTCACTAAGGAGCCAGTGTTTACACTAGCCCTGCCTGGAGGACCCAGAACAATCTCCCTGTTAGAATGTCAAGTTCATCTGCTGCCTTAATTCTCCTTTGCCATGTAGCTTAACATGTTCAGTTTCCAGGGATTAGGGAACAGACATCCTCCTTAGGGTCATTATTCCGCCTCCACGGCAGCCGCCCAATACTCATGTGAGGATATATATGCTCCGCTTGGTGAACGTGTGAGGAATAACAGCGACGCCAAGACGGACCTTCATCTTTGCTGTCACGAGCATCACTCACTTCTCGGCACTGTTTCGCTGTGTTGCACATGGAACGCTTCCCAGAACACTTCATGGGACTGGACTGCTATTTGTTTCAAATCAGTGGCTGTATTATCGTAACCATTGATATCAATGTATGATCCCCTGAGTCAACAACCTCCCTTATCCTCTGACATTTGCCATAAAAGCTGTGGGCATTGTACAATCTTGTCCTTTACTCTCTCCACCTTGGTTTTCCCCTAACCATGACAGGGCAGAGTTAAATAATCATCTTTAGGTATATCTAAATTACATTGGCCATACCTCCATTGTGGCATTAATCCGCTGAATCCTAGTTCATCCTCCATATTTCTCTTATTAATTAGTTCCCTGATCTCAGGAATAATGTATTATTCATCATTCCAGTGACAGGGCCTAATACTGCAGGCTGAAGTTAATAGAGGGTTCACTTCTGCAAAGGAATAAATCAGTTCTAGAATTATTTGATGGTCCACGCAAAAGCAGTGCTGTGACTTGAGATGTGTGATGGACAATCCTTATTATGAAGTAAATGCAAGCGTGTGCTCATTGCTTTTCATAAGGGTTCTTTGAAATTGAGTAAAATATGTTCAAATTGAGGCGATGGAAGATAGCTTCCAGGATGATATAACGCTCTCTGACTGTCTCGGTGGAGCCTGCTATTCCCACCTGACATCCATTAATATAACTTGAGTGTTGGGGTTAATGTATTTGAACCTTTTTTGAGTAAAATATCATTATTCTGCCAATATACTTGAATCTTTTTGAGTTAATTAACATTATCCTACAATTTGTATAACCAAGACTTCATTTACAAATGACAGTCCAACTTGTACTCATTAAAGGGAGTGGAATCTCAAAATTAGAATATTATTGATCAAATTTACATTGCTATTTCTAAGTAATTAACATTGATCACATACTGGATCAAACGAACATTTCACAAATTACTTCATTATAGCTCTGGAATGCAGAGAGGGCCCACTTAATTGCTTATAGAAAATTACTGATGTTTCCTAAATTTCTATCAATAAGTGGTTTGTATTAATTTTAGAATATCACACTTTTAATTCTGAATTTTTTAATTATTTTACTTGTCAAACTATAGATTGTTGATATAAATGACATGTTAAGACTTGATCTTTCCAAATAGAAAGGAAGCAATGACCATTTCATGACAGATTTTAGTGAATGCCTCTAGGACCTTAATTCAAATTGAATGTGCCGTCTATGTACTATATAATACTACAGACTCACTGGAACAGAATAAATATTTATTAAACTAAAATTGACCACTGTCATTCTAGTTTCTTCTCCAGGATGTAGGAAACTAAAAGGAACACCCACTCCTACAATGAAAAAGAATCAGACTAACTTCAAATTCATGAGTTTGTTGAACTCGTCAGAAAGAGCTGTGGTCACAGAGTAAACTGACCCCAATCTCTGGAGAGACTTCAGAAAGAGAGGCGGTTCTATCTCGCTGAGGCAGAACACACCAGCAAGAAGCTGCTGAAATGGTGCAACCCTTGGGGCTCAGAATTAGGGCAAGTTTCACCCTGCACCCCATATTTCTCTACAGTGGTGCCACCTGGCAGAGGGGAACAGCAGCCACACAGTAAGGACAGTAACTCCTACGGGATCCTTGTCCCCAAACACCCCTACAGAACACAGTGCGTCCGAGAGAGAGTGAAGACTCACTTCGCTGAGGGACGCAATGAGGATACAGCTACCTCCGGGAGTGGGATTAAGCACTGAGCCTAAAACTTCAAGCAAAGGGCAAAGAGAGCTAAGAAAGCCATGTCGCCGGATCCATGGATGGGGTGCACGCCTGGGACTGAGCCTTAAACTGAAGGACAGAAACAGTTCCCCCCTACTCCTCTCCCCAGCCTCACTATCAACACCAAGCCACATGGTTTGACGTACAATGAGAGCTGCATACAAAAATCCAGTCCCCGCATCACAGCCGAAAGGGAAACCTGATATTCAGAATCAACCCCTGCTCTGATGGAGCACTAGCCGCCCAGATGGAAGTCTCTGTAAATTGGAAGACTGTGTTGCATGGAAGGAAGTCATGTCAAGAACAATCCTCAAATGCAGCCCACGTACTAAATAAGACTCATGAAAACTCCCGAACCAGAGGCCCAGCAGATGGAAAGCTGTGACGGTTCTGTTAATGCTATTATTATAACGTTAATATAATTTTTATTCTGTTGCTTAAAAAATACAGCATGAAATTAAGTAAATTCTCTAAGAGCTCACATGTGGGGATGATATTTGAAGGATATTGTCGTCCCACTGGTAATATATTCATTTCAGTTTCTTCCTCAAATGAAATGATTTAAAGTAAATTTCAGAACCCCTAAAATTCCATGCTTTCTTTGTGGGATAATTTTCTTAGAAGTATACGATTAGGCAATTCCTTACAGTACAACCAAAGTGAGAAAATAGATGTGGTCATATTTGTATACAGCACTATTAAATTTGTGGGGCTTTTCCCCTCAAAACCAAAAACACTTACACAAAATAGAACCTTTCACATGAACACAAAGTGTATTTGAAAAAATGAGTATGTTCTCATAGTGCCTTTTCTGATGGGGGTGGGGTTCCTGGCCACTTTCAATAAAACCAAGCTGCCACCTTTATTCTCTAAGGAAAGTTCATGATTTGCAATACCTTTTGAGTTTATACGTAGAGATATCACATGGAATTTCAGTGGCAACATTGAGATGAAAATGGAGAGAGAAACCGTTTTGAAATTAACTTCAGAAACGGTTCCCCTTATGAATATTTTATGGAGAGCAGTTCCACCAATTAGCTCCCAGGTGTGCAGAGACCTGATAGCCGGATGCCGCCCGAGGCACCGGGCATTAGGAAAAGGAGTCAGCTCCGAGGAATTCAGAGGACTGGCTGGAACCTGGACGGGGACCAAGTCACCTCAAAATGAAAGGACTGACATATGGGGCTCTTTAAAAATTTGCAGTGAGATTCTCAACCCAAGCCTCAGTGGCTGTCTGTGTCATTGCGGGGATGGACATAGACAAGGAGACTTGGCCTACAGTCGATCTTATATTCTCCGCTCTGATTCTGTCCTCTCCTTGAGCCTGTTATTGGTTCCTTCCGAGTAAATGTTTGCTGGGGTTCAGAGATGCAAACCTCGCACAGCATTAAGTTTGAGACCCTTGGAACCAGAGGATTTGGCAAATGATTGTTTCCTAATTGAATTTTCTAAAAAAAGAAAAAATCAGTGGCTCTCAATGGCTTTTGTACCAATAACTAGAGTTGATTTTCAGTTAACCCACAGAAGAACTTTGTGATCAGGTAACTATTTCAGATGTTTGCTGTAACGTACATCGTGTTTTGAAAATTGCAAACCTAATGAAGTGAGTCTAGGAGATTTATTTATTTCCCCATTACATGGGAAGTGGGAGAGTTCGCCATTAACTACTTTGCCATTTTATGTAAAATTTGTTTTGGTGTTGTTAGAATTCCTATTGTCTGAAGATGTGCAATTGATCCAGCCTTCATTTCATCTTACATTTCCACTTTTTCATAGCAATACAAATCACAATTTAATATTCTTGGTAGATAATGCACTACTGACTCAGCTGTGTTATCGAAAGAGTCCCCACCTTTACACGCTTAGTCGTCACACTCTGACGTCATCTCTCCTGCCTCTACTTCTTTAAGGCTGTTCCCCAGCTTTTGTTCAGGCAGCAGCAGCATTCTCCCTCTCCCCTTGGACGCTGGTTCCCTCCTGCGTGTGAGCTAAATAAACCTGTTTTTTCATGGTGAACTCTCTTAATTTCCTTCTGGGGAGCTTCCAGGAACCATGGACCTGGTAGCATTCTCATTGCTGTTTTGTTATTGAAGTTACAAACACTGTCTGCGCATCTGCTTAATACTATTTTAAAATAAACTCACACTATTTCATTTTCTTTTTCAATTGTGATAGTTATTATCACACCCAGTCATTCAGTTTTGAAGTCCGACCTCTTTTTTGCAGCTAAAATTTCAGTGTTTTAACCAACCCCCTATGTCACTGTTTGCATGCTCAAGTTCAAGAATCACAAATCTGGGTATAGCTGTATATACCTCTTCGGCAAATTACTTTTTATCATTGCAGCCTTGGGTTTGACCAAAAGCATTTTTTCCTGTCTGAGGAGTAAGTTAAATTCTGTGAACTTAAATAATATATAGTATACAACATTTCTTAATAGTATAGGTTATTCAAATTTAATACATATTTTACTTTCTGAAAATCAACTTAAATGTCTACTAACAAATACTTTTATCTACTTCCCTGGAATAAACTGCAAATAAATGTCAACAATGTATTGAACATATTTTCCATAAGTCTCTAACTATATATATGTATATATAAATACACACATATATACATATATATGTTTATACATACATACATGTATATATATTTCTATATACATATATATTTCAACATATAAATATATATTTAGAAATACATATATATTTAGAATTAAAAGATTTTATATGGGTAACTTTTTATATCATAATTAAATTTTCATTTTTCTTCAATACATTACTCCACACTATTTGTGCTTATTCTTACTACTTTATCTCTACATATAGATTTTATAAGAATAATTTCCATGGCAACAGGTACAGGTTGTCAGCAAATAACAGCTTTGAAGGTGCTATGCCTTTGGGCTTGTGTTTTGGGTTATTCCATTAACCCTCGGGAGTCTTATATTTAGCTTTCCTTGGAAGGACTTAATTTGAAGAACAAAGGTAAAGACCAAACTTAAACTGGTTAGATGCGTCTTTTTCTCTGAGATGTAATACCTAGGGAGACATGCTATATCTTGGGTTACAAATTTAATAATTTAAAACCAAACCAAGTGTTTCCTGATATGGTTGATGTTTAAAGGATATTGTCTTCCCACTGGTAATATATTCATTCACATTTTCCTTCACAATGACTTATTCCATTAATAAAGCTACTTTGTTTACTCTAAATCAAGAAAAATCAGACTATAGATACTATAATTTAAATGTTCTATTTTTTAAGTGTTTCCACTTTAATTTATTTTTTATTAAATACTGTGGTAACATCTATAATAATAAAAGCTTAATATGTTTATTAGATCAGATGTCCTTCCAGACAACCTTCTGGACGAAGCCGGGGCTGCTAGGGAAGCCTGGGTCCGGGTGCCAGAGGGAAGCTGGTGACAGCAGCGGGGGAAGGAAGGCCTACTCTTGCATGAATTTCATGCATTAGGCCTCTAGTAAGTTAATAACATTATATAAGTGTAAGGCGCACAAGTCTATAACACAATACCTGCATACTCCATTGTATACTCAGAAAAAGTTGTAGGAATAATATTCTTGAAAGAGTAGAATGAAGTGTTTGTGTGCAAGCTAGCTGATTTTAGATATAATCAGTGTTTCACACAATAAAGATTACATTTACGAAAGATTGATGAGAAGACTGGAAATTCAGACAGAGCTCTGCATGCTAAGTAACTTTAGGCTTTTATTTTTAAAAAGAACAATTCTTTTAAGAGAGATAATTTGGTTCTCATGTGTTCTTTTGGCTCATTTAGTTGTACTGGTAAGCATGACTGAAAATGCACAAGTTTTAAATTAATATTTTTTTAAAAGGACAATAAAGAGACACAAATTAACCAAATGCCATTTACCCATGTATATAGAAGGTCATGTAAATAAATTATGATCTAACCAAAACATGATCCCTTCATGGAAACCCTTTCTAAGAAAATAACTTTGAAAGCATTGCTGTTTTTTCTAGGTACCATAAACTAGATCCATTCATTAAGTAAACTTACAGTGTAGCCCCTATTGTTTTAGATCAGTAGATATAAAGCAGGTGGCAATGCTAGACTTTAGCTGCAACCTGGGCTTCCAGGAGAGAACAACTACTCCGGAGCCTCCCCCTGTTGTGTTCCAGAGGCCCACACTGCTCCCACCTAGTCCCAGAATGAACCAGCTCCCCCCTTCAGAGAGGACTTACTGTCCCCTCCTTAAAACAGCCGAGATCATGGATGACTTCCCTGTAGCTAACTCTGTAAACCTCCCAGATCCTTCCATTCATCTCAGATGCTCATCGTCAACATGTCTTCTCGCTACTGTAATAGTCTGAATACACCATCATCTCATTGTCCATTAGACAAGAGAAAGGTTGTTATTTTGCATATGCTTTTACTTGTAGCCTTTTTATTTGATTCTTCTGTGTCTTATCACATGTAAGTAACATGTTATTTTACATAAATATGTGTGTGCACATGCATATACATCCATTATTTGCCTGACATAAAACCAAGTGATAAAAGCAAGAGAAACGTTAAGTTGAATGTTTTCCTAAACTGTATACATCGGTACACACATGCACATACACAGAGGCCCTTCGTTTATGAAGAGATTACGTAGAATTAGGCCATTTCAACTTCTCCAATTATAATTTTTAAACACCCAAACAAAACACTCCCGGAAATCTTAATATATTCTTTTTGGATTCGCAAAATCATTGGACTTTAAAATGTTAGCACCACAAAACACACTGGTAAGATCCCAAAGCATAACTTAAAAGAGTAACAAGTTCAGAAATCCCTCAGCACTTGAACAGTTTTTAAAAATGTTTTCCTGCGGAAGGTATATAGAAATGAGGCTGAGGGTCTGCTCAGCGGCACAATGAAGTCACGTTGAGGCTGTGGTTTCATCGCACCGAAGAAATTACAGTGAACACATGCGGGTCCTGTTCAGCTTTGTACTCCAACTTTAAAAGCCAAAACAGAGAAACGCTGTATCTCAGGATACCGTCCTCTCCCCTAGCAACCCCAGTGTGGGAACTCAAGCTGCCAACATTCTAAAATTCTCTTTTGAAGCAAAATTACAATGAAAATATGTGGGAACAAAATACCTATGTGATACGGAAGTCCACATAACAACCACCACCCAGAATGGAGGGGGAGAAAGAATCCCAAAGCTTCATTAGACTTAACAATAAATTCCTACATTAGGTTTTTGGTCAAGATTAATCTTCTCTTTCCTTCAACGTCCATCAAAATGATCTAACATTTCTTACAGTTGGCAAAGCAGCTATCAGTATAAAGAGCAGCATAATGATAATCAGTGCATGGAAATCACTTACAGACAAGTTTTGGAAAATACATCACTACATGAATAGAGTATCAAAACAAAATAAACAAACAGGATTCCAAGAAGGAGACAGGACCAACTATACCAAATGTTTTGAGATCCACAATATGTTAAGGATCTATGAGTGGCCATTAACCTTTGACTTAGAATGGAAGTGGTTGGAGGCTTGGAAAGAGCAATTTTAACCCAGTAAATGCCCGAGAGTAGGGCTGAGAATGATGAGGGAGGAATAAAGATAAAAGAGAGAAGTAATTCTAGAGTTCTGCTATACTGCAGGGTAAAGAGAGTAGTAGATGGAAAAAATATGTGACCAAAGGAGGTATTTCTTCAAGGACCAGAGAAATTGCAACATGTTCATTTATTGATAACAATAAACCAATGAGGAGGAACTATTGCAGGAGAAAAAAAAATCCAGCATGTCCCATCTTATCCTTTAATCATTCTCAACAGATCGTATCCCCTCTTAACCTCGCATTCATGCATTCATTCATTCATTCAATCAATCAACAGTTATTTCCTGAGCATCGACTCTGTGCTTCACTTTGTTCTAGGCATGGAATAGAAGATTAATAGTAGTTATTTATGAATGGTGCTACTGTAGAGCATTTTAATTTTTCTGTTCATAATTTCATGTTCAAGATTCCACAGTGTGTATGTCATTTCCTAAAAGGAAAGCAAAACTGGCATTAAATATAAAAATACATTTTAAAATTAATTTGTAAATATAATGCCAAGAATAGTTGAGTCTTTTGAGAGCAATTAATTTTAATATAATTTTCATTATCTGAAATGCACTGGTACATTAAATTTCTTTGCATGTAAAGAAAATTTAAGGCAGACTCTAGACTTAATAATTATAAGAATGTCATTTAAAATAAGAATGGAATAAAATATTATTGAAATAGATTTTCTGTTAATGATGAAAAATGACTGAATTTGCAGCTGTGATTTTGCTGGAACTTCAAACAGTTTTAATTAGCAGACTATCCTTGAAACATGAGTACTTTGAAAATTAAGTCAAGTGATATGGTAACAATTAAGTCAAAGATATTTTAAAAATCTGTTTTAATGTTAATCAAAATATTCCTAAATAAAAGTGTTACACAGTGCAGCAACACCAGAAATTATGTTTAATAGTATTGATAAGCAATAAGAAAATAGTTGATGGATCTAACCAGTCTAAATTATTTCAATAAAAATATGTTGTATTAATCTTCTAATTCATAAGAATGCTGAATATTCCTTTCAGATAAGGTGTTACATAAAACTAATATTTTATATGATTTTAAACAAAATTATTCCCCAAGTTTATTTTTAGTGAATGAAGATATTGTCAGAATGAGAACATCTTTTCAATCTACTTGAAATTAGTTAACTCTTTTTTGGAAGAATCAGTGAGGCCCTATTCATAGGACGTTAGCGTCTAATAGGCAAATTCTTGAGAAGTGAATACCAAGGGGACATGACTTGCCGTGCACTGAAATTTCATTTTCTTCCAGTTTACAAACCAGCGTCTCTGGGATAATAGTGCTGAAGACCTGCAATAAACTAAAAAAGACAATATTGTCTGCAGTCATCAGAGAAGTGGCATTAGCATTGGAAAGTGAGCCGAGAGCCCGGTTAGCCATTGCCACCCACGATTTGTGAAGCAATTTGTAAACCCCAGCGCCTGTCTGTGTCGTTTACCTGTCCTGCG
This sequence comes from Myotis lucifugus, assembly GCF_000147115.1. Lineage (NCBI taxonomy): Eukaryota > Metazoa > Chordata > Mammalia > Chiroptera > Vespertilionidae > Myotis > Myotis lucifugus. The sequence goes on from NW_005871365.1 coordinate 547,321, forward strand.
CAATTTTCCTGCAAGAATGTCTTACGGGGTGTTTAAGAGACCACACATCCCTCTTTTTTTGGTACCGTTTCATATTTCAATTTTTTACTGCTACAGCGGAGGAGAAACATCGCGGGCCTCCCAGTATTCTGCTCTATATAGAGGTCAGTCAGATAACGACTAGCTGATCACAACCTCCTAGTTTATCATCCAAACCAGGACACTTATGGGGCCTCCGTGCAGCAGGCAGAAATTGAGGCTTTTCTGGGCAAGCCGAGATGTTTCTTTGCTGTATTTATAGGGCATTTTTAAAAACGACAAAACAATTACATAGCTTCCTGCCTCCATATGTCATAGAAGCCTCCAACTGGCTTGAATCCCAAGGCTTGAGCAACGAGACATACATTTGCTTTAAATTTAGCTATAAATATAAGGAGGTATAACACCAGTCACTGGATATTGGAATATGTGTCCTAGAACAGGAAAGAGAATCTGCCCTTGTCCTTGATCTTAAATGCAGGTTATTAAGTGTGATATCTATTAATTATATTGAGTAGAGCAGATGGAACCATCAATTGCTTCTCATGGAACAGACAGTGAACATTATTCCATCAAGATTTTCTGCAAACAAATGTGGGTATTCAATAGTTATGCAATAAACAGTATTTTCCCTTTTATAGAATAAGCACATGGATGTGTGGAGAGCCCTTGCAACCCCAGATTCGGCGTATTTATTATTTTAATCTGAAGTAATTTGCCTTGAACGCTCAGATCTCTGAGGGGTCCAAGAAAAGTCACTGATTTTTGAGCCTGTCTACATTTTTCTTGTTGGAAGACCTCGAGTGACTATTTCCAAGCTCTTTGCGTGCAGAGCTGACCTAAAAGACCAAGACTAACCTTTCTAAGGCAGAAGGAAGATGCCATCTCAGATACGAATCTCTAGATCTAACCCATTGCCAAGGGTTAAACATGCGAAGTTGTCAACTTCTCAATCAATAACCTAATTATAGATGAAAAATAAGTTGCATCTTCATTGTGGTTATTTTAATCCCAAGATTTCCCAGCCATGTTGGCTGACTCAGAGATTGGGAGTATTCTTAGATTAGGCTACACAACACTGTCATTTCATTAAAAGTTCATCTTAAAATACAATAGATGTCTATTAACATTTATAATTAGCAATTAGTGCAAGATCCTGGTAGAGAACGACACGCTTCGGGAAATTAACATGCATGTCATTAAATGTAAAATATTTCATGGCATTCATGTTTTATATGTTAATATAAGTGTCAATAAAGTAAGCACCAATAAAATGCATTCATTTTATGATAGTAATTCTAGTTGTCAAATTTATTACTATATCCTCCTGACGTGAGAATTCACATTCTTAACATCCTCCTTTTATTGAACCAAATTTATGATCCTCTTCCCTTCTAAGCTCAATGAAATAAAACAAACAATTTCCAACCCGATTCACCATCAGGGCAGGGCTATTGTTTTGTCAATATGTGCATAGGAATATGAGCTTAAAATAACTTTGGAAGACTGTTAGGAGAACAGGCAGTTTGGAGGCATGCTGAACCCAATTCAGGTTCAAGAGAACACCAGACAGCACCCTATAAATTAATGGTGGTTGCTAAGTGGTACGAAGGGATAGTACTCTATACCAAACTTACTTATAACTGGGGGAAAAGTTTTGGTCAATGCTTGACATAAAGTGGTATTACTCAGCTTTGCTGGCTTGTTTGGGATTATATTAATGCCCTACTTTCCTGCTGCAACTTGAACCTAATGAACTTGAAATTTGCATACAAGGCCAGTTCATTAAAATATCTGCAAAAATTATGACTAAACTCTGCATTCAATCCTTCCTCTTGCCTCTAATAACAAAAACTTTGCAGTTATTCAATGCAGTCATCTCAATGAGTAAATCTGAAAATAGGTCCATATTGACCCTCCCTTTATACAGTACAAATACTACTTAAAAGTTGGTGAGTATAGATGCAAGTGAATGTCTTTTGCATGGGCATATTCTATGTTAAAGCAAACCAGGGAAAATTCATACTGTCAACTGGAGAACTCTCTGGTTTAGCTACCCTCTTTTGTAATAAAAAAAAATCACCAAAATATCTAGTGGCAGACACCATGTTTTTCCTTCTTGCTTTATTCACGGGACACTCACCTATTGTCAGGTTAAAAATCAAATGAATTGACACGATGTAACAAGTATGCCCAGCACTTTAAGGGGAATATAAGAATCTATACTATGTTGATTTATGATCAGATGAGAGGAAAAAAATATACATTTATGAAACACTTGTTGAACAGGCTATTTCTCTGTGAGTGCACATATATAACACATATTTAGTATTCAAATAAAATAATGCAGTAATTGCCGAAACCGGTTTGGCTCAGTGGATAGAGCGTCAGCCTGCGGACTAAAGGGTCCCGGGTTCGATTCCGGTCAAGGGCATGTGCCTGGGTTGCGGGCACACCCCCGGTGGGAGATGTGCAGGAGGCAGCTGATCGATGTTTCTCTCTCATTGATGTTTCTAACTCTCTATCCCTCTCCCTTCCTCTCTGTAAAAAATCAATAAAATATAAAAAAAAATAATGCAGTAACTAAGGAAATTATCCATATTAAAAGTGGGTAAAATTAAAACCTTTACCAATGCATTTACTCAGCAAATGATATGGAAAGCAAGAGCAAGAACAGGAAGATGTCGACTCTTTCCTACATTCAATCTGCTTTGCTCTGCAGGAGGAAGAAGGAAGGAGGACCCTCCTCACAGGGCATTGGATTAGGCGGAAGGAACTTTACTTCTGATTAGTGTGTGGAGGGCTTTTAATTCCCGTTCATGAAAAACACAACGCTTTTTGGCCCACACACTTAGCATCTTTTCCAATTGCTACTGCTCCCTACTGTGAACATTCCAGGCCTAAATGTGACGCTGCAGATTTTCGCTACTTCACACAGCAGTCCTGCTGCAAAATTAGGAATTCTATCACCATATAGATGTATAAAGTCAATTAATAATTATGGTAATTTGGCAGGCTGAGCTCTATAGATCCTTCTTGCTGAATATTCTAACAGGGTAGGTATACTAGTGGAACGTGGGAACAGAAAGGAAATATGTGCATATATTAAATAGTGTTAGCCCCAAATCAACAGGGGATTTTATACTAAAGAACAAAATGCTGGAGCAATTTCATTCCAAATTCCAAAGACATAAACAGCCCAGCTATCAGAAATAGCAAGAGCTGTTATTGGAGAAAGATAATTAAATGTAATAAGAAGAAATTATAATTATTGGAAGAGACAAATCATTGTGATATATGAATGATATAAACAGGTACCTTGCAAAATGCTTAGAGTTATTAAGATAATTAGTTAAAATGATAAATATAGTAAAATAATTCTCTTAATAAATTCATAATCAGTTTCAAAAGGAAATGCAAAGATATTCTATGGGAAAAAGAGTCAAATGTTATAAGAGAGATAAGAATACTAGTATATATAACAAGGGTATATTGATGTTACATGAGCCAAGTCATAATATTTTTAAAGACAAAACAATATGTGACCAAGTAGAGAGGTATAAAATGTTTCATATGAGAATATTTAATTTGTACAGATATCAGCCTTTTGAATATTAACATAAAAGAGTATTAAAATGTAGAAACGAATTTATGTTTACTTAGGAAATGAATGTAAAGCCACAAGGACTATTTCTATTCTATGCAAAAGAGATGTTTACTCAATAAACATCAAGAATCCTTGTACCTAAAAATAAATAACAGTTATGCTAGATACGCCTATGTATTTTGAGAAAATTTAATATAAACCAAATCAAAAGAAATGTTACAAAATGACAGCCAGATTTCATATTCCTATCATACTTTAAGCTCCTACAATCTGAAAGGTAGAAAACCCTCTGAAAGTTTTTTTGTGTGTGTTTTGTTTGTTTTTTAATTCAGAGTGAGGAAGGAAGAAGGAGAGAGAGAAACATCAATGAGAGAATCATAATCAGCTTCCTCCTTACAGGCCCCCTAATGGGGATTGAGCCCACAACCCAGGCATGTGCCCTGACTGGAAATCAAATGGTGACCTCCTGGTTCATAGGTTGATACTCAACCACTGAGTCACAATAGCAGGGCCCCAAAAATGTTTTACTGAATACATGAAGAAATAATTGATCAACTAAGTCCACAAATGCATTATCTACTCCACTAGTAATTGAAATTTCAAATTAAATTAACTGTCATATATCATTCGTGACCATTAGGAGGCAAAATATTTACAAAGAAAATTAATTTGCAGCGCTAGGTACAGGCATAGCACTCAAACGTGCCAGGGGATTGGCCAAGGTCGTTAACATTTTGGAGAGAACCTTGATCCAATTGAAGTGTCTTCATCTGAATCATTTTACTCATTCATTTTCTAAGAACTCCTTTTCTTATCACGCCCCCAATGGAATATGGACATACCACTGTTTGGGCTTCTTGGTAAGGTGGGGTAAATCCATTTCGACAGGAGAGGACTGACTAGGTAGGGGGTTGAGTATTTCTCAGTAAAGGTAATATTTACTGTTATACTTAATATTTTTCAAGTTTGACATAAAATGATGGGGATTCTATCCTGAAGGCAATCATCTCCCAAAAATAATGCAACAGTGCGAACCAAAATACTGAAAACGCCAACGTTGCACACATCGATTCTTAATGCTGCCGAAGCTGTGTGCTGTGGCCACAGGGAAAGAAAAACAAAATCACATCCTGTGTGTAGTATTTTTCAACCTCTTCACATGGTTCAGAGCCAACAGCATCATGTTATTCTTGTTCGTTTTCGAGTCCATCCCACAGCTGTTAGAATTTGTCATCGGTGGTTTGACAACCTCAATATATGATAATGTTCAGCGCTGCATCCCGCAGAGCTAAAATGATCATGATTTTGGCAAACTATTAAATACAAAAAGGATTAGCTGAAGGATGTTCTCTGTAGCACTGTGTATTTTAGGAAAAACACTTGCAGTAATCAAGAAATCTTGAGTGACTTGATGTCATCAACATCTGAACCATTCCATGCCTCTCTGCATGCATGCTCTTTGGAAGGTCACTTCCACATACACACTAAGTCTGTCCCTGTCTCTTTGAATTGCTTTAGCCAAAGGGTTAGCAGCAAATTTCATGCAAGTGGCAATCCAAGAAAACAGCTGCAAGGGTCTGCTCTCTCTCCGGATCCTCCACCTCCCCACCTCCTCCCCAAGCACTTGCTTGAGAGAGCTCTCTCTGTTGAATCTTAAGAGCAAGAATTTGTCACTGGTGGTTTGACAACCTTAGGAAGTCTGCTGGACGACCAGAGACCACGGGGAACAAACTGCCTTCTCCACCCGAGGCTCTTCTAGCTCAGCAAGTGCAGAGCCAGCCAATCCAGTCACCACGGACACAGGAGCAACAGACCCGTGTGAGGAAACCAGGGTCCGATTCAGCAGAACCGTCTGACTGACTTACAGATCAATGTAAAACAATCACTGGCTATGACTGTCAGCCACTAACTGGTAGTGTATTTCTTTTTTTAAAATATATTTTTATTGATTTCAGAGAGGAAGGGAAAGGGGGAGGGAGGGAGAGAAGCATCATTGATGAGAGAGAATCATTGATCAGCTGCCTCCTTACACACCCCACACTGGGGATCGAGCCCACCACCCGGGCATGTGCCCTGACTGGGAATCCAAGTGTGACCTCCTGGTTCATAGGTCAATGCTCAACCACTGAGCCATGCCAGACAGGCTGGTGGTACATTTCTTATTCACCAAAAGCTAACCGATACAGATCTAAATGTAAATAATTGAATATAGCAGACTCTGTCTGCCATTAACTACTATGCAGCTATTAAATATAATGTACATATTTATATGTGCATATGTTATGTATACACAGGGGCATATGTTAATAGAGTGAAAAGACACAGAGGAGGCTCATACCAGTGTTATCTCTGGGAAGAGGAATTGAGGATGACAACCGGCATCTTAATTTTGCTTCTCTAAGGACACATCAACTGAATCACACCTGGAATACATGTGAGTTCTGTAACTCTATGGAAATATTTGTGGTTTCAAGTCCTTGTTTTTGTTTCATGTGTCCACATAACATGTTTGCACAGTAAGAGGTCATCCGTGTGATATAAACATTGGAACATACTTGTAAAGAGACTTACGCCATGTCAGAGTTCTGCTGTGTCTGTAACACTTTTAAGGTATTTCTTTGATTCAGTGCACCGCCTCTGGAACATTTCAAACTAAATGTAGGCTAAAAGGCATTGAGAATTTTAACAGATTACATATATGTATCATATATGCTCACATTTCCCTCTCTACAGGAGAACATGATAGCACCTACCTCATGTATTTCCTGAGTACTAAGAAAATATATGAAAGGTTCTTAGGACCATGGCTAGCATACAGCGGTCACGTATTAAAAGTTAGCTTTCATCATGTGGCTTTCAGCAGTGCAGTTTGACATTTTTAACCCATGGAATTGGTGGGAAAAGATCACTAAAAAAAACATAGATTGAGAACAGATAAGGCCAAAAGTTAGGACTTTGAAGGTGATAAAAATATAAGGGCCTTCAAAAGACAGATAATTACCCCCCACTAGTTTACTACCTTCTGAGATCAACCTCGTCTTTAATGATGATAATAATGTCACTAGCCAGTGAGTGTCTGGCTGACTTAGCTATCTGCAAATACGAGTCACGTTGTAAATAATCTCCCCCTCCAAGCGCTAGCACACACACACACACATACACACACACTCTTCCTCTCTCTCCCTCCTACCCAACAGCATGAATCCAAGATACTGTGACGCTGGCTAAGGCGCAGAGAGCCAGTCTGCTCCTGCCTGGGGCTCAGTGCCTGGAGGTCAGTGGGTCATTTCAGAGCCCTCACTTGGGAAAATGCCAGCTGTGCACAGGTCCAGAGTCATGGGGGAGATTCAGCAATTCCTCTGGAGCAGACAGGAAGAACTGATTGGAGAGGTTTTATACTTAAATGGAAGTTATTTTTTTGTAATTTTGCATCAAATAAAATGATTTTTTAACAGAGTAGCTGATACCCAGGCTTGAGCAGGATAGGAGCAGTTAAACAAATAAATCCAATACAAATACATGTTAATAGTCACTTTCTATCCCCAAAGAAGCGAAGCAAGATAAAAGAATTATTTTCTAAAGAAATACCTCTCCACACTATGGTCAGATTGGTTGGCTTTTTTAATACTGCTTAAACAAATAAGATCAAATCCTATTGAAATATATCCATGAAATATTAATACGCCTAATACTGTAAAGGCTATTTCTCAACGACAGAGGTAATTACCTATCCTTGGTGTTCGCGCATGTTCCTAAAAGTCTGAGGTGTTAGTGATGGCTTCAGACAAGGCCGTACAAGAGCAGAACTTCCGAGTGTGAGAGGCCAAAGGGAAAGTGGGTGACGCTGACCGACTGTGATGTGAGGTATGAGGATTCAACGAGGAATACGGGACAGGGAGGCACGCATGTCACTGTGAGGTGGTGTCAGAGAAAAGGTAACACTGAGCCCAGGAAAGAAATCCTCCGAGGGAAAACATGTCTGATAAAGGGAAGCAGGAGCATTGAGTGCATTACGCCTTCACAGCTCATGTTTTTATGAAAAGTTGTGACACACACATATACTCAAGCATACATATATTCTGATAAATTTAAAAGATTTTTTTTATTGATTTTGAGAAGAAGAGGAAGGGAGAGTGAGAGAGAGAAACATCTATGTGAGAGTGACCCATGGATAGGCTACCTTCTGCACATATCCTGCTGGGGATCAAACCCCCAACCGAGGCATGTGCCCTGACAGGGTATCGAACCAGTGAGTGGGACGACCCTTCCAGTGAGTGGGACAATGTCCAACCAACTGAGCCACACTGGCCAGGGCTATTCTGGTCATTTTTGATGTGTGCTTTCTCCTAGTTAGATCTGGGATTGTGAGTGGCAAGATTGGTGGCAAATCTCATGGGAAGGAGGGCACATGACTGTTGGCCTTTCTAGGACCATAGCCATGTTGGTGGCAGGAGGAGGCTGGAGGTGGCTGGGTGAAGACAAAGGGATGAAGACAGTGCTCTGTCCTGGGACACATCTTACGCTGAAGCTAAGACCAACAGGATGTGATCATGGTTTTATTATGCTCCACTAATTCAAGCTGTGTTAAGACTTCCTCAGATTCCTTAGTCAAGGGTTACTCAAAGGTACTGGGGTTAAAAAAAAGGATTAAAATTTTTTCTTAGTTATAACAGTGGTTTATATGTAGTGTGATGCCAGTGGGATTTTGTGTGTGTGTGTGTATTTTTTGTGGGGAGGAAATATTTGAAAGCATTTTCTGGCACTACTTTAGCAGACTTGGTTACTAAAGTGCCTGCTCTAGTATTCTTGTTCTTTTCACAGCAGGAGCTGAAGAAATGTGAAAAGCACTGATTGGAATCAAGGTCAACGTGCAGGAAATAACTGAGTTATGTTAGGACATCATGGGAGAAAGGGTGCAGGGGGCAGAGATAGATCAATGCACTGTTATTAATCTTTCCCATGCCAAATATAAAACCAACATTGACACACACACACACACACACACACACACACACACACACACCATTCTTACAAGAGATGCCATTTTCAAGAAGAAGATTTTTTCTGATATTGTATATAATGTAATAACATTAGCAGGAAACAAGGATTCCACATTATTATTTTTTTAATCCTGGTAGGTAGGTTCTAAGTATATAGGCCTTTTATAGAGTTTTCCCATCTACAGCAGTAAGAGAAGAGAAAATAAACATCGTAAGTGTTGGTTTAGCTACTGGTAAGCTTCTAACCTGATTTTTTTTTCAGGGGGACAATAGCATGATATATGGATCTCTCTTTTGAAGATTAGTTTATATGAAAAGGCAAAGTTGATTTTTCACAGAATATAATAATAGCTGGATTCCAAAGTGCTGACAATAAAAGATTCCAAAGGCATATGCAAACATTTTCTGTCAACTCCTATAGCTTTTTGTCCTTATTTAATCTTATAATCACATCCTTATTTCTCTTAGGATATAAAAAACAATGCTAACTGTATCTATTTAGTTTATGATTGTGGTATATTTTTATTTGTATTGAAATAGCTTTCATAGTATTAAGATAATAAAGTGTGTCATTTTACTTGGTGTACTTTAAAAATTACTTGTGTGTATTCAGAAAATCAAAAGCTGAGTTTTTCTATTTTCTTAACATTATGTAATGCAATCCATGGGATTTACTGGTTTATACTCATTTAAAAAGTTTGTGTTTTGAGTGCACAGTGTAGCATAAGTCATATGGCAATGGCATGAAAACCTAGCTGTGTAGAGTCTAATTTCTAACGTGCACTCCACCTTGATTTCATCATCATATCCTTATGACATTTGCAAAATATCTACCATACTGTGTGCTTACTAGGAACTGCACCAAGCATGCTTTATACACATCATAACAGTCAACTCTCACACCACCACTATGTATTGAGGGCCTGATGAACTGAACTCCCACCAGGATGGCATGGTTTATGAGCCAAGCATTACACGTTAGGTAGGGCTGTTAGTGAAGATACATGTATAACTTGTTATTTTATAAACATTGCCTATGGACAGGGTCTATGTATAACAAGTTCTTTCTTAATATATTTTAAAGCTATAGTTTATATAATTCAGTGATTAAATGCCAATGAGCTAGTTTTGAAGACACAGCTATTCTCGAATTCTGGCTTCGGTACTTAGGAGCTGGTAAATGAATGGGTTATTGTACCAGTTACAATACACAGTTCCTGCTTCTGTCCCTCCTTTTGAAAACCCTTCCAACTCACACATCTCTAGCCTATTTAACTGGTGTCGCCTTCTAATCTCTCCTGCCTGTGTCCCATTTCACTGAGCTCTTGGACTAGGACTAGGTCATAAAGTTCTCAGCATGCACCACTAACGTTATTTCTGGGAAAAGGTTTACCCACTTTTCAGAATTATATAGGTTCTTAACCCACTCTTACCAGTCAGTCACCTAACTGACCACGCTTAACCAAGTGAGTCACAGCAGCCGGGCTACCACTGGTCATTTTTAACAACTACAGTGTGTAAGACACCTAAACAGAGAGACACAAAAATTAGCATTGTACAGCCATGTTTAAAAAGATTTCATAGCTTTTCAAAACTATTTTTTATTGATTTTAGAGATGAAGGGAGAGGGAAAGAGAGATAGAAACATCAATGATGAAAGAGAATCATGGATCAGCTGCCTCCTGCATGGGGATCGAGCCCGCAACCCGGGTATGTGCCCTGACTGGGAACCGAAACAAGACCTCCTGGTTCATAGGTCAATGCTCAACCACTGAGCAACACTGACCAGGCGAGAAAAGATTTCATAGCTTTTGAATCTCATTTCTTATGCTTCATTATCTCAAGAGAACAAGAGAACTTCTTATTCTATTATTAAAACAGTGCTTTTAATATATTTTGCATATCCCATATTTTTTCAGCTTTCTGACATTTATTTACATATTAGATCTTTTAAATTATGCCCTTTGCTTTAAGGCCTCAGAGCACAAGCTGGATAAAACTTTCATTAAATATTTAAATAAGGAGAAGAAACAATCAAACAGTAACATAATAACCAAACAAAAAAGCTCCCAGCATAAAACCACAGATCGCACATATTGAGGCCGACTCCTTACTTAGAAGAAAAGAATAATTTGTGTTTTTTTTAGCATTATGTATTATTAATGCTAAAATTCAGCACAATTAAATCTGAATTTTTTGCAGAGGACACTGTCCTCAATAATTAAAGAAGTAGATAAGTTTGCAATCCTTTACCTAACTTGTTAAATAATTTAGGCACTTTATTAACAAAAGTTAATTTATGGTTAACTAATCTGTATAATTCATTATGATATGAGGAAAACTTGTTGAGCAATAAGCCCCTTAAGTTTTATATGAATACAGGACATGCCTTTACTAGTATTCTTTGGTACACTTAGCAAAAGAAAGACTCTGAACTAACAAACAGGTATGTGTGAAAAGTATACAGCCTTGTAAAAGCACAACTCAGTTCAGATGCAACTCTGATTAATACTGATGTATCATTATGTTAGAAGAGCCTAGAGATATTTCTCATTCTCCATACATGTAGCAACTGTTGTCTTGATAGAAAGAATGTGAAACTCAGAATTTTTATTTCTGACTCACTTATATAAGCTAGAACTCATAGTTTGTGGCAAACAAATAACTTTTATAAACATCAAAAAAATTACAATTCAACTAGAGCTGTAAACCCATTAGCACTCTCTCCACTCTTTATTCAATCTAAAGCAAAAAATAAATAAATGAACACATTTTAAAAACATCCTATCTGTGGGAAAAGCTTAGAAAAATTCATTTTTAATCATGTATCCTAAAATTAAATGATGTGAGGAAGCATAAAAACCTAATTTATCAATTTTAACACCATGAGTGCCATAATCAGCCTTAATAATCCTGTAAATTAAACATTACTGGAGGACATTTTTGTCTATTAAGGCTCAAAAATGAAATAGCAAAGAAGATAAAATAGCATGGCAGAATGACTTAAAATCAAGTATATCTTGTTAGTTAACATTCAGAAATATATGATTACCAAACTACCTGGTAATCATATTGTCTATGAAAGTGATAAAAGGAACTCTGGCGCTTGACCAAAAGAAGATAGGACCTTTTTTTGTGTGTGTGAAAATTTATAAATTAGTGATACTTTGCAGGACAAATCTAAATCCTTCAGATAATGCATTTGAGGATTTTAAACAGAACCATGTTTATCTTCTGAAAAGTTTCTAATCTAATCTCTACCGGGTAGAAATACATGGTTTAAAAGAATAGCAAAGCATTCATACCAGATGATACACACACACACACACCAGGAAAAGACTCAGATTCAGAGGACAGGCTGATGGTTGCCAGAGGGCAGGGCCGGTTTAAGGGCTGGATGAAAAAGGTGAAGGGATTTAGCACTTCAAGTGGGCAGTTACAGAACAGTCCCAGAGATGTAGATTGCGGCATAGGGAATACGATCACTAATATTGTCATAACTGTAGGCGGCCAGGCAGGACCACTCTGTGAAGTCCATGCTTTTCTAACCACTTTGCTGAACATCGGAAACTAATACAGAATCATGTTGAATGTAAACTGTAATTGAAAACTGTTTAAAAAGTACGATCTGTAAACTTAGTCTTTAAATGAGCCCCGGGATAGAAAGCATCTGTTGGAGGAGACTCCCTGTCGACAGTTGCCACATCATCACCGAGATGAATGCGTCTCCCGTTTCGGGAGTCAGTGTTCTCTGAGCATCTTATTTTCTGGACACCGAGCCAATTCCTTTCTATCGCCTCTCTCACGCATGGCCCGGCAACGTTATGTATTTTGAACAGGTTGTTTCCGGGAAGACAGAAAAGCCCTTTTAAGCTTTTGATAGCTTTTGTATAAATGTCTGCTTTGATGCTGTGGAGATAGAGCACAATTCATGTCTCCCTGAACATATTTCAAAAGCAGAAAATAGAGCACAAATGAAGGGCCTTATAAAGGATCAAATATATGAAATGACTAGAAAGAAAATCCACCTCATTTTTTAAACTTCATTAAGTGCTTTGTGATAATGGCCAAGTCAGCCCCTAGGAGACATGCAAAGGAAAGCCGTCATACTCTGTGTTTAGTCACGATCCAGGGAAAACCAGTGTCACAACAAAATTTCCAGAACGTCTTATCAAATGGAGGCAACTGCCATATACAGAGTTGATTACAAAATACAATTTTCAAAACTTAAAAGCATGACCCTCATTCAAAAATAGAGCAGACACATCAAAAATGTTTCTTTGAAACATGAATCAGTTAAAACCTAGTAAAATGGTAAAGCTGGTTCAATAATAGAGGAATGGATATATATATATGATCACCCAGTGAAAGGAATGCTAAGTTAATAGATATGAAACCAGTAACTCCTTCAAAGCACTAACAAACAGAGCACTGAAATGATCCTTCTACTAGGCAGAAACCCACCCGTTAACTTCTCAATGTCTGGGTGTGAACCACATACTACACCAGGGGTCCTCAAACTATGGCCCTCGGGCCACATGCAAATACAAATATTGTATTTGTTCCCGTTTTGTTTTTTTACTTCAAAATAAGATATGTGCAGTGTGCATAGGAATTTGTTCATAGTGGGTTTTTTTTAAAAACTATAGTCCGGCCCTCCAACGGTCTGAGGGACAGTGAACTGGCCCCCTGTTTAAAAAGTTTGAGGACCCCTGTACTACACAGCAAAGACAAACACAAGCTCATTTTCCTACTTAAGTGACAACTGCTCAGTGAGTCTGCGGAATCATGCTCCATGGTGACACTGGAACGTACGTCATTTTCTTGTTTTATCAACAAGTGCTGCACACACACACATCCCTGATCACCAGTAAATAATGTCAAATTCCCTTTACTTATATCAAACGGGGTGTGGCAAAAGGAGGTTTACAATTGTTCATATGGAAAATAAGGTAATAAATAATAATACCAAAATAAACTTTTGTGTACTCACACTGTAAACCTACTTTTGCCCCACCTTGTATGTGATACCTGCTATTCTATCTCTCCAGTACATTAAATTAATTTAGAAAAAATGGGGAAAATGTAAAATTGATATTTTCTAACATTTGCCATTATAGAGAGTTTATTTTATTTTGCATTACTCAGTAGATGAGTCTGTTTCAATAAATACAATTAAAAAGAAATCTACTCACATAACTTACATATGATTATTTACAAATGGTTACAGGTCATTTTGCTACCATTTTCCCTTTCACAATAGTACAATATTTGAGGTAAAAAAATTAAAGCTACAATTTTACTTAATTTGTACTATGTTGGCAATAAGATAACTGCTTGAAGACATGCAAATCAAAAATATTTCCATAGATAGCATGATAGGTAATTATTAAACAAAAATTATTTAATGGTTATAAATTTTGAAAAATTTTATGTATTCAATATTATGGTACAAGGAGCTAACAATATCATTTTATACTTACCAAGTAATGATGTACTCTTTAAATAGTCTTATGCTTTGTTTAAAATAAACCCTTTTGTTCACTTTAAATTTTGCAAAACAGGAAAACCAAGTAATTTATATATTATTGTGTATACTTTTTTTATTCTTTGCTTCAGTGATATTTTGGCTCATTCATATTTTAAGTTATTTCACACTGATAACTATTATTTTGTCAAACTGTATTTGTCTATTTTTTTTCAAATGTTTTCATATATGTAACAGACCAATTGTGTACATTCATAATTGAGTTAGGCTCATTGTAGCATTTTATTTTATATTTCTGCTTAAACATATATTTTTTCAAATTAGGATGTCATAAGTGGTACATTTTTATGAATATTGTGTTATTACAATGCCTTCCTTTGCATACCTCATCGGATTTCTTGTGATGCTGCTATAGGAGCCAATACATAGGCAGGCTCCGAACAATTGGGCATTATGGGTCAGAAGGACATGCTGCTTGAAAAATGAACTCTCAAGTACAACCAGTGTCTTTCTTTTACCTTCACATAAACAGTCTGGGCGGGTAAATAACCTTCACTCCTAAATTTCAATGATATATGAATGAAAAAAATCTGTTTTCACTCAGAATAGGTTTAATTTTATACATTTAAGCAGTTTGCTATTTCACATGACTAGAACCAGCATAAACATTGCATTTTAAAACTTTGGAAAACTAATTTATAGTGTAGGGCAGGCACAAACTTGATCTCATGGCAGCAAAATTTTATGTTTCCATTTCAGCAGTACTGCCTAACGCAATAATATCAGGCCAGCACATCTTAAATATAAGTTAAGCTCACATGATCCATCGCCTTATATAGCTAGAGCACCCTGTGGAGTCATGATGAATATGCCAAGTGATTTTTCAAAATTTAATCATCCTAAATGTCAGATAAAGGTGCTTTTGCTGTCATTCTTTAAAACTGGTGCAAAAATCCTGAGTGTGCCAGCCAGTTATACAGAAAGCCTCTTCTTAATACTGGTATTAAGTAAACAACATCCTTACCAATCACCATTCGCTTTGCTAGTCACAGTAAATAAAGACAATATATAAGGCAAGACAAATATTTTTTAAAATATTTTTATTGATTTTAGAGAGAAAGGGAGAGGGAGAGAGAGAGAGAAATATCAATGATGAGAGAGAATCATTGCCCCATCCTGGGGATTGCGCCAGCAACTGGGGCATGTGATCTTGACTGGAATCGAACCCAGAACCTTTCAGTCACAGATGGCTGCTTATCTACGGAGCCAAACCAGCTAGGGCAAGACAAATATTTTTTAAAGGTAAAAATATAGGCATCTCCCTAGCAAGACACATCAAGTCAACCTGAATTTCTTTTTTGGCCATTCCTGGCTATCCTGGAAGAAGTTTGGCAGCTTCAAAAATAACTCTTCAGTTTGATGTAGTCTCATTTGTTTATTTTTACTTTTGTTTCCCTTGCCTGAGGAGATATATCAGGAAAAAATAGTGCTACAAGAAATGTCTGAGATTTTAATGCCTATGTTTTCTTCCAGGATTTTTATGGTTTCGAGTCTAACATTTAAATCTTCAATCCATTTTGAGTTTATTCTTTTGTGTGGTGTAAGGAGGTGGTCTAGTTTCACCCTTTGGCACATCTCTGTCCAATTTTGCCAACACCATTTATTGAACAGACTATCTTTAGTCCATAGTATGTTTTTGCCTCCTTTTCGCAAAGCAAAGGAAACCATCAACGAAATTAAAAGACAAACCATGGAATGGAAGAACATAGTCGCCAATGATACATCTGATAAGGGGTTTAATATACAAAATTTATAAAGAATTTTTAAAACTCAACACCAAAAACCCCAAACAATCTAATTTTAAAACGTGCAAAGGATCTGAATAGACACTTCTCCAAAGAGGACATCGAGGTGGCCAAGAGACATATGAAAAGATGCTCAATGTCATTAATCATCAGAGAAATGCAAATTAATATCACAATGACATATCACCTCACACTTGTCAGAATTGCTATCATCAATAAATCAACAAGTTTTAGCGAGAATGCGGGCAAAAGGGAACCTCTTGCATTGTTGGTAGGAATGCAGATTGGTACAACCCCTGTGGAAAGCAGTATGGAGCTACCTCAAAAGATTAAAAATGGAACTGCCTTATGACCTAGTGATTCCTCTTCTGGGAATTTATCCAAAGAATCCTGAAACACTAATTCAAAAGAAAATATATACACCCCTATCTTCACTGCAGCATTTTTTACAATAGGCAAGATCTGGAAACAGCCCATCAGTAGGTGAGTGGAAACAGCCAAGTCCATCAGTAAATGAGTGAAAACAGCCCATTAGTAGACGAGTGGGAAAAGCTGTGGTACTTTTGCACCATAGATTACCACTCTACTGTAAAGAGAAAATTTTACCCTTTGCAACAGCATGGATGGGCCAGAGAACATTATGCTAAGTGAAATAAGCCAGTCATAGAAACACAAGTACCATATGATTTCACTCAGGTGAAATGTAATGAACAAACTGAACTACCAGACAAAATAGAGACAGACTCATAAATAGAGAACAGACAGGCAGCTTGGGTGTGGGTGGGAGAGGGTGGGCTGGAAGGATTGAAAAGAGAGAGAGAGAGAACTCATGGACATGGACAACAGTGTGGTGATTGTGAGGGTGGAGGGGATGGGCAGAAGTGGTAGATGGCATAGAGGGAATAAAAGGTGATGGAAAAAATTAATTTGAATTTTTTAAAAAGATATAAATTATTATAAACAAACTCAAATGTCCTCCACAAAAATATTAGCAAATGGAATCAAGCAATAAACAAGGATAATACATCACAACAAAATGCAATTTAGTCTAATAATTCAAGGCAGTTTCAACATCTGAATAGCAATGTGATCCACTATATTAACAGACCTAACAAGAGCTCACATTCTATCAATAGATATAGAAAGCATTAAAAAAACAACCACATAAATTTATAATAAATTCAGTAAATTTGGAATAAAAGGTAATTCTTCCATCTAAAAAGGGTATCTATAATAACCCATCATTAATGTCATACTTAATAGTGAAGGCCTGTGGTCAGGAACAAGGCCAAAAAACTCTCCCCTGACTCATATTCAGAATGGTGGTATATCTACTAGCCAACGCAATGATCATGTGAAACAAATTAAAAGCATGAAAGACATGAAAGTAGAAATAATTTTCTATTCACAGATGAAATGACTTTCTATATCAAGAACTCAAAAATGTTTCTAGAATAAATGAGTTTATCAAGTCTGAAGACATTAAGTCAACATAATATCAATTTTATCTCCACCTAAGACCAATGAATAATTGAAATTTTAAAAAATAGGTTATCGTAGACCATAACACTAAATAAAATGGAAATATTAGGTAAAAACCTAACAAAATATGTTCAGGATGTATATATTGAAAATTATAAAACACTAATGAAAGTAAACAGCAAAATGAATGAAGAGATAGGCTGCTTCCTTGGACTGAATGATTCAATATTGTTTATAAGAAATAAATTATCTCCAATTTAATATGTAGATTCAGTTCAACCCTAATTAAAATTCCAGCAGGATTTTGTAAATAGCTGTAAGCTGACGCTAACATTTACATGGAAAGACAAAGAAACCCGAAGAGATATAAGTGATTTTGAGTTATGCATGTATGTATATAAGTTCAAAATCACCATGGGCACAGAAAATAGTGCAGTGCAGGCCGGGTAGGGGTCAATGGAGGAAAAAAGGGGAGACATTTGTAATACTTTCAGCAATAAAGATACATTTTAAAATATGATTTTGAAACTGCAGAACAAATTTGGAAGATTCACACATCTCAATCTCAGTATTTACTTGAAAGCTACAGTAATGGAGACAGTGTGGCATTGGTGAAAGGCTCAATTCCTAGACTGATGAACAGACTAGAAATAGCCTCCCCAAAACGTAGTCAATTGATTGTTTTAACATGTTATAAAGCAATCCATCCATGAGAGGAAGCCCTCTCCCACCATCCCTCCATCCTTCCATCCCGCTCCCTAGTCAGTGGTTCTCAACCTTCTGGCCCTTTAAATACAGTTCCTCATGTTGTGACCCAACCATCAAATTATTTTCGTTGCTACTTCATAACTGTAATGTTGCTACTGTTATGAATCGTCATGTAAATATCTGATATGCAGGTAGGTCTTAAGCGACCCCTGTGAAAGGGTCGTTCGACCGCCAAAGGGGTCTCGACCCACAGGTTGAGAACCACCTAGATAGTATATATTTCCCCTACACCCCACAAATTCTGTCCATACCTGAATCCCTCACCAGCATTCAGGGGGCAGAGGACTGTGGCACACCATCTGCAGATTCACCACGAAGCTCAGCAGCTCCCAGGTACTGTTGGTGCCCTATTTGATCCGTGTGGGGTGCACCAGGTTCAGGCCCCAGGCAGTGATGGGCAGGTTCTGGAGAGCCCCATGGGCAGCAGCCTTTAGGGCAGAAGAGCCCACAGTTCCCGGCCTCCACCCGCTGCAGGCCTGGGTGGTACCTGGGCACCGCTACCCGGGGCTCCGGGGAGGGAATGGGGGCCGGCTTGAAGTAGCAGGCACCAGCTGGGAGGAGAACGCCTAACTGACGCCCATGAGATGGTCCAGGGTGGGGCCGAGGTGAGTCGCAATGCCCCTGACCAATTGCGTGGTGTCCAGAGTCTCCTTTGAACACACTGTCAATGGCTGTCCTCTGGGCGTGAGTGGCATCTCCTGTCCCAGGGAGTAGGGAGCACAGACGCCTGCCCACGTGGAGCGCACTTCCCGGCCTCCCCCGCCTCTGGTCCTACTTATACACCTGTGAGCCATAGCTGCCCCGAGACCAGGTGAGCCATAGCTGCCCGGAGACCAGGTGTTCTTGAACCACTGGGGGTGGGGGGGAGGGCAATAAGACTGTATCGTTTCTCCCAGTTAAAGTACAGTTTATGGTTGGTTAATGTTTCACTCCCAAGTAGAGTGGATAAATAATATTCTGAGACCAGCAACTATGCATTTCATTTAAGAACCCTGTTCTGGAAACTTGAAATATGTGGTAAGCCATCTGCAGATCATTTAAATCACTGTTTGTCTTAAATAACAGCTATGTTTTGCTAAATGCAAAACACTATCAGACTTTTCAT
>NW_005871365.1:566693-660067 GCF_000147115.1 Myotis lucifugus
TTGTATTTAAAAAAAAAACCTCTCACGGGAGTATTTATAAGCATAAATAATAAAAGAAAACCCAAACCAGCATATAAAAAACACAACATACTAATTGGCTGATTTAAAAAGCTTAATTACTTAATTCAATAATCCTGTAAAATCACCACAAAGTTGCATAATCTAAGAGCCAGTAATTATGTGTACATATAGCTATTTATCACATGTGCTAATGATGCAGAATATAAAAATTTGCAGCTATAATATCATTTTAGAGGTAGCATTACATCATTGATTTTATAATAGTATAATTTACATACAGTAAAAAGCATCCATTTTAAGTGTATAATATGACGAGTTTTGACAAATGTATATGCCTCTGTAATAACCACTATGATCAAAATGTAGAATCATTCTCCGGATCAGGGATGATGCATTTTTTAAAATATTTTTATTGATTTCAGAAAGGAAGGGAGAAGGAGAGAGATAGAAACATCAATGATGAGAATTTCTCTACCTCTGTGCAATACTAATGGGCTTGGAAGAAAGTGCTCTGATTCTATTTCCTTTGACTCTATGTGTATACCAGTTGCCCCTATAGTTCCTTGAATCCTTCAATGTTCTATTTATGTACAGATAATAATACTATACCTGATGTATACAGTGTTCGTGAGAATCAAATGAGATATGAATGAATGAATGAATAAGTGAAAGAACATATTGATGTCTCTCTCTCAAATCAATTTTTTTAAAAAAAAGAAAATACCAGGAAGAGAACAGAGAGGTTGTTGTTTGCCTCGTTTATGCCCAGGTGTTAGAGGATGCAGACCTTTTTCACGCACCTGCCGAGTTACAACACAATTTTCTAAAGAAGTGCCATTTCTGGGAGCTGGTGCTGCTCAAAAATGGCAGCCTGGAACCAACACTCACTTCCTAATTCTAAACGGGTTTCTGCAGCTGGCAGTCCAAATATTTTGATGCCACTAAAGAGAAGGGTGATTATTACATCGGGCAGTGTCATGTCTTTCCTACTCAGCTGCTACTTGGCAAAACAGGCTGAATGTTTGCAGCTTTGAGAAGCTGGGGAAATTTTCACTGTGTCAGATTCATTGAAAGTGCAGGAAAAAAAGTTAAGCTATGAAAACATATTTCTTTCCCATATGCAAAATTCATTAGCCATTAGGGTCTTTTTTTTTCATATGTCAGTCCAGTATGATATAAATCCCAGTTAAATAACTTATTGAGCCTTTTTTATATCCAACATAGAAGATGAAATTGATGAAGGAGAGAGTTACTATAAGTCACCATGTTACAGAATACCCGTTTCTTCATAGAATGATGATCTGTTAAAGGTTGTTAATCAATTAAAGTTAGAGTCCAGAAATTTAGACTAGAAAATTCCTAGTTATCTAGAATATATGGGTCCACTAGGCAGTTCTTCAGTTATTCAGCCCAAGATGATTTAGAAGCCTAGAGACAGAGGACACTGGGTTCAGAGGCAGCTCTGGTAGGCAGCTCAACCAACTATGGCAATTTAGAAAAATCAATATTTCACCAGACGAAATGAGAGTTCGGGATGAGAGTTAATGGGCTGAAGACAAGGACCCTGAGGTAGCTTAACTCTGCCAAGACTGGATACAGTCACTAGTATGAGGCTCTGTGTGTCTTCTCTTTTTCTGGAGGTAAAGTAATAGAATGGCTGGTCTATTACTCATGGTGATTTCTTGCATTCTCCCTACTTCTTCTTCAATTCTCCCCTGCACATGCCATTTCTCAGATGCTGTGCAAAACACATGTAACTTGTTCGGGAGCAGAGTAGTAAAGGTGAGAACAGTAAAATTACCTGTCAAAGGCCTTCAAGAACGGGCCCCTAGAGGGAGCTCTAAAAACCACAGTACCAGCTCATATTAATCACAACTCAGAAGGTAAAGGATTCATTTCAAAGGCCATCCTAGAAACTGTGTGGTGTATATAACACAAACAATTATCTATTCTCTGTGGAAAACCTGCCTTCCATTCAGTGAGCAGTCCTCAAATTGCCTTTTTATTCTTATAACTATACTAGTGACTCAGTGCACAAATTCCTGCACATTGAAAGGAAAATAATTATAAGATGGCTGGCAGGGCAGGACTGGGCGAGACCACTGAACATGCCCTGGAGCCAACCTCCTGCAGTCCCTCCCTGGCCAGCCCCACCTGGGTGGCACATGGCTCCAAAGGCATCTGTGGAGTGAGCAGGGTCCCTCCAGCAGATGGGGTCCCTCGGTCTGGCCTGTGGGGATCAGGCTGAAATTGGCTCTCTGACATCCCCCAAGGGGTCCCAGAGTTCGAGAGGGCACTCTGCAAAGTTGTTGTCCTACAGGGTGTGGAATGCAAACACAAGTGTGCAGTAAACCAGATTTGGGGCCAACAGTGCCCCAGCAAAAACAACCCACTGCTGAAGGTGAAATCATGCAGCCCCATGAGGAATTGGACTCCGTCCTCTCTGGTTTTGGGATGCATCACCCAAGAACCGCCACTGCCAAGTCACTGTAGCTCAGCAGGTCCTGCATTGAGTGTCAACCACCTAGAGGTCAGTGCATGTCATAGTAACTGGTCAGACGGGTGGAGGGACACTTAGCATATTATATATATATATATATATATATATATATATATATATATATATATATATATATATATATATATATATATAACTGGCCGGGTGCACAAATTCATGCACATTGGAAGGAAATTAATTAGAAGAAATATCTTAATATCACTATTCACCCTTTCTCTATAATAGAAGTGTCAACCAAATTCATGATCCACAATGACAGATCAAAACACACACGTGCAATTGGTGCCAGCAAGAGCTTTGTATGTATAGTGCATGCATGAGTCAACTTAGCCTTTTATAGATATAGAATAAACTTGCTTAATTAGACCTGCTTTTTGATTTAGCTATACTTTTCCAGCCCAGTGAAGCATCCCAACTTCTCTTTCAGGTAATTGTAAGCAACACAGCAGTAAATATCAACATGAAGCATATTATTACTGTATATCAGGAAGAACAAAGGGTAAAATATTTAATTGCAGCAGTGTTTGACTATATTCAGTGAGAAACCCTGAAGTCATTTTCAAGTTCCACCATTTCTTCTTTTCAGTCTGGTCAAGTTTCTAAGATTTCTAAATCTCCATTTTCCAGCTAATGAAAAGAAAATAGGATTCCACTGAGTCGAGGACTTCTGTGAGGATCAAATGAGATGAGGCACGGGAAAACACTTCACAGACATTTGGTTACAGTGAAAAATGTTTGCACCTGGCTATAAAGCAAGTCGTGTTCCTGGGCTGAAGAAACTCCAAGGAGGCTAGTTGTTAGGGAGAGGAAGCCAGGCATTGCTACATGACATCATTTCCCAGTGTCCTCAGCCACCGTTTCCAGGCTGAGCTGGTCTGTGGGCCACATTTTGCACCATGGGGGTCTCAGCAGCATTAGCTGCAACTTGGTGGAGTATTGCTCCGGGTTGGTGGCAGGGCCTGTGTCACACATGGGGGAAGCCAAGTGTTGCTTTGTGGGTGCCAAGTCCGAGATGCCTTTTCTCTGTGAATGGCCAGTGCGCATCAAGGTAGCTCCTACACAGTGATGGCGAACCTATGACACGCGTGTCAGAGGTGACATGCAAACTCATTTTTTTGGTTGATTTTTCTTTGTTAAATGGCATTTAAATGTATAAAATAAATATCAAAAATGTAAGTCTGTTTTACTATGGTTGCAAATATCAAAAAATTTCTATATGTGACACGGCACCAGAGTTAAGTTAGGGTTTTTCAAAATGCTGACATGCCGAGCTCAAAAGGTTCGCCATCACTGTCCTACATTGAGCATCTGCCCCCTGGTGGTCAGTGTGCATCATAGCAACCAGTCAGATGGTTGGACACTTAGCATATTAGCCTTTTATATATATATAGATAGGAACACCCACTTTACATGTCCAAGTCTTCACTTAATCTAATTAAGGGTGAGGCAAGGAAGTCTTTATCAAAGAGAGAGTGAAATACAAAACACCTGCCATAACATAAATGTAATCTCTCTCTCTCCGTTTCTCTGTCTCTCTCTATCACACTCACACACACATACACACACACACCGAACTATGATTTACACATTTTTAAAACAGGGCCTTCCTTATTGAGAGAACACAACCTTGATGAGAACTACAAAGAACCATAAGAGTGTCCTATTCTTCTTTGCATCACCAGGACAGTAGTTCTTGGCATTAATTTATTTGTTCTCACGAACTGTTTCTTATTTTAGCAATAGATTTTTGGTGTTTAGTAAAATTAAAAATCTAGACAGGCTTTTAACAATATTTACAGAATTAATGCCACGTCATATCACTGTGTTGAGATGATTCCGACATTAAACACCATTATGTCTAATGTTATGTGTACAAATTAAGAACCAAGCAATATGTTTTTGTATAATTTGCTACTATGTTCTTGTATAATTTGCTACATGTTCTTGTATAATTTGCGAGTGATCAGTAATAACAACACAAGGAACTTAGGAAGCCACTTATTTATAATAATTTAAAATGAAAATATGACAAGGCAGGAATTTCATAAAAATAAATATCTCATTAGTTCAGATCACAGGCATATTACTAAGAGCTAACAGGAAACAGAAAATGTAATAGTCATCATTTCAGAAGTTATTCAGTTAAACACAATGGAAAGTAAAGAAGAGGATATTACAGAGTTGCTTCCGTGTGGATATATCATAGCATAGCGTAGAGCTCCAACAAAGGAGCATGGATGTTTTTCTGCAGTCTGCAAAGTAAAGCACCAAGGATGAGCTTGCAGATAATGTACTGTGTCTTTTGGAGTGTATTTTGCAGCTCACGACATTAATTCTGGAGGGATAATGAAGGAAAATACAGATAAACTCTGTTATTTTTAAAATAGGTCACTAGTCAGTACATTCAAATCTCAACTATCTGAGCTAACGAAGTGTCTTACAGCAAACAGCTCAGTGCCTTGTGAGCTAATGCTGTGTGACATTCGACCAAAACATGTCCATCTCACAAAGGGATGTTTACAGGCAAGAAACAAATCATGATAGTCCTGTTTTGGTAAACTCTCTGAAATGGAGACACAGAAAAGAAAGTTTAAAAATACCCCAAAGAGCTAGTAAGTTTGTCTATAAATGATTATCCTGTGTATAGCACATCTAATGAGACGGGTCTATACTCTTAACATCATTAGATGAAAAGAACTGATGAAAGTTGATGAAGCCCTTTCCCTTTGTTCATTACAAGCAGATAACAGCTGACCCTGTGCAGTGAGCATTGCCTGAAGAAATGGAGCTATGTCATCCGGAATAGTGACAGACAAGTCATATGGATGCTCAACAGGTAATGAACCATTCCAACTTCTTTCTCTCTATCTAAAATGACTCAAGTTCCCAGCTCAGAGTTTTGTTTTTCCCCTTTCTCCCTTACTTAAGCCCGCATTGCCCCAATGCAAAATCTCCACACGCAAATTAAAGTTCCAATATAGTCAGTAAAACGAACAATTTCCACCCCTGGCCCATTTTCTGGTGTTGAATGTGTGTAGGCATGAAGAAATGTTAACATTTGCAAATTTGCAAACATTTTATTAATTTATTGGAGTGACATTGGTAAATAAAATTATACATTTTTCAAGTGTATAATTCTATAATAATAATACATCACCTATATATTATTTTCACCACCTCAAGTCAAGTCTGCCTCCCATCACCATTTATTCCCTTTTACTCCCTTCTCCCTCCCCCACCCCCTTTCCCTCTTTCCCTCTGGAAATTGCCATACTGTTGTCTGGGTCTATGAGTTTTTGTCTTTGCTTAATCCCTTCACCTTTTCCACCTAGTCCCCAACTCCCTTCCCCCTGACAGCTGTCAGTCTGTTCTCTCTATCTGTGAGTCTGTTTATATTTTGTTAGTTTATTTTGTTCATTAGATTCCACATATAAGTGAAATCATATGGCACTTATTTTTCTCTGACTGGCTTATTTCACTTAGCATAGTACCATGCTGAAGAAGCGTGGTGAAAGTGGGTATCCTTGCCATGTTCCTGATCTTAAGGCAAACACTTTTCGTTTTTTCCTCTTGAGCATGATGCTGGCTGTGGGTATGTCATATGTGGCCTTTATTGTGTTGAGGTATGTTCTCTCTTTCCCACCAAGTTTCAAGTTTACATAGGTTTGTTTATTCATCACACATGGCTTACTAAGCTGGTGTTCTGATGGCACCAATACAACAAACCATAATTTAATGTTTTTTATTTTTCAAATTTCAGTGACACTGAATTATGAAATTATTATTATAATTTCCAGCCAGTTCATGCAAAAAGCACTACTTTACCTCCTGCCTGGTCTTGGCACTCGGCAGGGTGTCATGCATGCTGTGTTTTGGGTGAAATGTATTGACACTGTGTAAGTGCTGAAAGTAAGTCCTGCCTATTTTTCTCATTGTATCATTTCCTTTTTCTGTGGATTCTCTGAAACATGAACTTAGCATTTGGATCTATTCTTTGATGATAAGCTTGACTCTCCTTTTTCTTTGTAGTTAGTGTTTTATAAATAATTACTTATGTAAAGTTTAAACCTCTTATTTCTTAACACCTTATGTCATTTTTTTATGTTTTGACTTAATCTTCTGAGTTATTTTTTTTTAGGCGACTAACCTCCAAGACACAAAGAAAGCGCACATCAGAAACACAGACCGTGAGACAACTACTAGTATTTGTTTGTATGTCCAGGTAGACGCACCTGTAGGTCTACCTTCTACAGCATCTCTCCACAGGTGGCGTCATCAACACAGAGAAACCAGTTTTTATTCTCCAAGGCCCTCAGCTACAGAACTCTTGGCATGGCATGTTCTTTAGATTCTATACATTGCTATATAGTTTTTAAGGCCAAAAATCCTTTCTGTCTGACCACTGTATTCCAAGGGATTACATTGTTCCAGGTAGCTGATAGGTAGTGATTAAAGATGTATCAAATGCCTGGAAAGACTAACATGGCAAAAAAAACTTGAACTCAGTAAGAAAGGTATTCCCAGCTGAATGGATGAGAGTATCTTTTTATAGCATAAATTATGTTATATTTCTCTCAACTAAAATTCTATGGGCTTTGCCACTTTTTCAGTAGCAGAAGTCTAGATTTTAATCTGCTTGTCCTGACTAGCAAGAACTTGACTGTAGTAGGGCCTTTTTAAACTTCAGTGTCATCTCACCACCCACCTCAATGTGTGGGTCATGCTTCCATCATTCTGCAAACCCCCTTGCACCCTCCACACAGTGTCGCCCTCCACTTGAATACTGTGCACTCTCCGCTGAAGCCCAGACCTTCCTCCGAGACCTTCCCTTTATAACTCTCCTGCATGATGTCCAGAATATGTTACCTTCCTTTGTTCCCTTGGCAACATAATCTTACTGTTCTCACAGAATGTGCCCAATGGCAATAACTTGTTTTTCTCCATTCCTCCACTGTTATATAAGGGAAGTAAGGAACTCATGAGCATTCTTCTTGTCACTTTGGTTCATGCCTGCGTTCTTGCTCCTAAAACATGTGTTGAAATTAGGTTAAATTTACCACGTATCTACTAAAGTATTCAAGCATGAGGAAATTTTTGACATTTCCTTAGAATACATTCTTTTAAAATCATTTCATTTTCAAATGAATTTGATATTTTTTTCATGTGCTCCAGTAATTATTCTAACACCTGGGCCCATATAGATCAGTGTGCCTTTAAGCCAAAATACCTGTAGAATTTTTAATTCTTCCCTATGCCTGTGACAATTTCATGAAACTTGCAGTCACATTTTTAAAAAAATAATAAGTTGGGTGAATAAAAATATGTTCTTGCAACATTAATGATTTCCAAAGAACTTCCTCTTTTAGTCTCTCTTCTTTAAAAGATTGTGTTACATTAACACTAAATCATCAGTCAGTATTGAAATCTGTATCAATTATTCCTTAAGAAAAATGTTGCAGATCCACATACTCAACAGACATATAACCCTCCTCCTGTAGAGTGGATGTTGTGTGCAACCATGCCTTCAGCTTTCCTTTAGCCTTATCCACTATAAATTCCAGCATACCTCACTGGTTTAAGGTTTAAATTGGCCGTTCAATTTAAAATGCCATAGCTAAAGTTTCCATTATCCTGGCAGCAGCAGAAGTTTTGCTTCTGCTCCCTGCCAATCCTATTGGACCTGTCGATATAATTTATCACAGTGGATCACAAAGCATAATCTTAGCAATTATTGTCTCTGTGGCTAAGGACGGGGTGTTTCATGTGTCATTTATCCTCTTGTCGAACATTTGTTTCAGGTGGTTTATATTCATGCTTCATGTATTCTTCATTCCATCCCATATTTCTTGTTGACACTGAAGCTGCGGACATGAATCCTTCCATGGCAATGCTCTGTTTCACTTTAATATGTATTTACCTCCGTTAGATGTTTGGCTTTTATTTCATTTGGTCTTTTAAAAATATATATTTTATCTTCCACTGGAAAATTGTTCCTATTCAGTTTGATGAAGAGAAAAATATCCTCATGAAATATACATTTTAATACTTAAAATTGTATACCAGACAACAGTATTTCTCCTCAGGCGTTTAGTTCTAGATAGTACGTGTTCTCGATTTTACACAAACAAAAGTTGGTATGTATTTAGTTCTCTTGGTTAAATACCCGAGAAGGGCATTTCTTGGGTCATATAGGTTTATACCTAACAGAAGAAATGAAATTAGGAAATTTTAAAGGAGGTCATTCAAGTTGGCTTTCTTACCATCAAGACATGAGAGATCTTGTCACTCCACATCTCAATCACCTTTTAGGAGGCAGCCACTCCGTCTTGTCCATATTGATTAGTTATGTATTTCTAGAATTTATAAAGTCAATACCTGAAGTACTGATTGATTATCTGGCTTCTTTAAAAAAGCATAACAATTTTGAGGTTCACCCATGTTGTATCAGTAGTCCATGTGTCTTTTAAGAATGATGGCTTTCTTGGGAGCATTGGACATCTTACTCCCCAGCCTATGTCACCAGTTTGGCTCAAATAAACTCTTATAAAAATTTTTAAGAAGTGATGGTATTCTCTTACGTAGAAGAGGGAGTATACAGTTTGCTTATCCTTCATTTCTTGAACACGTCTTATTCAGATTGTGGCTGCTACAAAAAAAGCTACAATAAAATTTCATTAAGTTATGCACATATGGTTTCATTTCCCTCCACTAACTGACCACGAGTATAATAGTTGGGTCAATTGATGGAGATATATTTAATCTTTTGAAAAACTGCCAGTTTCCTAAAATGGTTAGATCATTATAGACTCATACCAGCACTTTCTTCAAATTCATGGAAACATGTGCTATGGTCAGTCTTTTTAAAATGTAACCATTCTACTGGGGGAGAAGTGGTATTTCATTATGGTTTAATTTGCATTTCCTCATATGAATGATGTGGAGCATATTTTCATGTGCTTATTTTCTATTTGTCTAACTGCCATTGTGAATTTTCAGTTAAAAACTGGCAAATTTAAAAAAATGTGCCTTATTATTAAATTATAAAAGTTCTTTATGTGTTCTATAATAATTCTTTGGAAAGATGTATGATTTTTTTCTTTTCCTGTGCCACTTTTCCAGTGACATGAGGACAACCAGTCAACTTCAGTATCGGTATTAGTTTTCTAAAAATATTCAAAGTATCAGATACAGATTTGTCCACTCCTAGCTTCTTATAAGTGGTTGACTGGGAGTATCCAATGGAGACATGTTGTATATCTCTATTGCCAGATTACACCAGACAGTCCACTGGATTGTCAATCTCTTTTCTACTGGACATAAAGTTTCTAAGCATCTTCAAAGCTACTAAGGTTAGAGTCAGTATCAGAAACTCCAGAATCAACTCAAAACACTCATGCTAGGGTCATCGTTTGAAAAATGAATAATTGTCCTAGATGCCATCAAATATTTCTCCTGGACCTAAACTTCTGTAATTCTGCTTGTGAAGAGATTAGGTGGAAAGAAATCTATCAAGTATCCTAACGAAGTCATGCTTGAATTCAAGAATCAAATTATATTCGTTGAAATGTTCTAATATATTTCGTTGATTAAATGTGGGTGTAGAAATGAACTTCTTTTTCTCCTATTGGAACCACTGCCGCTTTACTATGCATTTGGTTAAGTGACTCTCATCTTGTCTCTCTATCTATCTAAGTTAGAGCCTCGCCTCTGTACCAGCAAACTAGAGGAATTCAGTCCTTGGCTGTTTCAACTACCTAATATTTTAAATTCAGCATGTCCCAACGGCGTAAACCTGGACCATATGTAAAACCAATCCTATTTGAACAATTTTACACTGTCATGCTTGAAAGTGCAGGAAATAACCGGAAAATGAATGTTATAATTCACCTTTACCCCTGCAAGAGCATTTTAACACAATCGCTTATGAAGATCATTTAAAAACTCCCAGAAAACCCTCAAGTAACTTCTGTGGGTTGACCTCTGCTCTCCATGTGCACATGCAGAGTGTTCTAACATAAGAGTAGGCACCATGAACTGGTAACTTGCAAATTCTTATACCAGAAATCCACAGATTCCACCAGAAATAGAATGCAACTGTTTTAGGGGCCTCTAGCATTTTAAAACTACATGTTAGGAATAATAAAATGGTTAGGTTGTGTTAGTTTTTTTAAACAGAAAAAGACCAAAGGTAAGTGTATGTGGGTGGGGGGGGGGGTAGGGGGGGAGAGAAAGAGAAAATGAGTGAGAAACAGAGGATCAGAAAGGAGAGAGATATTAATAAAAATAAAAAAAGAAGGGGAATGAATAGTCCAAGTTTTGGTGGTAAAAATAAAAAAAAGAAAAGAAAACAAAACAAAACCAAAAACACAACGCTGTATCCAGCTTCAATGGACCAGAATAACTACAGTAGAGACAGGTGATCCGAAGTACCAAAAAGAAAAGAAAGAACAAAAAGTGAACCAGGTAGGAAATCAATTTGAGGCAGCTCATACCTAGGAGGGTTGTTGGAAATTTGCCTGCATGGAACTTAGTTAACCTCAGCTCAGTATCTTTTGGGCCTGTTTTCTGCATAGCTATGTCCAGTCCTATGGGTCCTGGCATATCTGTAGTAAGTATTAATGCATCCGTGTCTGACAAATGAGCAACTGCGTATGTGTTACTCTCACACACATGCCACAGTTGTCTCAATTAATTCATTCATCGAACTTGTTCTAGCTGGGCCAGAGAATTATATGAGCTTAATCACTATAACTTGTTTTCTACAATAGGATTTTGCCTGATGGCCGCATAGTTAAAAATAAGCAGCTATATTTACTTCCAGTCCTATCCATGTTAATTTACCCACACTGTCAATGCATGTACATAAAATGGTGGTAAATGCCTTGAAAACATGGAGTGATATTAACTAGGATGTGTTGCTCCTAAAACTTTCCTAATGATATCAGTTTTTAGATTCGTTAGGAACATTTTAATGAAAAAAACAATGATAGAAGCAACTTGGCTTATTTGTTATTTGAAAAGTTACACAAAGACTTCAGATTCAAAATTTGACTCCCACTAGCCTTTGATAAAACTTTCCAAATAGTGAACCTTGCATCATTTTGTGTGTGCCATTAAAAAATCAAAAGTGACAAATAGGCTTTTATAGTATAGGAAATAGTGGAGACCTATTAGATTGTATTTTGATTTTCCCTTTGTTATCCAATTTTAAAGGAATTTGCAGAGGTATCCAATTTTAAACAATGCAATGTTTATTATCTGAATGTTGATGATATATAATTCCTAACATTCTTCCTGATTTTTTTGCCAATAGAATTTTGACATGTTGGGGCAACACTTTGACAACAGATCACAACTGGTCTAACTCAACAGAATTTCTGATGTTCTTTTTTCCTCATTCCTTGCTCATAAGAGTAACTGTGTGACCTAATTTTGGCTAATGCCATATAAAGGCAGTCTTTTATTATTATTACTAGAGGCCCGTTGCATGGATTCGCAATCCAGGACCACACAGGGGATGTCGGATGCTGGTTTCAACCCCATCTCTGCAGGCCAGGCAGAGGGACACCATCCGTGCACGAATCTGTGTACCAGGCCTCTAGTATGCATTTAAGATCTTTGGTTAATCTCTTCCTACCCTCACCCTCCCTGCTTCCCTCTGACATTCATCAGTCTGTTCCATGTTTCTATGCCTGTGCATTGAGCATCTTGCCCCTGGTGGTCAGTGCATGCCATAGCTACTGGTCGAATGGTGAGAAAGGTCGCTTTTATATATATATAGATTTTTAGTCCTTTGTTTAGAGTATTATAAATGTTCCCCCTTCTCCCCCATTGCCCTCCTCCATCCCACCCCAGTCCTTCAGCACCTTATTGTCTGTCTCCATGGGCACTGCATATATGCATATAAATTCTCTGGTTAAACTCCTCCAGCCCCTACTCCCCCATTTCCTCTGGAAGTCTCTTCCATGTTTCCATGGTTCTAAATGGAGTCTTTTAGAAGGAAGGGGGTTATCTTGAAAATGTTTGCTTTTCTGGTAAAAGAAACAGACATGCTGGCACTACTTTTTCTGAATACAGTTTATTCCTGCCTTAAATGGCTGTATGAGGTCTGGGCTTTGGGCATATATACACCTTGCAAACACAGGCAATACAATGTGAGGTCATTTGCAAAGACGTTGTTGAATTGCTCAATCAACATCGCTGGCTACATGGCTAGAATTTGGACAGACTTCTTGATATTGGGAAATATTAGTCTTTATGCCACTTCAAATTGATTTTTCCCCTTTGCTTTCCAAAGAATTCCTATCCCTAATCACTGAAATTTGGCAGAAATGTCGATATTACAATACTGACACTTGAATTTACATATATATGTAAATATTACATAGTTATGATACTATATTGTATATATAATCTCTTCTATCGAACATGTACAAACCAAGTATCTGTCTCCAAATTTACCTCTTTATTATCTCCTGGTATAAACCTCACCATCCTCAGGCTCCAATACTTTCTCATACCCTGATATTTCACCATATTTCAGTCATTCGTGTGCATTTAGTGCTATTAGATAGCTGACATGCAAATAAACTATTTTTACTTTGTGTTGTAAGAAATGTCATAGTTACGTGAATTATGAATTGCAGAGTCTCCACTTTATTGAGTTTACATAAAATCCTACCTGTATTCAGGAAGAATATTTATTTGTTAATAATATTTATTAATTGGTAGTTATAGGCAGTGCAAGGTCATCACCCCTTACTTTACTGAAGTAATATTTCAGGGACATTTAGAGTCTTACTGGGATTTATATATCAGGTCTGAAATTCTTTTCAAAGAGCAATTTGGAAGCCCATGCTGTCTTCCAAAATCAAAACAATTATTTTATTGAAAGCTAAACAGTATGGTCTTGTGAGACTCTGAAGGCAGAACCATAATTTTTAAATTTTTAAATCTTTTTCTAACACATATAATACTGAGTCTATTCATTCTATTTCCTAAACATTCATAGAACTGAACTCTCACCTCCACCATTATGCTCTTAACCTTAACCACACAGTCTTACACTGGTGGATTGAAGATTTTGGTGAAAAGTTCATTGAAGGCATGATTGAATAAAATCAACTGTTTGAGAAATCCAATTCTATAACCTATCTTAAAATATAACCAAGGAGATACATCACAAATAAGCTGATCAAAAATTGATATTGCATAGCATAATGCTCTCCAAGCCAGTCAATGAAGGAAAAATACCACATGATCTCACTCTTTCATGGATAATTAAGACCATTACAAACTTTTGAACAATAATAAATACAGTGGCAGAGCTGCCTCAAACCGATTGTCGGACTGCAGTGGGAAGGCCAGGGAGGGTTGGGGGACAGGAGGGAGGGGAGTAAGAGATCAACTGAAGGATTTGTATGCATCCATATAACCATAACTAATGGACATAAGACACTGGGGGGTAAGGGAGGGCAGGGGCTTGTCAAGGGTGGGGGGGAAAAAAGGACACTTATGTAATACCCTTTGTAATACTTTTAGCGAAAAATAAAAAAAAATAAAAATTGATATTGCATTCCCAAATTGCAAGATAAGTTTAAATGACTTTTTTTCTAATCACACACTTTCTCTGGCCTTTTAAAAAACAAACAAACAAACAAACAAAAACTCACAAATGAGTAAATTCTAAAATCCCCCTAAACATTCTCTGTGCATCACCTTTGTAATTGATTCAAGTCATAATGCAGCACCTATTGATAATTTGAACACCGGAAACATGATTAGAAAGTGTTGATCATTATCCTGATCCCTATGGAACTGAAATCAAAAAGGCATAACTTCCTTCACAAGGGTGTGAGAGAAGGCTCTAGGGAAATTGTGCAGGAGCTAATTAATTCCACCTGCCACAATAATGGTGCAACTTTCACATTATAAGGCTTCTTTCTGAAAATTAGATGTTAGTTTTGAAGTGTTAATATATTAAAATGTATGCAAATTATCTCATATAGTCACTAGCTAGTATGGATTTCCATTTTATTACAAGAGTTATAGGTTTTAGGGAATCAAATATGCAAATGTTGGTTGGTCAAAGGGAAAAATTCTTAGGCTTGATTAATTGCCAAATTTTTTTTATCTGAAAAATATTTTGATAAAACTAGTTTCATTAAGATTGTTCATGCTCATTCAAATTGGTGAATCGATATATGTACATTAAAATGGGCTAAACATCAGCAAAGCGTTTAGTATAGAACTCTCACCTCCCAAATATGCCACTAATTAGGGCTCAGTGGATAGAGCGTCGGTCTGTGGACTGAGGAGTCCCGGGTTCTAGTTTATAGATAAGAAATTTGTTCCAGTCAAGGGCATGTACCTTGGTTGTGGGCATATCCCCAGTAGGGGGTGTGCAGGAGGCAGCTGATTGATGTTTCTCTCTCATCAATGTTTCTAACTCTCAATCCCTCTCCCTTCCTCTCTGTAAAAAATCAATAAAATATATATATATGAATGAAGGAAGCCTGCAGAGGGTTCATCATAATGTGCTGATAAATTTACATATACATTTTGCCTAAAAGTGGCCATTGATAAAATGACAAAACTAAACTAGACATATATAGTCTAATTATTGAAGATAGGTTCAAATTTGTCTCCAATTTTTCAGCTACCATGTCCATACTCTTCCTATAATGTTGTTATTAATGTAATAAAGCTCTTGACTTCTTTACTTTGGGATTGGCTATGTCTTCCTTTGGCCAATGCAATGGGATGAAAGTGATGGTGTAGAAGTTTTGAATCTATCCTTACTCCCTTGTATCTCTGTTGTTTGCCCACAGAACTTGCAGTGGATTAACCTGCTGGTCCCAGACACAAGAAGCAGGGCTAACTCTCTGTCGCAAAGGGCTGCACTGGAAATCAAAGCCACGTCAGACTCTAAGGCCTGAATCAGAGCCTCGCAGCCAGGCCCAGGTGAGCTGAAACCAAGCCTACTCGGTGATCCGTAAGATATGTAATGGTTTCATTAAGCCTCTGAGTTTTGGAATGGTTCATTTCTCAAAATTATGGAGAAAATAGTTGACTTTATTTATCATCTCAACAGAGAAGTAAAACCTGAAACTAATAAGAGTTTTATGGGCACCTAAAAGGTCAATGCTATTTTGATGCTAAAAATAAGCAGCTTCTTAATTCTCCCCTTGCTCAAATTTCTTATCTATAAACTAGAGGTCTGGTGCACAAAATTCATGCACTGGGGGGGTTGTCCCTCAACCCAGCCTGCACCCGCGCCAATCTGGGACTACTGGCTCCCAACCACTCGCCTGCCTGCCTGCCCGACTGCCCCCAACTGCTTCTGCCTGCCAGCCTGATCACACTCTAACCACTCCCCTGCCAGCCTGATCAACGCCTAAACTGCTCCTTTGCCGGCTTGATCACCAACTGCCCTCCCCTGCAGGCCTGGTTCCCTCCAACTGCCCTCCCCTGCAGGCCTGATCGCCCACAACTGCCCTCCCCTGCCAGCCATCTTGTGGTACCATCTTTGACCACATGGGGGTGGCCATCTTGTGTGAGGGTGTGATGGTCAATTTGCATATTACCTATTTATTATATAGGATTCAGGCAACAGTTATGCACACCTCAGATATTTTATGAGAATAATATGTTAATTTAGGTTAAGTTCATAGTACAGTGTCCATCATTCACAGTGGCAAAAATACCAGTTATATTAAAGTCATTTTTGCCAATGTTTTGTAATTGCAAACTTAAATTTCAGTTTATCTCTGATTTAGAAGGAATTTTAGATTCCCATCTTCAACCTCATTTTCAGTACAATGTGAAAATCTACCAATAGTAACACTTCAGTAAGTATGGCTATGATATCTTTGATTTCTCAAGCCACAAACTTAGAAGTCTCTAATTCCTTTCTTTTCCCCATTTTTCTCATAACCAAGGGTTTTGTTTGTTTGTTCTTTTTTAAAATCTACTTTTAAGTCTTCCTATCAATGCTACTGTATTTTTAATCCAAGACAACTTTATTATAAAAAATATTTCAATAGCCTCCAAACTGATGTCCCTGATTCCTGTTGTCCTCTACTCACTGAAGTGCCTCTACTTCTGTATTTAGTGTCAACTTCAACCATCTCAGTCAGAAAATGTCACACCTATACCCAACATCATTAATGGTCCTTCCTACCATTCACAAGGAAATCTGAAGTCATTACAAAGAAATCCAAGCTCACCATGCCGGCGTGGCTCAGCGGTTGAGCATCCAACTATGAACCAGGAGGTCATGGTTCAATTCCCAGTCAGGGCACATGCCCGTGTTGCAGGCTCGATCCCCAGTGTGGGGCATGCAGGCAATCAATGATTCCCTCTCATCACTGATGTTTATCTCTCTCTCTCTCCCTCTCCCTTCCTCTTTGAAATCAATACAAATATATTTTAAAAAAATAATTCTAAGCTCTATGTAATCTGGATTCCCTTTACACACATTCTAAAGGGAAGATGTGAGACAGATGTTAAACATACAAGTAATTACACAATATCTTAAAATAAAGACAGATAGTAATTAATGTCATATAGAGAAATACAGAAGATAAGGAAATAGGGCACATGTGATGGAGATGACAAGTTATTTACATAGGGTGGCAAGGAAGACATTCCTTAAGACCTGCTGATTGGCAAA
The DNA here is from genome assembly GCF_000147115.1 of Myotis lucifugus. Classification (NCBI taxonomy): domain Eukaryota; kingdom Metazoa; phylum Chordata; class Mammalia; order Chiroptera; family Vespertilionidae; genus Myotis; species Myotis lucifugus. The sequence goes on from NW_005871365.1 coordinate 583,907, forward strand.
GTATTCAGGTAATATGAAGAACAAGAAAGAAATGAGTCAGCACGAATGCCTACAGTCACAGCAACACTGACCGAGGAATAGCCGGATAACTTGTAGCTGAACTGGCAAGATAACCTGTAGTTACAACACAGTGAGGAATCAGGGGAGTAATAGGTGATTACAGAGAGGCAATCAGTCTAAATTATACCCTGGATGGTTACATCCAACTTTCTATCCACTTTATGCCTGCAACCTTGCAACTTCAGGGGTCTAGGAAGAATCTCACAGCATTGCTGACTGCCTCACTTTCAAGTCATTATCATTAACCTTGAAGTTGCCCCCAAATGCTACCTGCCATTCTCACAATATCGCCCTAGTCCATTCACTCTTCTGGTCATTAATTTCATAGCCTTTTGTCTTGTCCAATCCCCAGCATATTCCCTATTCTGTCTCTCAGCTCCTGACCTTGCTTTCTTTTTCACTGAGAAAACCAAAAGGATAAGAAAACGGTATATCCTACAGCCCTGTCCAACTCAACATTTGCATCATGCTCATATTCTCTCAAGTTGCACTTTTTAAATTAAATTTATTGAGGTGACATTGGTTAATAAGATCATGTAGGTTTCAAGTGTAGATTTCTATGATACATGACCTATGCATTGCATTGTGTGCCCCCCACCCAAAGTCAAATCATCTTTCCTCATCATATACTTGGCCCCCTTTACCTTTAACTACCCTTCCCACTTCCTTCCCTCTGGTAACCACCATACTGTTGTCTGTGTCTATGAGTTTCTGTTTTATATCCCACATATGGGTGAAATCATATGGTTCTTAGCTTTTTCTCACTGACTTATTTTGTTTAGCATAATATTCTCAAGATCCATCCAACATCACAAATGGCTGTATTGCATCTTTTCTTGTGGCTGAGTAGTATTCCATTGCATATGTGTATCACATCTTTTTGGAATCCTTTATCGAGGAAAATTCCATGCCAGGAATGAATACCCTAAAACTGAGAGTAATGTGTAATGTAATTTTATTTTGACAACACTGTCCATTTTGTTCTACAAAACTGCTCTTTCACAGACACCCAGGATATCCATGCATACTTAATTGCTATATTGGTTGTGGCCTGTTGAAATGCAAATTGGACTTGGAACCATATATCACATATGTTTGCTCAGAACCAAAAAAAATAAAGTCTGAGTTAATGATAAATTCCATCATGTATCAAAGTCATCTGAAAATTATTTTAAAATATTCCATTTTTATGCCCTGTTACTTTCATAGCTGCAAGACAGTAAGAGATATTAAATTCTGGCGATGTCTTTTTTAATTAAACTATTAAGTAGTGTAAAGATAGCAAATTAGAAATAAAAGGAGTCATAGATAATTTGACATTAATTAGACATACACTTGTGGATTTTCCCCACTTTTAAAGGGATAGCAATGTGACAGACTCAGCCAGCGACTTTCCCTCGGAATACTTTGGTTTTGTTCGTAATCATCTTAGCGGGCACTAATGGGTGCAGTAGAATGTGCCCCTTAAGATAAACAAGCCGACAGGGGACATGTGGCACAAGGAAGCGCATGCTCTCCGAGGGAGATCTGATCTGCATCCTCTTTTCTTTTTACTCGTATGGACTTGGGCACAGCACCTCACCTTTCTGGAATTCGGTTCCCTCATCAATTAAAATGGCAGACTGGCCCTAGATGGTCTTGCTCAGTGGATAGAGCATTGGCCTGTGGACTGAAGGGTCCCGGGTTCGATTCCAGTCAAGGGCACATGCCTGGGTTGCGGGCTTGATCCCTAGTAGGGGGCATGCAAGAGGCAGCTGATCGATGATTCTCTCTCATCATTGATGTTTCTATCTCTCTGTCCCTCCCCCTTCCTCTCTGAAATCAATAAAAATATATTTAAAATAATAATAATAAAATGGCAGACTGAACATTAGTCTAATGCTTGGAATGTGCCTTTGAGGCTCTGTTCTAGATATTTTACAGATGTTCTTTCATTTGCGCACCACATTGGTGGGGTATAGAACAACATCCCTTTTAATAAACGGAGAAATCAAGAAAGTTTCTAAAAGGTAAAGTTAATGGTGAGTATGTGCTTGGGGACTATGAATTTAGCTATTATTGTGTTAACATGTTGTGAATAGACTGAGAAACATAATAAATACTACAGTCAAAATATATTTATGTGTACATAATATATTCTGAAATATATTTATGTGTACATAATATATAAAATATATTCATGTATAAGTATGCATGTGTACATATATAAGAATAACTCTGATAAAAAATAAAAGTGCTATACATACCTTAGTCTCTCTCCATATATACTTATCTACTGTATGTATGTGTGTACAATATCTGCTATAAGATGTGTCTACTGTAACACACTTATAATATACAGCACACATTTCACTGTGCTGGAGAGGAAGAATACAGGATGCTATGAAGTAGCAAACATTAATAGGAAAAGTTCTGGAAAAGTAGGTACAATACTTAAAAACATTCTATACTCTAAAGCTGCAGTGAAGTTTGTCTAAAATTAGTTCGACTCGGGCAGAGGGGCTCCCCCTGTGAGGCGCTCAGGGCCCCGTGTAGCCCAGGTGGAGAGCACCTGTGGGAATGCGACGGGCACTGTGACAGGCAGTTCTTCTGACCTTGGGGAAACACAATCTGAGAAACCCCGGGACAGCCATCACCCTCTCCGGAGGCGTGGGAGGCATTTGGCTCGCCTTGGATTAAAGTGCAGGACCGACCGGCACGAGTGGGTTCTGGGAGAGACTCGGGCTTTGTTTGGCTCAGCAGGCAATTCAATTAAAACACAACCTTTGGTTGAAAAGCCTCTGTTTTTATGTAGCTGCGGCTTGCTCTCATTTATGAATATTTGACTGTAGTATTTATTATTTTTCTCAGTCTATTCACAACATGCATCTTTTTTACGAGTTGTATTCCACTGTGTTTTTTTTTTATATATTTTATTGATTTTTTACAGAGAGGAAGGGAGAGGGATAGAGAGTTAGAAACATCGATGAGAGAGAAACATCGATCAGCTGCCTCCTGCATACCTCCTACTGGGGATATGCTCGCAACCAAGGTACATGCCCTTGGCCGGAATCAAACCTGGGACCCTTCAGTCCACAGGCCGACACTCTATCCACTGAGCCAAACCGGTTAGGGTGTCCACTGTGTTTTTTTAAAATATATTTTTATTGATTTCAGAGAGGAAGGGAGAGGGAGAGAGAAAGATAGAAACATCAATGATGAGAGAGAATCATTGATCGGCTGCCTCCTGCATGTTCCCTATTGGGAATGGAGCCCACAACCCGGGCATGTGCCCTTGACTTGAATCAAACCTGGGACCTTTCAGTCCTCAGGTTGACACTGTCCACTGAGCCAAACCAGCTAGGGCCCATTGTGTTTTTTAAGATGTATTTTTCTTAAAATGGCAGCTTAAAATGACAAGACCACATTTAATATGTTCTGTGTTGTTCACAAAATCATCTTGTTGTAATGGTCAGGGTACCTTAGAGTTTTCTATGATTATGTCTCAAAATATTCCTATGTGTGATATACCTAAGACAGCTTAAGATAGAATAGATCTGAGAGAAAAAAAATTAATATTTATCTTAAATCACTAATACCTTGTCCAAAATAATCCTTCAATTATCATCCAATCTAAAGGGAAGTGATTATGGGTAATGATTATCTTTCTAATACATCCCATGCTATAATCATTTTAAGTTTGAAAGGCCCTAACTATGCTGATTCTTTTCTGGAAAAAAAAATACATCATTTATTTCTCTGGATAACATCTTGTGTCTAGACTAGAATCATAAGAAAGCAAACCTAAAATCTTGATGATGAAGTCTCAAACATATATTTACAAGTGGGGAAATTTAAGTTAGTTTCACTCTTTCTAGCTTGCAAAATATATTGGGTAGCACTTGAGAACCTGAGTAGGCCAATTATTGAATGTATCCCGTGGTTTTCTCAAGAGGCAAATTAATTAAAGATTTTGTATCTTACAGATTCCCATGTAATATTGTAAAGTAAGTACAGAGGCTTAATCATTCTCTCTTGTTTTGTATATCCTAGGAAATTAATTGGATTACAAATACAATGGCATCCCCCCCAAACATTACTAAAAATTAGGGAAAGTTAAAATAAAACGTAGGTAGGATAAGGTTGATGGAAGACATGAGTACTACATCTATAGTTACCTCTTCTGAGAAGCAGTAATATAACTAGAAAGTAAAAGACAAAAATGCCACATAAATAGTCAAGTGATACACAAAATATAGAAAGCAAAGGTGCTAAAGAGAACGTCTGGGACATTTTAAGGGGAAACCCCACTACATTAATATGCCATTTTACTACGAGGAATCAGCTCCATTGGAATCGCTAGAGATGGGAAGGCTTGGGGATGAATTAAGGAGTCCACCAAAGAGCTGACTCCGTCCCACCACTCTCCTTTCCAGGCATAGCAATGTACCTTTTAGGTATTAATGTAAATTTACAGCAATTGGCCAAGCATTATAGATTTTAGAGGTGATAAATAAAAATGATCAAGAAAAAATTAATGAGAACAAAGGAAAATCCACTCATCCCTTTGATCAGCCAATATCCGGCCAACAGTGACCTTTTTCTGATTCAATGAAGAGTAAACAAACAACAAAATAAGAAACTGATACTGATGAGGAGAAACCACAACAATAAAAAGTAAGGATGTAGAATTTCCTTCAGAGAAATGTGTCCTTGGGCACCCAGACTAACATAAAAGAGGACAGAAAAGTTTTCCCTAGAAGAATTTTTGGTATTACCTTGATCACAGAGAGCCTCCAACAGGTAACACCCCATTGCTAGCCCCAGTTGGAAACCTTGTACATCAATATATTAATTTTAGGTATGCCATTCGACATGTCCAGCCTCACCTAGTCATCAAAGGACTTACAAATGTGATAAGAGGAGACTTTCTATATCCTAGTTTATTCAGAGACCTTGCATTCATCAACCGTGACTTATAAACAGAGCTAGAGGCCTGGTGCATGACATTCGTGCACTGGGGGGCGGGGATCCCTCAGCCCAGCCTGCGCCCTCTTACAGTTTGGGACCCTTTAGGGGATGTCTGCCTGCTGAGGAGGTGGGAGAGGCTCCCACCACCACTGCTGCGCTCGCCAGCACTGAGCCTGGCATCTGACGCCTGTCAGTCAGCTGAGCGGCACTCCAGCTGTGGGAGCACACTGACCTGTGTTGAGTGTCTGCCCCCTGGTGGTCAGTGCGCGTCAGAGTGACTGGTCGTTCGGTCGCTTAGGCTTTTAAATGTATAGATGAGAGCATCATTAGCTTCAGGAAAAGTAAAATAAAATTTGGTACGAACTGGTAAACATCTCACAAAACAGAACTCTGTATATCGTTAAGTTGAAATTTATCTACCAGAAACCTAAAGCAAACATCAAAGGGTCTAGGAATCCTATTGAAAGCTAAGAATCAGAGGGTCCGGGGAAGAAGGGTTCCCTGAGGATCAGCATCACCCTGGGGAGGAGGAGGATGGACACATTAAACAAGGTGTGTTTCAGACATGTACGGACCACTAGGGCGCTCTGACCTAATGTTCACCCAACAACCTGAGTTCACATGAAGTGGCACAAGTAAGGTTTAGGATGCCTCTCCTTCAGCTCTGAACGATTAACTAGGCCAGTGATGGCGAACCTTTTGAGCTCGGCGTGTCAGCATTTTGAAAAACCCTAACTTAACTCTGGTGCCGTGTCACACATAGAAATTTTTTGATATTTTCAACCATAGTAAAACAAAGATTTATATTTTTGATATTTATTTTATATATTTAAATGCCATTTAACAAAGAAAAATCAACCAAAAAAATGAGTTCGCGTGTCACCTCTGACACGCGTGTCATAGGTTTGCCATCACTGAACTAGGCAATGATGTCATGTATACCAAACAGGGCAGCCTCCCGGAGGACAGTGGAATATCTGAAGACACAAGCACATGAAGAGAGGTAACCAGCTGGCCTCGGGGGTAGAGGGATGGAAAGAGGGAGTCTCCCTACCTATTTTTTAGGTTTCACTAAAATCATTCTGTTTTCAGCTCCACCAAAACCTTGGTTTGCAGAGATAATTGATATCACCGATTCCAGAATATTTCTGAGAAACTGTATTATTATAAATTACTTTGCTTTTTGTTGGTTCCTCCTTTTAGGGTATTTAACCAAATGGAGAAAGCTGAAACATAAATCATTTAGAATTTCTCATCCAATTTCCAACATCACAATTTATGTTGACATTGCTTCCATATTATTCTCTGTACTGCGATTTGTATGGGTTTCAGAAAGAAATAAAAATAAATGCAAATAAAAATACCCACCATGTCCAACTATAACTTATTTTCTTTATGTATTATTTTAAGTTAGACACAATAAAATTCAATTATTTTTTAAATTTCCCCAATAAGATTTATTATTACTTTTGCCCAAAGAACTTTATCTCATTTCTTCTAAAATGGTTATTTTGGAGGAAGGTTTAATTTTTTTTTTTTAGCTCTAAGTTTGACAGACAAAATGGAAAAGAATCTATTTAAATGTAATTAAAAAGAAAAGTGATTCTCAATTCTATTTTCATTAGAATAACCTGTGATTGAAAAATAATATAGCCTGACTGGCATGATTCAGTGGTTGAGCCTTGACCTATGAACCAGGAGGTCACGATTTGATTCTGGGCCAGGACACATGTCCCGGGTTTCAGGCTCAATCCCCAGTAGGGGGCGTTCAGGAGGCAGCCAATCAATGATTCTCTCTCATCATTGATTTACTTTTTTCTTTCTCTCTCTCCTTCTCCCTTCCTCTCTGAAATCAATAAAAATATATTTAAAAAATAATATATCCAACAGCTCTCATCTAGGATAAGTGAATCAGAATTTTATGACAGTGGTCATTCATCTATTTTTTAAAGCTTCAAATATTAAATGGAGGACCAGTGTTCTGTCAGCATATAATTATAGAAAAACATTCCAAAGGAAGCACCTGCACACATTCCCGCTTTGATGCTCATGGAAGTTTAACAGGATCTCAGGGGAAGAGGAGCCCGTCTGTTACCGTCTCATTTGCTTTCATCCTGTTGCTGTAAGTCACAAAGCTGATCTGTGGAAATCTCGGTGCAGAAGAATCATTGCATGCATTCCCTGAGTTAAAAAACACATTTCATATAATTGTAAATGACTGCAATATTATTTTATTGTTTTACTTAAAATATCTTTGCAATCCGATAATTTGGATCACAATTCCAGTTCATGACGGCACCTGTGGCACGGTGGGGCCATCATGGTTTGGGAGCCAGAAATGATTAATTGATGTTGGCCCATCATTTATTTAGGTTTGAGGCTTAAAAGATATTTTAAATGGGCTCAATGCTGTTTTAAAAAATTTACAAAGTTGGTTTCTTTTTCCCTCCCTCTGCGTGGGGACCATCTGTTTGTCATGGGAAGTAAGAAAATAATATTTGATATGAAATTTGCACTCCAAGTCTGACACCTAAGTTAAGTGGAGTTTTGAAAACTAATTATCCAGAACACTTCTAATTCGTTTATGTTTTAATTTCAATCTATCAATGCCAAATAAAATAAATTCTTTCGTCTTCTATGTCTGATGAGCTTAACAAGCTTCTGATTGCTGAACAGGAAATTATATCATGCTGGGTAGTGATGGTCCCTGGATTACAAGGGTGGCCAAGATTCATTCCTTTTAAAAAAATTAGTACGTTATACTAGCTCAATATCTTTAATTTTGGCATTGAAATGTCAGAGGCAACTTCATAAAAAGAAATCTATTTCTCTTGTTAGGAACAAAATCACATGTAACTGAATGAATCATAGAAATAACACATCAAGTAAATTCCAAGTTCAAAAAAGAGGTCAATTAATTATGTATAGGAAAACTGGTAGAAGACTACATGTCTTGCCCTGGCTGGTGTCTCAACAGTTGGTTGGGCAAAGTCTCATGAAGCAAAAGGTTGCTGGTTCAATCCAGGTTCAGGGCACATGCCTGGGTTATGGGCTTGATCCCCAGTATGGGGCATGCAAGAGGCAGCCATTCAATTTTTTGCTTTCAAATCAATGTGTGTGTGTGTGTGTCTCTCTCTCTCTCTCTCTCTCTCTCAAAATCAACAAAAATATAAAAATAAATAAACATCTTATACTAAATGTCTGCCACTGAGTAATCAGAGAAGTGTTTGTGCGTTGGGAGGAGAACAGACAGTCAAAGACACTCCACTTAGGAAGCATTTGAAGCTCCTTAGCACCCATGTTTCAATCTCATGTTTGAGGAATGTAAACTGAGCCAAATCAGAAAGGCTAAGATGTGAGGTTCAAATACCCAGCAGTGAAGTATGTGACCTGCTGTGGAGTCTGAGATCTAAATGTTGGAGACATTTAAAACAGTTCAATGAATTCATGATATTAATGTTACTGATAGGCATCAACATAGCATTTAGTTATTAATATTCCTCAAAACTAAGTTTGTAGTGTTAAAATATTTAAATGGTGCATAACCTTCTGTAAAAAACAAAACAAAAAAACTACAGAGTAATTATGTGGGAGGAAATAATGTAATAACTGCAGGCTTTACATCATTATTATTAAACTCATGCCCAGTGCACGGATTCAGGCACTTTGAAAGGAAATTAATTAGAAGAAATATTTTAATATCGCTATTTGCCCATTCTCTATAATAGAAGTATCAACCAAATTCATAATCGACAATGACAGATCAAAACACACACATGCGACTGTTGCCAGCGAGATCTTAGAACGTATTGTGCATGTGTGAGTCAACTTAGACTTTTATAGATATAGAATAAACTTACTTAATTAGACCTGCTTTCTGATTTAGCTAAACTTTTTCCAGCCCAGTGAAGCACCCCAACTTCTCTTTTGGGTAATTGTCAGCAGCACAGCAGTAAATATCAACATGAAGCAGATTATTATTGTAGATCATTCAGGGAGAACAAAGGGTAAAATATTTAACTGCAGCAGTGTTTGACTATATTCTGTGCAGTGAGAAAACCTGAAGTCATTTTCAAGTTCCAACATTTCTTACTTCTTTTCCATTGGGTCAAGTTTCTAAGCCTTCTAAATCTCCGTTTTCCGGCTAATGAAAACAAAATAGGATTCCACCGAGTCTCCTATCTACCTACTCCAGGACTTCTGTGAGGATCAAATGAGATGAGGCACGGGGAAAACACTTCACAGACATTTGGTTAAAGTGTAAAATGTTTGTACCTGGCTATAAAGCAAGTCATGTTCCTGGGCTGAAGAAACTCCAAGGAGACTAATTGCTAGGGAGAGGAAGCCTGGTGTTGCTACGTGACATCATTACCTCGTGCCGACAGTGACCATTTCTGGGCTGGGCTGGGCTGGGGGCTGCATTTTGCGCCATGGGTCTTGGCAGCGTTGGCTGTGATTTGGTGGGCTGTCACTCCGGGGTGGTGACGGGGTCTGTGTCCCACTTGAGGGAAACCGAGTGTTGGTTTGTTGGTGCCAGGTCCACGGTGCCATTCCTTTGTAAATGGCCAGTGTGCATCACAGCAGCTCCTATGTTGAGCGTCTGCCCCCTGGTGGTCAGTACGCATCATAGCTACCGGTCGGACTGTCAGACAGACATTTAGGCTTTTATATATAGATTTCATAATCTGGATTAAACATATTTAATATGCAACACTCACCAGCAATGTATACATTTCCTACTTGGCTTTCCTCTCAAAACTTCATGCAGTTTGTACTTCATTCTTTATAGCAATGGGAACTTAATGTCCTGAATTTACTTCATTTCCTGACAGGTTAATTTGTGGACATTTCTAATTTATATTACGTTATATTACTTTACTTAATTTTTGAGCCAAAATGTATTAATGTCATATAAATCACAGTTCCAGAAAGTTCTGCTCTCCCACACATCTCCTCACATTCCTGAGGTGTTCTTAGGTCACACTGAGCCTTCAAAGAGCCTGATCAGTATTTAGTTATTTTTTAGTTTAAATCTCCTAATTGAACAAATCTGTTCAAATGAAGTTCTGTTCCCCAATCATTTCCTAAAGAAAATCTATTTTTTTATTATTGTGACTTTTATATAGTTTAAACTTTTAAAGACAAAGCAATCAAAGAAACATTGATACTGTTCAAACCAAACATGTTTATGCACTTTATTTACAGATTATTTTATAGTTTAATATTCTTAGGTTATAAGAGCTACTAGTAGAGTTTGTTTGGGTTGTTTAAAAATTCAGTGCAACTTAAGTATTATTTCGACCTAAAACATCATGACTATTCATTTTTGGAGACAGATTAACCATCAATCGTAGTATGTACAAGGGAACCTTGCTGCCGTGGAAGCAATACTCCTCACCAGGGAGCTGACCTTAGATCTTGTTACACACAGACGGAGCCAGGAAGCGCTCTCTGAGGAAAGGCATCAGCCACAAGTCCATCACCGCCCCCCCCCCCCCAGTCCACAGGCTAGAGGAAATGAATGGTTTAGGTTTCCTGCCTTAATAGGTTTCTGTCCCTGCCTTCTGGAAAACATGCATTTCAATTTTATCTACTCGGAATCACCATCGCACTTGAAAAGATGAAATATCACGGGGTCTGCCGAAGGGCCGTTTAGAAATAAAATGCTCCTTTTGCAGGTGCAGCCTGTCAAGTTGCTAACATTTAGTTAAGCTGTTACAACCCACATAAAGAGCTTTCTGGGAAAAGAGAGCCGTAATTGTGGAGTCACCTTAAGCCATGCTTTGAATAATCTTCAGGGCCACGGCGAGTTCCCCCGAGCGCACGTATGATAACCAGTGTTCAGGTATATATACTATGATACACGCAAAAGTACAGTAAGAATGAAGAGGCATTGCAGTCTCGTTCTCATCATAATTATTCTGTGAGAGTACATTCAAGTGTATTTAATGTTCTTTTAAACATTATCCCTGCCCATGTACAGGTATGAATCTTACAGAAGAAATGAGAGCCTCATCGGTTTCTTTTGCTGCAAATGTTTGCTCTTCCTGAGGCACAGTTCTGAACATGAGGAGTCACTATTGTATCTGCCCAAATTCCAACAACTATTCTTCTTAATGTTGAAATGGCAGAAATGGCCCTGGCCGGTGTGGACCATTTCGTTGGTCATCATCCCAATCAGCTCACCGAGAGGTTGCTGGTTAAATTCCTGGCCAGGGCACACGCAGGGGTTTCTGGCTTGATCCCCAGTACGGGGCGTGCAGGAGGCAACTGATCAATGATTCTCTCTCAAAATTGCTGATTCTCTCTTCTCCCTTCCTCTCCCTTTAAAAATCAATAAACTATTCTTTAAAAAAAAAGAAATGGCAGAAATGTTCCCTTAAAAAGTATAAAGCAAAGATGCCATGATTATCTCTTCTAATTTACATTGTAGAGAAATTTCTATCCAGTGAAAAAAATACCAGAAAATATGTACAATGATATTAAGATAGAAACAACATAGATAGATAGATAGATAGATAGATAGATAGATAGATAGATAACACATTCTTTATCCATGTGATGGAATATTTTTGATCATGAGAAAGAAATCCTGCCATTTGCAACAACACGGATAGACTCTGGGTCATTATGCAAAGTGAGATGAATCAGACAGAGAAAAACAAATATTGTATGATAGCACTTGTACTTGCTAGCTAAGAAAGCCAAACTCATAGGAACAGAGTAGAGTGGTGGTTACCAGGGGCTGGGGGCTGGGGGGATTTGGGAGATGTGCACAAACTTGCAACTAGAAGATGAATACGTTTTTGAGATCTAATGCAAACTATAGCGATTATAGTCGACAATACTATACTAAATACTTCTAAGAGACTAGTTCTTACCTGTTCTCTCCACACATTAGAAATGATCATTTGCAATATATAAAGATATAAAACCAACACCTGGTACACATTAAATGTACACAATATTATATACCAATTATATGTCAAAAATTAAAATTACCTAGGACTTCAAAAATACCATACTATATTTACTGGAAATATATACATCAATGATATCCTTTTGAAATAAATACATATATATATATATATATATGTATATATATATATATATACATACATATATGTGTCATTATTTTATATTGAGAAAATAATAATTTTGAAGGCATTTCTAGCAATAGGATTTCAGATAACAATTAGTAATATTTTCTATTGCCTTATCCTTTAACATTTTTTCCTTGAACATTTTAAAAATCAATATTGAGTAAGGACACCTCTAAGAAGGTAGTTTGAAATCATACTTAAATTCTGAAACAAAACTTAAACTCAACATAAATTAAAATATCCACTTGGCCTTAGAAGGTATATGGTAAGAGACTTGGAGAGGCCATATAAATACTAAGTCCTACCCATTAAAGGACCCAAGTGTAGTTTAAAAGTATTTGGAGATTCAAAAGTGAAATAGTTACCTATTACTTTCCCATTTCCTAGTCCCCAAGCATCTCTGACTGTGCCTTAGACTCTCTCTATGGGAGACAAAATGATAGCTACTTACGATGCGCTTGTTACCATGGTCCCTGAAAGATCAAGCTGCCAAAAATTAGCTGGTGGTGCAGAACCAAGAACGACTCCCCTCCAGTGCCTGGCTTCCTTCCATCTGCTAGAGTAACAAGAAAAGGGACTTTGATCATTTTTATCCCAGGAGCTACTTTTCTATATCAGTTGTGCAGAGTAAATTTTTCTTTTAAAAGTGATCGTACCTCAGATCAGTGGCAAATATATTAAAATACAGTCTCGCATGCCGTCAAATATCTTTGAGTTATTATTTTGTATTCACAGCTATTACTACTTGTTATCATTTCTAAGTGTGTGCAACTCCAAGTAAGTACAAATATTTGGGTAACACCTGTTTAAGTATGTTTCATGTGTCTAGTCCTAGAAACTAATTTGAATACAGGTTTAATCACATTTGCATCTCACCAAAAACTTTAAACAGTTTAAACAAGCTCTATACCTGGAAATTATAGCCGGAATATATGTATTTGCTTGGGATGACAGAATATTTTTATTCAAATAGATCTTGATATAATCTAACATTGAGGCCTCTTAGTTGGTTTCCATTTCTCTTAAACACTGTTTACTTGAATGTCTTTAAAAACAAGTTTCAGATATATCTTCCAAAATGATAAAATTAACATGTTTGTGCCCATTTCAAAATATTTGCTCCTTACTTTCAAAATAACATGACTCACAAGACTGAGTCACGTTGTCTTCCTACAATGATCCCCTCATCTGCTATAAAAACTCTCTATTCCTCACTCAACTATGTTCACCATTTCTAGAATATTCCAATATGTCATGTTCTACCAATTCTCAATTCCCCAGCCATCCCGTACATAATCGGCAATGGCTGTGTCCTTTTTTCTAAGTCCAGATTAGTTTTTATCACCAGAATTAAACCATTTCGTATCACCCCAGTCATCGTTCATTTATTCATCCATCTATTTAATCAGATTTAACCGTATTTATTGAATGACTACTATATGCAAGGAACTGTGATATAAAAAATAATTTTTCCAGCCTTCACAATGCTTCTGTCCACACTGACGAGTAAAAATTAAACAATATTCATATTTATGCCCTCTTCCTTTAAGTATACTGTCTTTACTGTCTCCTCCATGCATCTGCACTTTTCTTATACATGAACTCTTTGGAATCTGGAGTGAAATCAACGTATAAACATTCTGTGATGTCTTCCAACTTTTAAAGAGGAAAAAAACCACTAAGACTCACATAATCCTCCCATTGCTACTCATCTTCTTGCTACTCTTAGGGTCCTGCAGTCTATGGAAGACTAGGAGACAGAGTCAGTTAACATCATCCAAACTGACAGTCATTCTAATTACATGAGACTTGTGAATGGGACCATCCTAGGCTAGTAACTCCCTAACTTACCCACCAGCAGAGCGCAGATGAACAGCCAAGCCCAACAAGGACCAAGAGAGGAAAACTAAGGCAGGCCAGGGCCAGCCCAATACTCCAGGACCCGTGGATGTGTGAACAATGATAGTTATTCCTTGAAGCAATTAATTTGTTTTTAATCCTTACCCGAGGATATTTTTCCATGGATTTGAGAGAGAGTGGGAGAGAGAGGGAAAGACAGAAAGAAGTATCAATGTAAGAGAAACACATCGATTTGTTACTTCCTGCATGTGTCCTGACCAGGCCCAGGGCCAGGGAGGAGCCTGCTACCTAGGTATGTGCCCTTCACCGGAATCGAACCCGGGATTCTTTGGTCTTTAGGCCAACGCTCTATCCACTGAGCCAAACCAGCTAGGGCTTGAAGCAATTAACTTTTAATTTAGTGTGTTGCCCATCAAAAATGGATATAGGGAAAGAATCATATCATCCTATGTTTATAATATTTCTCCCTGGCACAATTTTTAATTATATTTTGTGTTTAATAACAATTTGTTATTTGGATCTATTAATATATGTATACTAAGTTGTTATTTTAGTGATATAAAAAAGTAACTTGATTAAAATTTGATAGAGAGCTAGCTGATTATTTTATTATGTGAAGATTAATTTTGCAGTTACTGGATAATTTTATGGCTTATAAATTCTAATTGAGCATACGATAGGTACACCTACAAGTTTTCTCTAATCCACCTATGTAAGAGCACACATCCCAGAGTTTCTCTGTTCTAGACAGAGAGCGGCTCTGTGTCCTGGACATGTGGCGGGGCTACGTGTTCTGCTAGCTGAGTGTCCAATACATAGTTCTGCATCATTGTCCACGGGAGGAGAGCTGGTCGGTGATGTGGATGAAGCTCACCACCCTCTGGTCTTCTTAGCAGATCTGCTCCGACATTGCAAAGTTGCTTTTCAAAACGCTTGGAAGTAAACATACCACCCCTAGCTGTGTGAGCTCCCATTCTCCACAGCCCCTGCGATCCCTCACATTGAGAGACTTAGAAAAATGTCTGCCAATCTAAAGGGCATAAAATGATGATTCCTTCAATTTGTGTTTAATCCATACCTAGTAAAGGAAACGTATGTTTCTTGTTTATTTACATTTAGATTTTCTCTAAAGTGCCCAGTCCTATCCTTTTCCCTATTTCAGTAATATCCTATGTTCTTCTAAAATATCTTTTCAGAAATCTTTATATTTTGCATCCAAATACTACTTTCCCTTGTTTGTAAATGGAAAAATACTCATTAATGTGATTGTCTAATAAAATAAGTACAAAAACTTTAGAATGGAAACCTAATTAATATTTAGCATTCATACAGTTTTTCCACATATCACTTGATGATCGTATCAAACGGCATTCATTAGATTTTGATGTGGATAAACGCTGCATGTTTCTGAAAAGCAGTTTAGGTGATTCTATATTTTCACACATTTGAATGCAAACACACCAATTGGTTCATTTAAAAATTACTGTTTGTCCTTTACAAAGGACTTCCAGATTACTATAGGCCTGTGATTCCAACAAAGAAACACACAATTCCGAAGGAATGGCCGCTGGGGTTGGGATCAGGTGACCCGCTTCATTGCCTCTGGATGCTGCCCACTGAAGCTCAATCACAAACACAAGTGGGATAGTTTGCGGTGTGTTGTAAACGGGAGTTCAAAGGAAAACGGCTGGATGAGAAGACTGTATACTGAACAAAAGCGGGTGTAGCTCCCAGCTAGCAGATTTTGCTCAAGAACACTGCAACCTTGCTTGAAAAACATGCCCTTCATGTGACTTTTTTAATGGACACTTTTACATTTGGCTTCCATTCCGAGAGCCTAGTCATTTAAAAAATGTTTCAATGTTATCCAGCACAAAAATAAAAAGCTATAAGCCAAAAACAAACAAACAGGAGGAACCTGAAATGTATATCACTAAGTGAAAGAAGCCAATCTGAAAAGGCTCCATGCTATATATGATTCCAATTCTGTGACATTCTGGAAAAGGCAAAGCTATGGAGACAGTGACAAGATCAGTGGTTGCCAGGAGATGGGAGGGGGAGGGAGGAACAGATGGGAGCCCAGAGGACGTTCAGGGCAGTGAGAATACTGTGGGTGACGCCATAATGATGAATACATGTCAGTATACATTTGTCCAAACCCATAGTCTATAGGCTATACTGCACCAAGAGTGAACTACAATGTAAACTATGCCCTTTGAGTGATCAATTAATGTAATTATGTAATTACTTTTTATTCATAAATGTTAACTACATGTTTTCACATCTTCAATTTATTATATGAATTACTTAGTGTATCCTTGTAATATCTGAAGAGGCTAATTTATTTTCTGAAAGACTAATCAACACTTTTTAAAAATAAACCCACATGTGAACAGCAATATAAAATATTCTAAAAAATTGTTTTTTCATTGATAGAAGCCCAATACATGCATTTAATTCTAGGGATATACTTTATAGACAATGTGTGGATATAGACAGTATTATAAATGATCAAAAATGAGAATAGGCTATTATGATGAATATATAATGCTCTGAATTTGTTGAGTAATTAACATTGTGTTTGACTAGATAGGATTAAAACATTTAATTATACTTTTATTTGATAAAAAATTAAATTTTATTAATACTTTTGTGGAATATACTTTTATAACATCCTATTATCAAACAATGCAGCTAATATTCTGACAATATTGCCATAATAACATGTTAGGGAACAAATATCAGTAACAAATGTATTTGGGGTTTGCAATAAAGGCAAAAAAGGAAAAGTCCTTTGAAAATAATATAAATTCTATAAAGTCATAAAATACTTATGATCGTTGGTCATGCAACTAAGATACCCAAGTTAACAAGTCACAAAGATCTGTATAGTTTTCTCATATAAAAATTTTGGACTTTTATTGCAAAAGCTGGGTCTTCCTTAGGTAAGAAAAATAATAACCTGTAGTTATCAAAATTAAATAGGTCCTTGATTCAACAATTAATGCTTTTATATGAGAGAGAAAATCCAAGTAGACAGTATATATTTATGTATGTTTATATACCTAAGTATTCAGTGTTTATGCAATAAAAGACTGTTCTACATTTATATTTTATTCTTATATTTTTGTTGTTTTAATTGATGCCCCTAAACACCTGTTCTGCATAATGAATCAGATATCAGAACTTAAAAGAACTAGGTAACAAAAGGCAGTTACATAGTAGAAACATTAAATATATAAAACACCCATCACTTAGCAATCAAGTCAGATTTATCATCATTTATAATTCATTAGGACTCCTTTTTAAACACGGTTTCAAGCATCTCCTAGGCATTTATGTTGGAGGGAGACAAAATGCAGAGATGCACGTGGCTGCCCAGTAAATCTCTTTCATGCTTTTTCCCTTTCACGAACAGAATAACCTGACCTTGGAGGAGAGCTGTCACCCAGTGTCTTTAAAGAGCTGTGGGAGCAGCTTGACAAGCCAAAGATAAAACCTACATGGTCTGCCCGGCCAGCGTGGCCCAGTGGTTGAACACTGACTTATGAACTAGGAGGTCACGGTTCAATTCCTGATCAGGGCACATGCCTGGGTTGCAGGCTTGATCCCCAGACTGGGGTGTCCAGGAGGCGGCTGATCAATAATTCTCTCTCATCATTGATGTTTCTATCTCTCGCTCCCTCTCCCTTCCTCTCTGAAATCAATAAAACCATATTTTAAAAAAACAAACCTAGATGGTCTAGAACACTCTTGCCATTGCTTCATCTTCTTGATATCCTAAGACAAGTCCTTTTCTCCATTTTTCTATTAACATGCTTCAATTTTATCACCTACTGTGTTTAACTCTTAAGGATCGCTGTGAAGGGCCCAGGAAAAATGCCAGGTGAGCACACTGTTCATGAACTCCCCAGGCTGAAAAAGCCGCGGGAAAGCTGATTTTAAATCAACACGAAATTACTGGAGGGAAAGATTAGGGCGGTGAGAACAAACCCATAAAACTAGAAAGGATGAGGCAATAAAAGTAAAGCGGGGAGGGGAAAAGTAATGTTTATTAATTGTCTAGTGACTTGCCTTCCCATGGGGCCTCATCTCTTCTTTGAAAGGGGCCTAAAAAAAATCACAGCGTCTGCTTTTTTTCCTCCTTCTTCTCCGGAGGCGTCCACGGGTCATGTATTTGCAGCTGCCATCCTGAACCACGGGTCAACGTGGACGTGGGTTCTCATTTACAACAAGCAGAGTCTTTGCAGAGAAAGAAGGATGTACGCGCGGTGCATCTTCCATGCACAGCCACCGTTCTCTTTACCGAGGATTTAGCAAACTGCCCAAAGACATTCAGCAGTGCGTGCCTCCCTCCACCCCCTACATACAGGCCACCTGAACGGCCTAAAATTCTGAAGAGATCCCACGCACAGGCACCTATGAGCAAAGCCTCTTTTACAGAAATAACTCAATACATTTGAAAACTTTGTCCACTAGAAGTTTTACAGGGTATTTAAAATGTTTCCTGTTTGAAAGCTGAGGGAAAGCTTAAGGCTGCCTTCGTAAATAGCTGGTAGGAGGACCAAAAAGGGCGCTTCCCCCACCAAAGAAAGCACTGGGCTGGTGTCTGTCCTAGGTAATGGGGGCCTATGTAATAACACGTTAGGAAGGATGTCTCTGTTAAATGATTCAGAAAAACAGTCCTCAAAAGCTTTACATTTTCTAATATACAGGGTGGGGCAAAAGTTGGCTTACAAATGTGAGAATGGGAAATGGTTTATTCTTGTCTTATTATTTGTTCATCATTGTATTATTTTCCATCGGAACAACGGTGAGCCTACTTTGCCCCACCCTGTATACTCACACACAGGTTCTGTGTATGATGTCTTTCTCTAATTCACTGTCAAACCCATAACATGTCATCCCCTTCATGACTGCCCCAGGATTGCTTCAATACTGTCATACGCATCTTATGACATTAATTGCAACTAAATAAAGAATAACGAGAATTCTTTCACCATGTGAGAAAAAAAACCCACAAAGAAAATATTTAGTTAAGGATATTTCGGGTAGTACAGTATAATCTACATTGGTCAGAACAGGAGGAGGATAACTGAAATTATTGAACATAAAAGGTGTGCTTGGATAATAAGTACTGTAATATTGTGATTTATAAGAAACATATGTGCATGTGCGTGTGCGTGTGTGTCTGTGTGCAAGCGTTTGGTCATTCCTATGACCAAAATATTTTTCTCAGATATGTTTGTTCTTCCACAGTGTCTGCCTCACAGCTCCCCAAACCCTTGGAGCTTTGGAAGTGATAAAATTAGTGGGAGCATCTTTTGTAAAATAATTTGGTCTCTGGTCCTCAGTTCCTGAGAAGTCTTCAGAGTGGTAAAGTGGGTGTCATTATACATAATAAGCCCCCTTGCACCACAAGGGGTTTGTTGTAGTTTGTATATTTGTATGCTTTGTGGTTTTATATGTTGTGTAGGTGTTATGTTAATGAGGGGGCTGGGGAAGCACCTAATGATGGGAGACCCATCCCCTCACTTCCTGGAAGGAGAGAGGGGTGAGAGGTGGAATCAATGACCAATGGCCAGTGAGTGACTCTATCCTGCCTCTGGAATGAAGCCTCCTTAATCCTGAGGACAGGCTTCAGAGAGCTTCGAGCCTGGAAAGCCAGAGGGCCTCCATGTGCCATCCTGCAGGTCCCAAGCTCCCTGAGGACACAGGCTCCTTTGTCTGGGACCTGGCCCTGCGGGTCTCTTCCTGTGGCTGTGATTTTTTGCCACAAACCACTAACCCAGTGAGTAAAGGTGTTCCTGAGTTCTGTGAGCAGTTGGAACAAATTAATTGAAGGAGGAGGTGTGGGAACCTCCAATTTGGAGCTAATGGGTCAGAAACACAGATGCTATTGGCATCTGAAGCGGAGGATGGTCTTGTGGGACAGAGCCCTTGGCCTGTGGAATCTGATTTTATCTCTGGGTGGACAGTGTCAGAATTGAGTTGAAATGAGTTTAATTCTTGGACATCCAATTGGTGCCTAAGAATTGACTCTTGGTGTGGGGAAACCTCCATTCACACACACATTGCAATGGGTCCAGGCACCTAATATGGGTATTTAAAAATGAGAACATTGTATCTATCTCATTTTAGGCTAGGAAAACATTAAAACAATATCAGAATTGATCCCTTTTTGTTGTAGTTTGTATATTTGTATGCTTTGTGGTTTTATGTTGTGTAGGTGTTATTCAGAGACACAATTAGGTTTCTAGTAATTTCAAAGTTAACTTTACATTGTGCTTGATAGTAATTGAAAAGAATATGATATCTATAAGGAAAATTAACTTTATTCTTTAAAATATGTATTTAAAAGGAATTGTACTGTATTGTACAATATTCAATACCAGGCCAACATCATGACCACATTGTAACTGTAGACTATCCACTATTCAGGATTTGTTACATTTTGAGCTGTCTAGAAATTATAGAAATGTATATACATAAACATAGACATACATGCACATTCACATAAATACACATATATGCTTGCATATGCATGTATACACAAGTATATTATACTAGAAGCCCGATGCATGAAATTCATGCAAGGGGCCCAGCCCTAGCAGTCCTGGCTTTGTCCCGAAGGTTATCCGGAAGGTCGTTCGGCTGTCCGGTCTAATTAGCATATTATGCTTTTATTATTATAGATAGGTATAAACCATCAAATATTTAGAACACCGTACTTTTCTTTCTTCTATTGCAGTTTTATAAAGAGAGTTGGGGTCTCACAGATACATAGTTTTCAAAAAACAAAACCCATTTATGGGGAAGGCTGATTGTTGGTGTCTGCTTTTCTGCAAGGACAAGTAGGCAATTTCCTACCATAAAGTTCTTAGTCAAAAGAAAATAGGCTTATTTGCATATTACCAGGCACATAATTGCGAATTTGAATATGCAAATTGAGCACTCCATATTCTGGCCTTGTTTCTGGGTTTTGTAGGGCTTAATTGCCCTGAACAATTTTAAAAGGTTGAAAAGAATAGAGGTTTCTTTTACAATCAACAAACAAATAAACAATAAAACTTGCCTATAGGAGTGAATGACTTCAGGTAAAAATGTTAAAAACATAAGGCCCGAATTAAGGGAATGGGAACATTGAAGCTACCTCCTTTTTATCACCCTGAATGTACTTTATTTCCTGGGCAATTTTAGATTCCCCTCTCTGTATTTTACCTTGTGCCATGATGTATCAGTTTACATTTATCAGTGCCTATGGATAAGGTGACACTACATCACTGAGAGATATCAAATTAATTGAGCTGCAGTCAGAAGTTTCAGTGTTTGAGGCCCCAGATAGAAGTGGCTTTATAAATGGTAGCTTATTACTAAACAAAGGGCAAGACATCGAAGTCATGGACAAGAGAGCTGTTATTGGCAGAACAGTGTCCCCAACAACATTCAATGTGAAAGCCCCGATCCCCAAGTAACTCCAAACCTGACTGAATTTGGAGATGGGTCCTTTAAAAAGGTGACTACGTTAAAATAAGGCTTTTACAGTGGGCCCTAATCCAACCTGACAGGTGTCCTTTGAAGAAGAACACAGAGGCACAGCGAGCCACTGCAAGGCCTGGCACAGAGGGAGGACACCTGAGGAAAATGTGTGTGGGGGGGGGGTGGTGGGACAAATACTCAGGTCTTGTTATCACGTTGCAGAATCTAAGACACCCTCCCAACAAGAAAAGAAACTGAAAGTACTACCCACCGTTGAACAAGATCCAGAAATAAACCCACTCCTTCCCCTATCTTCAGGGGATCTCCTGGAAAGTTTCTGGTGCTAATCAGAGCACAGGGAGTAAAAAACAAAATAAATATTTGCAACTATACATCCACAAGTTGGCCGCTGTGTGGTGGGTAAGCAGCTCAAACTCACAGTATCTGCTTTGGTCAATGAAACTCACGTGACGTATTTAGCTTAATGAAAGAGAATGAAAAGAACAAAAGGTGAGGTTTCATAAAGTGATCAACTTAAAAATTCAGTCCTTTAAAAAGATAACAACATTGACAAACTTTAGGTAGAGTAATAGAGAATACTCACAAATTACTAAAATCAGGAATGAAAGTAGAACCATTACTATAGATGTTAAACTATAAATAGGATCATAAGAGAATACTATGATCAATTGGATAACAAATTAAATAACCTAGATGAAATAGACATATTCCTAGAAAACATGCATTACCAAACTTACTTATGAAGAATAGAAAATGTGAACCTACCTATCCAAATAAAAACTCAAAAACCTCCCAACAAAGAAAAATGTGGGTCCACATGGGTTCACTGGTCAATTCTACCAATCGCTTCACAAAGAATTAATAGTAATACTTTTCAAATCTTCCAAAAAATAGGAAAGAACTGCTTCAAATGTATTTTATAATGCCAGTATTACCCCAATCACGAAAATATCACAGTCATAAATCTGTAGAGTTATTACAAGTGTTGAAATCATTAGCCCTTTGACTTTGTCCCTATGTTTTGAAAGTTATTTTGGCAATTCTAGGTCCTTGGAGTGTCTGGAGGAATTTAAAAACAACATGTCAATTTCTATGAAAAGCCTGCTGAGTTTTTAATAGGTATTTCATTAACTTATCATTTATTTTAAAGATATTTGACCTCTTCATTATATGAAGTCTTCCGAGACATGATCAAGGTCCTGTTCTCCTTTTATTTAAGCCTTCTGTAGTTGAAAAAAAAACACAGCAATCTGCAACATTTATAGTTCTCAGTGTGATCACACACCTTTTTTACATGTTTATGTTATTTGATTTAATTGATATAGATTGATACAGGTCTTGATATAGTTGTCTGATATTATAAATGTTTTATTTTTATTTTATTTTAATTTCAGATGATTTACTAGTACAGAAATACAATTGCTTTTTGTATATTGTTACTATATCCTACAGCCTTCTTATATGTTCGTTCTAGTAACATTCTTGAAAATCTACCAGATTTTCTACATGGATGATCCTGTTGTCTACAAATCAAGATAGTTTTACTTCTTCCTTTCCCACCTTTGTTTCACATCTTCTTACACTTATTAAAACTTTCAGCACAGTATTACATAGAAGTTGTGAGAGTGGATATACTTGTCTTATTCCTCATTTTAAGGGGAAAATGTTCCTCGTTTGCTATTAGTTATTATGCTAACTATACTAGTAGAGTTGATGTAGATGCTTGTATCAAGCTGAAGAATTCACCTTTGCTGAAAGTTTTTTTTTTTTTAATCAAAAGTGGAGTTTGGCTTTTGTTCAATTTCTCCTGCATATACTGAGATGACCGATATTGGCTATGACTAATCAGAAACAATATTTGGAGCTGGATATGGGATCGTTGTCACCCATCACATACTAGAGAAGTGGGCACCTGAATAAAATTAATGGAGGCAATGGATTCTGGGTATGAACCACAGCATCCATTCATTCACCTGCCTTTCAGGTGAAATCCCTTCCCTTACCCGCCCAAAACTTGTTAACCAGCCCAAACTGAAATGTCCAGAATATATTCTCTTAGGCCTCTCTATCTTCTTATTTTGTATTATATTTCCAATTTTTACATATTCAATATCTCTATGTACAGGATGCACCTAAAACCATACTTTAAGTTTCAAACTACGTTAAATTTATAAGAAAAATTTTTATTCAGAAAGTTAGGAACTTACCTTTCACGTTTCCACAGGAACACACAATGAGTGTTGTACTTTATTACAGAACATTAACACTATAATGTGGGTAGTATTTTGGGAGTTGGGGACACAGAATTATAGCACCAATAGGGAGCTACGTAAAATTTTTCAAGAGCATTAACATTTTCTGTTTCCCTGGGACACAACTATGTTGGGTCATTCAGAACCATATTTTGCATTAAAAAATGTTTCATTAAATGCTACTCCCAAATGATCTCATTTGTGAGAATATAAACATTTCTTCCTGGTTTAAATACTGAATGAAATATGGCCATCAGAGTAATGCTAAATACCTACTACAGAGTCTACCTGTAGGGAAGCGTCTTACCTCCAATAATTAGATTTCAGTTCTCTTTTATTTAACACTTTTAGAAATTATCTAAATGAGGAAATGAAGAGTAGAACACTGTGATGCTGAAAATACAGAATTTCTAGGGAAAGTAAAAAAAATCGCCATCAAACAGAACATGAAATCATGGATTTTAGAGAGTGCCCTTGTAATTAAACCATGGATATTAGAAATGATGACATAGAAAAGACTTAATTAAAATATTTCATAAGGAAAAGTGATATAACACAGTCAACAAAAGAAACAAAACCCATGAATACTATGGTCAATAAAAAACGAACCTACACTCAGAATGGAAACTGATGTTATCATTGGTGAGACTGCAGCTGTTATATTGTGTTCATTCTGAGGCGCCTCGATACCACGTATACATAGAAATTCGGGAAAGAACCCAGGAAAATGAGAAGGGAAGACTGACTGATGGGGGGAGATTAGAGCAGCACAATATTTATAGCCGGGTGAAGAGAATATGAAAATGACCTGCAAATATCTGAAGGATGTAAATAACACATAGAAAAGGAATTCTCGGGGAGGTGGCAGAGTCAGAGGCAATGCCATCAGAATGAAAAGTGGCGGGGTTATGTATGCCGAGCGAAGATGAAAACGCACACTTGGATCCCTGACTGGACTACTAAGCAGAGGCCAAGTCTTTTCCCTTCGGCATGAAACGCCCTCCTGCCTCAAGCGGTAACGGTGTTATTTTATGGGTTACGCAAGCACTGACAGGCAAAGAGGGCAGATTACTTTATCCAAACCAGAATGGAAAGCTACGGGATGCGCTATCTGATGCACTGCGTCTACTGAGTGGGATTGTGTTTTTTCCTTTAATTGAAGAATGTAGAGACTTATTTTCTGTTTTTTAAACCCTTCACAGAAGAGGTTATTGGAGATGATTAGAAATGACTCACCATGAAAGTCATCAGCAAGCAAGGAGGACTTACACAGAAGGGCTGCCCACCACCCTGGCGCAGCCACCTCAGGTCTGGGTCTGCAAACAGAAATAAACACGTGGCTATTGAGGTCACTTTGCTTTCAAGATATCTCAATGGCATTTGCCTGCCCTTTCCCTTCAATTGTTCACTGGGGTCTCATTAGACCCACTACTGTCATCTTATATAATAAAAGCCTAATATGCAAATCGGCCAAATGTTGGAAGGACCGGTGGAACAATTGGTCTCAACGCAGGAGCTGCCCCCAGCCTGCAGGCCCCAGTCCAGACAAGGCAGGTGCCAAACTCCCCCCCCACATTGCCCCGCCGGTCACCCCACAGATTGGCCCTGATCGCCGGCCAGGCCTAGGGACCCTACCCATGCACAAATTTCACGCACCAGGCCTCTAGTCCTCAACAAGCCCCCTAGTGCTTCCAAGCTATGTTTCCATATCTGGCTAGTCCATTCATCTTCGCACTCCCAAGTGATGATTTCAGACAAAGAAAAAACCAAACCAAACAATTGGAGGGCAAATAATTACTACCTCAACAACTTAGAGGACACTTTCTACCAAAAGAGTTGTGTTTCTAGAAACCAAAGCAAGAAGGCAGGTGACCCTCAGAACTCCTCTGCGTCCGGGCCTCTCCATGCATATTTGCTGATGCGCCTAGTGAGTGCTTCACATTGGCTCATAATCCACAGGCAAATGTCACCACCGCACCAAGTTTACATGAGGAAATTTAGACTCTCCAGGGAAAATAAACAACAGCTATTAATCCTAAAGCTTGCCTGAAAGATTTTTTTCCTTTTTATTGAATTTATTGGAGTGACCTGGTTAAAAATATGATACAGGTTTCAGGTGCATAATTTCACAACACATCGTCTGTATATTGTATTGTGTGTTTACTACCCCAAGTCAAGTCTCCTTCCATTGATCCCCCCTTTACCAACCTTAAGTATCGTTTTGGTCTAAGTAACTATTCCTGCAGGTGTACAACAGGAACAATTTGTTACAAATAGGAAAAACACTTGTCAATTAAAATTTATAAATTTCAGAAAACCAGAATTTTTTTTAAGTCAAAACTGGTTGTTGACTCCTAGACAAATGCCTCAAAACTTGAAGACTATAGCTCAAAATGTACCTTCATATCCTAATAGCAAATACCAGACTAAAGGGTGTTTAAGAGAAGTATAAATGTACATGAAGTTATAAAACAAAGTTTTAAAAAAACGACTATGAACGATATTTTCAAAATACAGAATTTTGCCTATACTAGAAGAATACTGAATACATTACATTTTTCTAACTACTTTAGGTAGACTTTGAGAGTTTTTACTTCAGTTTCATCTTTCAAAATTATACTAATATCTTCAATGTCTTGGGTTTACAAATATATTATGAATGTGGCACTGAATATAAAGAGAAACCTATATTTTTAGAAAGTACATATTGTGATTGTTCACATTCATTTTTCAGAAAAATATAACATTTTTAATTTCTCTTCCAGTTTGCTTATAACTATAGTTTGAATTTTCAACTAACAGACTGTTCTCATATTTATATTAGGAAGGAATTTTTGCTTGAGAAATTAACCAACTCCCTGAGTATGGAAAACATATCATTTCTCTATAGCCTTAGGTTATAGCCCTGGTGCTATAAAAAATATTTATCTTTTGCTCAGATAAATTACTTCATAAAATCCACTCTAGGAGCAGGCACCCAAATACTGTATCAGTCTCTGTATTGGCAAACTATTTGAAAGAAAATTATGTTGTTCTTAGGAGAGTTCATTTGGGATTTCAATAAAAGATATTGAAAGACAAAAGTGCTTATTGGACAGCTTTCTTCTCCCCTTATACAATTTGCATTTTATGTCATGCTCACTCATTCCAATGCTAGAACGCTCCTCCTGCTCACTGAACTTGTGATAGCCTTCTTTGTCTTTGAATGTACATTTATGGAGTATCTTTTATATTATGCTAACTGTGTACTTGTCACTATGAAATCCGAAATATTATTATTAGTGGAACAACATTGTCAGATGGAGGCCAATAGAAGCAACTCCATCCAGGAAGGGACGGGAATAGAGTACTTCCTCCCCATGAGGCCCACAATCACTGTGTGGTTCTGTTGCCATTTAGCTCCAGACTCTCTCGTACTTGCCTTCAGATGAGGTGACCCAAGGAACAAAGGGGACCAAGTACCTAGAAGCCTCAGGAATATCTCGACCTATTGGACGCTTGGAAGGGGTGTTGTAAATATTACAAGACGTATCCCATGAGTTCAACTTTGGAGGGCAGGAGGTCTGCTGAAAAGAGAACTTGCTGCTCTTAGACATATCCTGGCTCAACCTGGCTCAATATCTGAGGTCTCCACTGAATACTGCAGGCTAAACATATCACTTTGTGTGCACTGATCTCCCTCCTAAGACTTCTAGGGTTTTTTATTAAAATTCCTAGAGGAGAGTAAGTCTTTTCATCCCCTCAGGTTGTGGTGCAAGCAGTTCCGACCTTGAGCGGATCAGATGTTGCTTGAAATGTCTGTGTCAGATCAGGGTGCTCTATGGAGCCTGAAAACATTTCTGAAAGGAGAATCGGAGAATTTGCACCTAGAGTTTTATAGCTCGCCTGTACCCCTGCTTGGAAACTTCATATTCTCTAGTGGAGGGAAAGTTCCTGTGTTGCTATGGAGATGAACTGAACACCTGACCATGGAACAAGAGGACCCATGAACGCTGCCCTCCTCCTCAGGACTGGCATCTGATCTAGCAACTCGAGAAGCTGACTGTGTGAGGCCAAGTTGCTAACCCTCGGGAAATATATTCCAAATTAGACAAGAAGTTCCTGAAATAGGAGTAATGACCATGTGTTTGATTCACCAAATTCACCTATTTTTTTCTGTTAATCCTCACCTGAGATATTTTCCCATTGATTTTTAGAGAGAGTAGAAGGGAGGGGGAGAGACAGAGTGAGAAACATTAATGTGAGAGGAACACATCAATTGGCTGCCTTCCACACACCCTGACCAGGGCCAGGGATTGAGCCTGCCTGCAACCAACGTCTGTGCACTTGACCAGAATTGAACTCGGACCCTTTAGTCTTTTTTTATCCACTGAGCCATACCGGTTAAGGCCCAAATTCACCCATTTCTACAATTGTTCTACATTTCCCTCATCTACATACCCATGGAATTATTACAAAGATGTATTTCATAAAAAGGAGGGGGGATCATGATTCTAGATGGTTCCATGTGGTATCCTGGCACTAGGGAGAAGTAATCAGTTGCACTATAACCACACTCAGGTTAAAATTCAGAGAGACATCTTTCCAGTGAGCAGAATTTTTAAAACTTAAACTAAGGATAGTAATTGCTTTTCTCTATTTTTTATGTAGGCCAAATAAAATTTTATATCTATAAACCACTTATTTTTATCTTACATTTAAAAGTTTAAAAATAAATGTCTTAAATGAAGATTTAACATCTGTTTCCATTAATATTTAGAGAGGTACTTTTATAATTATGACTGAGCAAAAAAAAATGTTAAAAGCTGATCCATTTAGTTTAGGTATTAAGACAAATGAACAAGAGTTACACGGAAATACAAAGTGAATGAAAGAACTGTAAGTCTAGAGACAGACAGTGATTTTCCTTTTTAAAGGAACTAGAAAATCCTGGAGCGATTACTTTGCAACATTTTCAATTTGATATATCATAGATCTCTTTCTAAGATAATACACACAGATCTAATTCAGTCTTTTTAACAGTAGTTCAATGTATAAAAATAAGAATATAACATAATATACTTATTCTTTTCCTGTGATAGACACAAGGTTACTAAGAATGTGTGTTGTTTTGTTCTGCCAAAACAAATACCATTACAATAAACATCTTACGCATGTATCTTTTTTTAAACCCTCGCCCAATCAATGTTTATTGATTTTAGAGAGAGGAAGGGAGAGAGAGAAACATCAATGTGAGAGAGAAACATCTATCAGTTGCCTCCCGTATGTACCCCAACTGGGGATGGAACCCACAACCTAGGTATGTGTCCTGACTTGGAACTGAACCCACCTTTTTGTGTCTGGGACCACCCTCCAACCAACTGAGCCACCCGTCCAGGGCCCATGTACCTTTACATACCATTATTTTTACTTCTGTGTGGAAATAGGCTACAAATTGTAATTATGAAATAAAAGGTTTAGATACATTTGAAATGTTAACAGTAATAGCCAGATTAATTTTATAAAGCTTTTTATAATTTACTTTCTTAGCAGATATAAATGCGTGTAACCATTTTCTCACATCTTTGCAATCACTCTATTTCATCAGCCTTTTTTGATCTTTGCCCATCCAATAGGTGAACATGGTATCTCATTGCAACTTATTTTCAGACAGCATTGCAGGTAGTGCTAAATATATCTGCTTAACAAAACTCATTTTCTAAAACACTGAGCCAGCAATCATCACCATTAAAGATTAAAGTTGTCCTTTAAGTTAGAATTCAAGGGTAGGTTTTCCTTTGCAGAACTCATTATTAAAATCAACATCAATTATCTGCGTCTGAGAGGGGTTTCTTCCTTGATTTTCAGTTGAATGGTTTATTTAAGGGAATGCGGCTAATGATGGCCAGATACAAGATTTACAGAGGGGTAAACTTGAGGGACAATAACATGACACTCCGGCAGGTGGTAGGAGCATGACAGGCAGGCAGTGGAAGCATCATAGGTAGCGGATAGAGACATTACAGGTAGCGGATAGAGACATTACAGGTAGCGGATAGAGACATTATGGGGAGGTGGGAGACATTAGGGGGAGGTGGGAGACATTAGGGGGAGGTGGTAGAAGCATGACAGGCAGGTGGCGGAAGCATGACAGACGGGGTGGAAGCATGACAGGCAGTTGGTAGAAGCATGACAGGCAAGGGGTGGGAGCATGACAGGCAGGTGGTGGGAGCATGACAGGCAGGTGGTGGGAGCATGACAGGCAGGTGGTGGGAGCATGACAGGCAGGGGTGGGAGCATGACAGGCAGGTGGTGGGAGCATGACAGGCAGGTGGAGGGAGCATGACAGGCAGGTGGTGGGAGCATGACAGGCAGGTGGTGGAAGCATGACAGGCAGGTGGTGGAAGCATGACGGGTGCATTCTACATACACACAGATGTGTCAACAGACAGAAGTTGCAAGGTTGTGAGAGAAGCCACTGAAAGCTGTTCAAATAGGCATTATCTGAAACTCCATTCCAGCTATCTCTTGTAATGTCAGAAAGAAAAATAAGGAATGAAAGCATGTGGCTGTTGGTGTGGCGATACGTACAGAAGAAGGTAGTAGAGGCTCAGCTATTGTCGTTGTGGATCAAGTGCAGAACTCTAGGCCTCAAAGAGACTTAGGAAAACAGGACAGAGTTTCATGTCAGGTGCTAGGATCTGAATGTTTGTGACCTCCAACATTTCTATTTTGAAAACCTAATTCCCAAGGTGATGATACTAGGGTGTGTGGCATTTGGGGTGATTAGGTCCCAAGGATGGAGCCTCCATGAATGGCATTAGTGCCCTTTAAAGAGAGGCCCCAGAGACTTAGCTTGATCTTTCCACCCTGTGAGGGTACGAGAAGCATCACCGATCAGAGGGCCATCACCCAACCATGCTGGCACCTGGATACTGGGCTTCCAGCCTCCGGAGCTATGGCAAATAAATGTATGTTGTTTATAAGCTACGCAGTGCAGTATTTTTTAATAGCAGCCCCAAAGACACTGAGGTATGAAGCAATTTAGTTTTCAGAAAGAAATAAAGACAGGGAAGTTCCTACTGAAACAAGAGTAAAATGTCATGGCCTGGCCATTAATAACAAGTGAAACATTCCATTTCAGGATCTTTGTAATCAATCTGAGTGACCCAAATAAAAAATTATATTTTGTATTAACCATGGAATGAAGGTGCCTTATGCTTCTTAACAAAACCATACTGTTCCCCAGGAGCACACTTAAAATAAGGTAAAAATAGCATGAAGAGCAAATAAATAATTAAATGCATTGTTCAAACATTGCCTTCCGCTGAACACTATTAACAATGAGAAATTCAGGTAAGAGGCAGCATGAGACTCACTGAATTTTCTGATATATGAGCAATCATCATATATTCCCAAGAAAGTAAGTAAACATTTGGGAACATCTGTACTATAATTAAGATTCTCAAACAAATATATTTTTGGGGAAATTATAATTTTGTTTAAAAAAAACAATCACAATTTGGGGACATTATTTTGAATGTAAGAAAACTACATTTCCCCCTACAATATAATTTTCTCTTTCACTGTACCAAAACAATATTCTAAAATTATGTCTTAAATCTTTTTTTAAGTAATATTTGTAAATGTATAGTATATAATCATGGATTCCACAAGAGAACAAGAAGAAATAGAAGACACATAATTTAAACATGGGATATAACATAGCATTTAATTGGAGAGACAAATCAAACAAACGTCAAATGGAACAAAATGATAACTTAAAAACCAAAAAAAAAAAAATCCAGTGACATATAAAGTGAATTAGGCACCATAATCAAGTGAGACTTACTACACAAATACAAAGTTGGTTCAATATACTAAAATCAATTATATATACACCATATCAATAGAAAATAAAATACAATAAACTCAGAAAAACCATTTGACAAAATCCTATTATATTTTATGGTTTAAACATGCAACAAAAAAAGGAATATGAAGTGACCAGCCTTCTTGATTACTTTCCCTTCTTATAAATTTTCCACATGGGTACTTCTCCTCGACGTGATTCATAGGACAGTCCACATTTCCAGAACGCAGCCACAATTCCACTACATTTTTTTTAGTCATTATGGAATTGCCTCTATTACTAATGTAGACTTTTTCTAACAGTTCAAAAAGCATATTTTGTAAAAAGGTAAGATCAACCAGAGCAAGCTTGAAGTTGAACTCGATGCCCAGTTTTTTACCGATGGTAATAAAATTCAAACTCTGCCCCTCATTTATACACCAAGTGAAACATACTCAGGTTGTGCTTTGGATTCTACAGACCACTAACGATGTCCTAAAACAACAGACTTGACCATCATAAATTAAGATCTTCCTCGGCTTCTAACTGCAGCACCCCTGGCTGCCTCGGTACATGTTCATTACCGTTTTGTTCCAAAAGAAGCAAAAGCAATTTACTAAGGGTTGAAACATGTTAATGTGCTTTTAAATTCCTGCAACTCCACAGGAAAAATAATGGGGCTAGCGGAAACTGTTATTTGGATTTCACGGCATAGGAGAGGAGATAGTGTTCTTTTGAAGCTTTACAAAGGTGCCAGCAGATTGAAGCCAAAGTCTATTACACTACCAGCAGGGTATAAATGTAATATTGTACAGAGTTTTTATCTGAGCTGCCAGGAAAGGAGTTGCTTATAGGTATCCATTATATTCGAAACATTCTAAAGTTGGAAAAACCACCAAAATATTAATTTTCAACAAAGCTGGTTTTATTATATCCTTATTCAAGACCGCAGTGACGTGCAGTTTCATTTTTAGGCTCGGAAAAGAAGTGTCAATGTGTTAGAGAAGGCATTGTGATATATGGGGTGGGGGAAAGTCAAGAGGACTGGGTACTAGCCTACTGTTTCTTTTTTTTTAATATCTTTATTGTTGAAAGTATTACAGATGCCCTGATTTTCCCCCCATTAACCTCCTCCTCCCCACTCTTTTCCCCTCCCCAGGTCTTCACCCACTATTGTCTGTGTCCATGGGTTATTCATATATGCATGTAAGTTCTTTGGTTAATATCTTCTCTCCTCTTTCCGCCCTCATTCCCTCTGAGGGTCCTCAGTCTGTTCCTAGCCTACTGTTTCTTTTTTTAAAAAAATATATTTTATTGATTTTTTACAGATAAGAAGGGAGAGGGATAGAGAGTTAGAAACATCCATGAGAGAGATCGACCAGCTGCCTCCTGCAAGCCCCCCAGTGGGGATGTGCCCGCAACCAAGGTACATGCCCTTGACCGGAATCGAACCTGGGACCCTTGAGTCCGCAGCCAACACTCTATCCACTGAGCCAAACCGGTTCGGCAAGCCTACTGTTTCTGACTCAACTTTAACCTTTGGAGAGCTATTTAAATGGGAGTGGACTACCTTCTCACCATAACTCAGTGGGGACACTGGAGTAGATCATTTGTACAGTCCCTTCCGGCACTCACACTCAGCAGGACTCACTGTCACAAAGGGCAGATTTAACACACAGTATCTCCCTCTGGGGATGGCGATGTGAATCTGTTAAATACAAATGGGTACATCATACCTGCATCTTAGACTCTTCTAACCACTGCTGCTGAGCCACCAGACTGACATTCCTGACTTTGGCTAAAAGGATGCTCCCAACTGAAAGGCCAAATCAGCTTCTGTGAGATGGAAGTGTGCTTCTCCTACAGTGTAGATTTAATTTTTGTAACTGACTTCATTGATTTTGGAGAGAGAGAGGAAGGAGGAGGGAGTGAGAGAGAAGGAAACATTAATGAGACAGAAATATCCATTGGCCACCTCCCACAAGCACCTTATTGGAGATGGAGCAACTAAAGCATGTCAAACTCCTGGCCAGTGGGCCGCATACCTCGTTTATTTAAATGCAGGGCACAGTAAATGTATTAAAGCAGAAGTACACACTCAAGAAGGGAGTGTGGGCGAAGGAGAATGAGATGCCACTATGGGGTCTGGTAGGTTTTTATTGAATGTAGGAGACTAGGGGGTGGGGGGGTCTGTCTTGGATTGTGGGGGACGCAATGGGCCCCAAACCACAATGTGAATTTATTATAATGATATTATAATGGCCCTGTAGGTCACTTGAAGGTCAACATGGCTGCCAAATCTAGTTGAGACTGGTTTTTGTTTTCTTAACTACAGGAAATTGGGGAGGGAAAAGCTTGGGACCACGTGGTCAGCAAAAGGCGGGTCCCCCAATGTTCCAGCCAGGATGACAAAGGGGAGCGGTAAAGCTTGAGGCCTTTGTTCCCGATCCTAACTTTCCTGCCTCGTGGTCATTTTTATGGTGATATCTTCCTGATTTCTGCAAATGTGTGTATTCTCGTGTTCGCTTACTGTTACAACCGCCTCCTGAGAGTTGCTCACTTAGCTGCTGACCGCTCCTGTTAGACCTGGCGGTGCCCGCTGCCCAGCCCTCTCCCGTGCCTTCTGGAGGCCAGTCGGTCACATCAGTGCTGTCCACCTGTCTCTTGGACACGGATATGTCTCTTCTGTTGCCGTTCTCCTCTTAGCGTCTTGTGGTCGGGTATGCCTTTTTAGACCCATCCTCAGAAAAGTTCCGTAGGAAGTTGTTTGTAACGGTCCAAAGAAAGGTTTGCTTCATTTTCAAGAGTGGATACAAAATCTTGAATGAGACTCTCAGAGGCTACATTTCACAACTGAAGTAGAATGGATGTATCGGCCAAATAAAATGATGGAGATAACCAAGGAAATAGATGTCCTGGCTTTAACATACAAAATGAATCAAACTGTTTGGTTTGATAGAAATTGGGTGGTGGCCATAATAACAATGATAAAGTAAATAAAATAAGACTCATGAAACTGTGATGGTATGCCTTTAAACAAATAATATTGAATGTTACTGGTTTGTCTTCTTCCGTGTGTCCTTCAGACTGTGCACTAAATTTTCTCTTAAAATTATTTTCGTGCAAATCATAATTCATTTTATGTTTTGATTTCTATCTCCTGCACCATTTGAGCTTCTCCTTTTGTTGGAAAGGATTTAGTTTCTAAATATAATGCTGGCTTGAAATGCTTGAGATGCTAACCTTTTACTCCGGGTTTTAATGAATGTAAATCCCATACGAAGTTCAGTAAATTTTTCGAACTTCTGATTGGTTAATTAAGTTGAATGATTATTTCAAATCTTCATCAGATATTCTTTTTGTTGAAAATGATTGCAATTAGAGGGAACGCAGTGTATTTCTAGAATAGAAGATCTTAAATTTGAAACATATATCATTTTAGAAATCATAAAACTGCCATATATGATAAGCTTCCTAGTGTATGCCATTGTTAATTGCTGCAATATTCCAGCACTTCATTTTCCATGATAAAACAACAAAGCCCTGAGGGGCAACTTTCCTACATTTCCATAACTTTAATGTTTGTGACTGGTAAGAGTTAGTGATTTTTGTGTGGCGTTTTCTCTCCTTTGTGCTGGAATCTTGAGTTAAAGAATCGTTTCTTCCCACAGTGGGATCTGAAGGGTCTGTCCACTTTCATTTCCTCTGCTTTCTACTCAGTGTTAGTAGGAGGGTCTTAGGGGGTGGAAAAGTGAAGCAGTGTCCATTGGAATGGCGTCACACTTCTTCCTGTAAGTGTGCCTGTCGCGCCAAAAATAAAGGGGCAAGGCATTCATCTCCAAAGACATCGGCCATAGTTACTCATCATGGTGCACTTGGACATGTGTGAATCGTGGTGGCAATGGAATAAAAATGCAGGAACCAACTTGCTGACTTGAGGAAAGAATTCGAAATATTGATCTGACTGGGAGCTGGTAGATGAATACAGTGAAACAGCGGCGGGCCTGAACTGCAATACTGTAGATCCCTGTGGTGGGCGGAGGCGAGAGCCCTGGCTGCTGACGGAGGCCCAGAGCGAGGCAGCACCTGCTTTTGTTTCCTGTGTGTGCGTTTCACAGGCAGAGCCATTGGGACAGAGAGGGCAGCAGGTGGAATAGCTCCCAGGAAGGGAAAATCAACTCCGTCAGGGATGGGAGACGTGTTTCTAAGCCACCTGCTTCCACAGAAAGCGGTTTTTGGTATGTGATTCCAAAGTATGTAAGCAAAGAGGGACTTAGGCTGAAAGGCCTGCCAGCAGTGGAGTCTACTCTGTGGGGAAATACTGAGTAATGCAGGGCTCAGAATGTACATTTGATGGAGTTGAATCAGGGAAAGCTGACTGATTTACTGGGAAGCCCTAAGAAAATAAGAGCTATCAGATGTCTCTGAAGTAATTATTATTTAAGACATCAGTGCTGCAATTTCACAAACACCATTTCTAATGCCTCTACAACAATGCAATGCACATGAAGTACATTATCTTTAACAAAATCTCCCACTTCTAGGAATATATCCTAAGAAACCAGAAACACCAATCAGAAAAAAATGCATGCACCCTTCTGTTCATAGCAGTGCAATTTACAGTAGCTAAGATCTTGAAATAGCCTAAGTGCCCATAAATAGGTAAGTGGATAAAAAAGCTGTGTGCATTTACACCATAGAATACTATGCAGCAGTAAAAAAAGAAAAATTTCTTACCCTTAGAGACAGCATGGAGGGACCTGGAGAGTATTATATGCTAAGCAAAATAAGCCAGGCAGAGAAAGACAAGCGTCACATGATCTCACTCATATGTATCATCTCATGAACAAAATAAAATGATGAACAAAACAGACGTAGAGACACAGAAACATGGAGCAATCTGATGAATCTCAGAGGGAAGGCGGAGAGAGGGTGGGAGGGCCCTAGATCAACCAAAGACCTTGTATGCATATATGCACAACCCATGGACACAGGCAATAGGGTGGTGAAGGTTTGAGGGGGGCAGGGGTTAGGGGTGGGCTAGAAGGGGTCAGTGGGGAATAAAGGACATAAATAATACTTTCCACAATAAAGAGAGTATTTTTTAAAAAGAAGAGAGGAGGGACATTTGTTAGGAATTTATCTCTTTTATCCAACCCTCCAGTTTTCCAAATAAAGGAGCTCTAGTGGGTGTAGATGACACAAGATGTCTTAATGGAAACATAGTGTAGGACTCAGAGCAGCACGTAGATATTTTCTTACGAAGGGGAGCAGCCTTCGCCACCCCAAATATGCCTGTGTCAGAGGATTATCCTGAGCTGGTTCTTTTTAAGAAACAGCAGGCATAGGAGAAGCTCTGGAAACCAAAACAGAAGTTTTCTTTTTGTGAGAGGCATTGACATTTAAAGGGAAATCTCCCTTTGCAAGGGTGTCTCCTTGGCTGTAGCAGGAAATGGGGCGGGGTGGGGGGACGGTTGACTAAATCTCTAGGAGCTCTTACCAACCAACTTACCAATGGAGAAGGCAGGACCTGATCCTGCCTCACAGCCATACCCTCCCTCACTGTGCTTTGCCTAAAAACCTCCCCTAACTGCCCCCCCTCGCCCCTACACACACACACACACATCTTCTTTGTCTTTAGCTGTATGTGGTATACATACAGGTACTGCCTTGGGCCATTTCAGAGTTACTCCGTTTTCCCGGGTATCTCCCTTGTATACAGGGGTTTTACACGTTAATACACTTCTGTTCGTTTTTCTTTTAATCTGTCTTTCATTACAGGGGTGTTTCAGCCAAGAACCTACGAGGGCAGAGGGAAAATTATGTTTCCTCTTCTACACTTAATTTTAACATAGTATTTGATTTCTGCTTTTTTTTCAAACCTGAAAATAACTATTTTCATTTCACCAAATATTGTCAAGTGAGCTCAAATATTGATCCTACTTTTTTCAAGTTCACAAAGAGTCTGTATCTGAAAGGAAACTCTCATTTTGTGACTGCATTCCTATGTGCCATGATACATGTTCCCTTTAATTTAGAATTCCACTTGTAAATGTCTCCTCTCCCCACTAACAACGTTTTATCACCTGAGCACGTCCGTTGCCTGTGCCTCTCCCATCAGCCCTAATCGATCGTGGAGGTCTCGGTGTGAGTCAAGCAATATGGTCACACTTTTCTGCTGACACCTCACTATTTCCGTTCTCTTCTATCCCACAGGACTTACTGTGCACCATTTAGGGGACTGACATCCTCTTCTTTCCTACAGATACTTATTTCATCACAGCTTTTTCCCTTTTGCTCCTTAACATTTACATGAGGACATTCACGCCATTTTCCACCGCGATTTTCTTTTCTGCTCTTACACAGATAAAATCCCAGATTTCCCTGCTAGGCCTGCTGACGTAATGGTGGACTCTTATAGCTCTGCACGGTTCATTGATCCTTGGTCTAGGCACACAGATGAATGGCAGTCCCACCGACACAAAACCTGAGTCAGGACTGCTGGCTCTAAGAGCAGTGGCATTGAATGGAACACTTACATCATTTATTAACACACAGGGATGGCAAGAAAACAAAATCTGAGATGTCTTAAATGGAGTGACTGCAGGCCAGAGAGTGGGAGAGACAACTGACGTTCCCAGCGCACAGCTGTGGGCGGCGGCTAACAGGCTGCTCACATTCCTGAGTGGAGGCTGGAAATCTGCGAGGACGTCCGGGAGGCTGCCCACCAGGTGCCATCCTGCTTTGGCATCACCTTTCTGACCATTGCCCACAACCAAACAAGGAGCCGCAATGTTTCTTCCTTAGGGACTAGGTACCTATCCTCCAACTACCCCCTTCACCTTTCCCCACCTCCTTCTCTACAGCCAATGTAGATTCTTTGAAAACTTCCATTTTTCTTCCCCAAACCAGGGTACGAAGAGCCCCTTCTGCCCCAAGGCAGCAGAAGTGTGTCTACTCCATCCAGTCCTGCCGCTGGTGGTGTAGACCTTTAAACGCCAGGCCCCGGTCTTTTTCGGGCCAGCGTAAGGCACTTTAATAAACCCCTTCTTTCCTATTAGTTTTCAGTCCTAAAGGTGTTTTGTTTAAAAGTG
Source organism: Myotis lucifugus (assembly GCF_000147115.1). Lineage (NCBI taxonomy): Eukaryota > Metazoa > Chordata > Mammalia > Chiroptera > Vespertilionidae > Myotis > Myotis lucifugus. The sequence continues at coordinate 622,557 of NW_005871365.1, forward strand.
ACAGATAAATCACCTCTTCTACCAAACTGTAAAAACGACCATAATTTGTATTTAAATAACATTTAAAAATGCTCTAGCACCCTTTAGCAAAAGATAACATTTTGACACCCTCCAAAACATATAAATAGTTGAATACTGATGTAACTTCGTATTGTTTAAAATCTGTTCCCATACCGTGATCATTACTAATACCAATGACATACCCTTAAACGTCATTGAAATTTCGAGGTCAATTTCTGCTATATTTCAGTTGTTTTGTTGATACATTTTTTTCCCCCTTTTCATATTGTTCACATTGGAGATTTACTTTGGAAATTAAGTTTAGATTATGTTAACCAAAAAATAACATCTTGTTTAATCTAAGCCTGATATATTTTTTTAATTTCAAATTTTAGATTTTACCATTCCACAATACTTTTAGTACAATTTTTATGATTTATATAACTCCTTGTTATACTTCACACTGTAGGACAGTGATGGCGAACCTTTTGAGCTCGGCATGTCAGCATTTTGAAAAACCCTACCTTAACTCTGGTGCCGTGTCACATATAGAAATTTTTTGATATTTGCAACCATAGTAAAACAAAGATTTATATTTTTGATATTTTATATATTTAAATGCCATTTAACAAAGAAAAATTAACCAAAAAAATGAGTTTGTGTGTCACCTCTGACACGCATGTCATAGGTTCGCCATCACTGCTGTAGGACAACAATCTACACCAGCAAATGGTCCCCTGAACTCTGTCTCTGTATTTAAACATTGAGGCATATTGTAAATTTTTAAATACCTCTATAAAAATATGAACTAAATTTCATTATAGAGAGCAAGTTTAAAGTATTGAAGATAGACCAGCAGGGGTGGCTCAGTGGTTGAGTGTCGACCCATCAGCCAGGAGGTCGTGGCTGGGTTCCCTGTCAGGGCACATTTCCTGGTTGTGGGCTCAATCCCCAGTAGGGGGTGTGCAGGAGGTAACTGATCAATGATTCTCTCTTATCCCTCTCCCTTTCCCTCTGAAATAAGTTTTAAAAATTTTAAAAATAAAAGTAAATAAAATATTGAAGATAAATCAAAACAATATGACTGAGATTCAGTCAGGTTTTTATCATATATTATTCATTACAGTCCTTATAGTAGAAGAGAAACATTTTTTGTACTCATGACTTAAAAATGCATAAACTATCATTTTTAACAAAAATAAGTACAAATGCAGACATAAAAAGTAATTCAATGTCCCAATTTACAATGTTCTATTTATTTCTTATAATTTTCATGAATGTTTTCTACCAAATATCATTTTTCAAATGTCATAAATATTGAAAATTATTTAAAAAAACACACCACTCTGATGTCCCTCAGCTGGTATGCCATCCCAACACAATACGGTCTCCATGATAATAACCTACTTTATGAAGATTAAATGCTTTTGCAATTCAAACACAGTAAAATTGGCTTAAAGAAAAATCAAACACTAGTTTGCTGGTTCAGGATTTGAATAGTGGAATGAGAACTCTCTCTTATATTGCTATTGTGTACTGGTCAGCTAAGAAGTAATTGCTTTTTATAAGACAAATTTGCTTTTACTTTTCTAAGGTAATGAAATGAACCTGAAACATTTCCTTTGAAGTCAAAGTCACTGTCCCTGAAATGTCACCAGACAAATTCCATCCCATGGCTTCAGCAAACACGTAACGAGAAAGTTGGGCCTGGAGTTGATTGACAGAATTCTATTAGAAAGCCGCCTCGCACATTCTTCTCTAATTATCTGTGTTGTAAATCAATACTGATTTGATTTCTTCATATTCCTGTGATGCTAACATGGAGGAAAACCAGCTCATTCATATTTCTGAGAGAAAGAGCAGAAATGTACGGATTTGCTAAGAGGCCCCCACTAGATTCCTGACCCATTTGCAAAATAGTATGCAAACGTGAAATGGTTCAGTATGACAAAAGCTTTTAAGAAGCCCTTAACAATAAATGTGCACGTAATGATTAAATGTGTAAGGAGAAGGACAATTCTTTAGCTGTGTCAATCTATAATAATAAAAGCATAATATGCTAATTAGACTGGATGTCCTTCCGGACGACCTTCTGAACGAAGCCACCGCAGCAGGGGCCAAGGCAGACGAGGCAAAGACCCCAAGCACTGGGGCAGCACAAAGGCAGCTGCCGCGGCAGTGGGAGCCAAGCCCCTTGCTGAATTTCGTGCATCAGGCCTCCAGTTTTTATATAAAATCAAAACTAGAGGTTTCTTCCCAAATGTAATATGACAGATCACATTGATTATATTATTGGCTCATTAAAAGTAAATCATAATAGATAATGTGCTCATTTCAAATTTCTGTGTGTGGCGAGTAGGAGAGTGTCAATTAGTTTATGGGGTGTGTAGTGGGAGGAGGATGATCTATAATGTAAATTTAGTCATAACAGGATAATGGGTAGGATTGAATGCTTCCAGATTGAAAACAAAATATAGGTCAGCAATTCATAAAGAAGAAATTTTGGATGTATTCTATATTTAAGTATTTGTGTGGAATGGTATCTAGGTAATTATTCACTCAATTATTCATTTATGTCATCTTTTTCTGAAAAGTATATGTAGGTTATGATAGCTGTATTACACAGCTTTTTAAAAAATACAAACACCATGCGGTTTTTTAATTCAAATAGCTTTTCAGCATATAGTTTTGAAGGAAATTATTTACCTGAGAACAAGTTACCACATATAATGATTTAATGATCTAGTATCCAATTTCTCATGGTTCTCTGCAACCCACCAACCTTGAACTATTTGGTAAAAGCATGACATTAGTATCAAAGGAAACTGTGAATGGGGTAGAATAATCAGTGTAATTGAAAAGACAGTAAAAACAAACAAACAAAAAACCCCACAGATGACATCAGGCATTGCCACAAGTTTTTTAGCTAATGTCCAATCATTCCCCAGTCATACTGTTTATCCTTATTGAATTTCCTGTCACCTCATTATACACTAAAGCCAGGTGGAAATGTAGACATCCCTAGGCACTCAGCTGGCCACTGGGGTTCCACATCTATAAACCACATATTGTTTTGTTTAACCCAGGAGCCCTTTGGTATTCAGAACATTCTACCTTATTCTTTTAAGTCACCCTTTGAAATATGAATTCTTACTTATCTTTTCTCCTAGCTCGATCATGACAAAGCAAGATGTAATCTTACACACTCAAATGTGATGTTTGTAATGACATGGTTTACTGGCTACATACACTACACATCAATCATTATTTTTAGGTTCTAAATATATGCAACCACAGTAGAAACATTGCATCCATATCAAAGATTATTTCCCCCAGATAACTTCTCATCATAAAAATGTCTTTGCAATGCATCTGTGCCTAATTTGCTGTTGCCTTTCTAACATCAATTTATTCTTCAATGCCTGTATTTATGTGGAATAAACACCACAGTCTGAGGAAAAGAGCCCTGACAGTTGACCTAGGAAACATTTATTAACTGTGTGATGGTGATATTGACTCTGCTTATATAACCTCATTGAATCACAGTCTATATTTGAAATAAGATAATAGGATTGGCACTACTCTCTGATCCTTTTTAAATCTAAGTTATCAGTACTTTAATTTGATATGCACTCTTACTTGACATATCTGAGTGATTTTTTACATTTTGCAAAACAAATCATTCAACTTCCTGGTATCATCTTACTAGCTACAAGCAAACACGGAAAAGCTAATGGATGTTATCGGAAAGGTCTGCGGCTATGTCTACATGGTGGAAACAAATTAGCAAGGATCTGGTCAGACATTTGGAAGAACTGACTTAAAAATAGTTTTTCGGCCCTAACCGGTTTGGCTCAGTGGATAGAGCATCGGCCTGCGGACTCAATGGTCCCAGGTTCGATTCCAGTCAAGGGCATGTACCTTGGTTGCGGGCACATCCCCAGTGGGGAGTGTGCAGGAGGCAGCTGATCGGTGTTTCTCTCTCATCGATGTTTCTAACTCTCTATCCCTCTCCCTTCCTCTCTGTAAAAAATCAATAAAATATATTTAAAAAAATAGTTTTTCGGCCTGAATGAGGTCATCAAATTTAGTTCTAAAAATTAATGACAACATTCGCTGTTCAGATAATGCCTATTCAATGCTTATATACAATGTACATAAACTTATAATACCACCTGTCCCAGATCTAAATGTGCCTGAAAGTGTAAAGTGTTTGATCTTCAATGTAAGCTGAAATTTCATAGATAGAAAAGTGCTTAATGTTAGATTCTCAAATCAACTTTGCTGCTTTTCCATGGGAAGTGCATTTCTAGTCAACTCAGTCATTTTTTCAGGTCAATTGCATTATTCAGCTGCTTGATTCCCATTGACAAAAGGGGCACTCACTCAGCATGCTGAGTGCCTTTCTCTAAAAGGTCATTTCGTGTTGAATATGAAAGTGTCTCCTCTAGACGCTCAGGTGAATTGTCGAAAGGAATAACCTCTTTTAAAACACTTGATTCTCAATTTTGTTTCCAGATGGTGTCAATCAGTAGTACTGTCCAATACATTGATCTTAATTTTGCTTCACTAAGTTGATATTTAAAAAAACAAAGGCTTTTAAGACTACCTGGGGGGAAGAAAGCTCGAGTAAAAAGTCCGTTCAGTGCTAATTGCAATCGCCAGTCACTGCACCAAGCTTTCAGGGTGTGAGGGGCTCTGGGGAGATCAATGAATCCCTGTGAAGTCCTCTGAGATAGACAGGGCTAAATTGACCCAGAAAGGGAAGGAAACATTCGCCTAAAAGACATTCCTGAGTGAAAAACTAGATTTCTGTAAGCCGGGAGCTACTTTCCACTGTCCTCATGAGATTCCCGCTCTGTAGAAAAATGTGTTTTGGGTCATACTTATGTCACATTCGATTCTGACTCTAAGTCAAGACATTCAGGATTATTATTTGTTTAAGGAAGTTAAGTAGGTGGTATTCCAAAGCATAGAGCTCCCTTGGCACAACTGATGTTAATATTCGTATAGCTTTAAAATGTATACTCTCATTCTTTGCTAACAGAATAAAGTGATATTAGAAATGGAAAAACTAATTACACCCTACAAACATCTTCATAATAAAGCCTATTCAAAATGCATTAAAAGCATGGACACATATGCCTTTATGAACATAGTAGATACTACAGGTATATTTTTAAAGGTGCGGCTTTGCAATTGAAGTAACCATTTGAAGTCAAGTTCATGAAATAAAAATATAGTGTTCTGTGTTAAGACTCTGCTATATTTCTAATTATAACTGTTATTCTTTGATTCCATGATTGACATGAATTAACTGTGCTAAAGACCATTTCTGAGGATGACTGAAAACGTTACTCCAAAGATGAAGACTCACCGCGGCCCCAGCCTTAAGGATGTTTCCTGTGGCACTTTAATAAGACAGTTTAAAGTTTAAATTAGAGCAGACATCCTTTTATCACAAAAAAATTTGCAATGACAAATACTTTACTATAAAATATGCCTAAAGAACAAGGGCAAGACATTGTTGAAACATGCTGAAACAATTTTTATGCCCCCTCTGCCCCCCCCCCCACACACACACACACGCATGCACACTGGACTGACGGACAGTAACTAGCCTGATGCTGAACTGGGTGCGGCTGCCACATGAACAGAAGCTCTGGGCACTGGCTTCGCATCGAGCCAGGGCACTGAAACCCGCTGCACTTCTTCTATGACTGGAATGGGACATGGAAATCCAGGGGTGCAATTCCATGCACATAACAGTCACTCATCCTCTCCTGCAAAGCCTTAGGAAATTCTTTCCTTCGAGATAGCATAAGGTCCCCAGCACCCAGCGGGGAGAGGGACACCCCAGTGTTTTCAACAATAAGAGGATATCTTGAAATTATAGCAATATATTTTGACAATTAAATAGGCACATTTACAGAGAAATAATGGGTGATATGAATATTTTATTTTTATTAAAATTTGGATCTGTATGTAAAAGAGCAGGTTGTTAAAGAAATCTCCACTACTAAACGGTCTCATTGATAATGTCTCCTGAACACTGGAGGAAGGAATTACCCGAAGTTTCCCAGGTTTTGTGGGGAAAGGGAAATATGAGAAACCTTCCTAACTCATTCTATGAGACCATTATACTGGCGACAAAATTTTACAAGGACATTACAAGAAAGCAATACAAGCCTATCTGTGTCTTAAACGTAGAGGTCACAATTATAAGTGAACTGTTACAAATGAATATTGTGCCTTGACCAAATGGGTTTTGTTTCAGGTTCTTAACATAAGAACATCAGGCAATAAATTTCACTATATGAACAGCTTTACGGACAGAAACCATTTTGGTAGATGCATAAAAAAGCACTGGATTAAAATAAATAAATAAATAAATAAATAAATACACACACACACACACACACACACACACACACACACATATATAACTCTTAGCAAACTAGGAAGAGTAGGGGGCATCCTTAATCTGAGTAAGAGAATCTGCAACAACAACAAAATAAACAGAAATAAAACCTTACAGAAACTGCATGCTGGTGTGTGTTTGTCTCTGTGTCTGTTTCCTGTGAAACTGTCACACATTTAGCTTTTGATTAGTCATGTCATTGTGGAAGGTCAGGGGTGATTTTACAATGACCCGGCTGAACATACTTTCACGTCTTCTTTAGAAATGTGTGCGCCAGAGGGTATCTAAGGATAAGCGACTCCATAAAAAGCGGTGAGTTCGTAGGCAGCCTGCCACTGTGGCGGCATATTTTATAAACAACCATAAATAATACTCTAGCGACATATCAGAGACAATTACCCCACACCATCGGCCCATTGTTTTGATTTAGGGGGGTGTTTGAAGCAAAGGCAATGCGTACCTGTCGGACCTAACTGCAGGACTCCGATATGTGTGGTATTTTCCTCGGGGTTCATTATGTTTGGGTTTGTTTCTATTATTTTGGTGCCTGTTTTGTTTTTCGAAGGTGGACACATAAGGTCTTAGGGATTTTCTCTCTTTTCATGAGTAAAAAATATCAAAGAAAGGTTTGGAACTTGCTAACTAGCGTTTACAATCCGATCCTTTATTTGGAGAGGAGGGTGAAGAGCTCATATACACTGTAGCTATGATTTAATATCTCTAAATAATCTATTTTTTAAATATTCAGTCTTTTTCCCTAATTTTTTTCTACACAGGACAATTATTTTGTATCCCAATTTTATGCTCATTATTTCTACTGTTCAATATTTGTTTCTCTTCAGCCCCTGAAGAGTTTTACGTCTTTAAACAACTCTCTTTCTCCTTCCATCACTGAGATCCTAAGAAGCAGCTCAGAAATATTGTGCTGCATCACACACTTCAATGTGGCATGGTTTGCGCTTAGGACTTGAGATAAGTAATAGCTAAAATGCAGTGTGATGGGGGAAATAAGCTTACATTCTATATGGAACTTCATTTAACTTCTATCATTTGACTTTTAAACTCCTTTTTTAAAATTTATTTTTGAAAGTATTACAGATGTGCCCCTTTTCTTCCCAGTGGCCCTCTGCACACCACATCCCCCCCCAAGCCTTCATTGCACTGTTGTGTGTGACCAGGGGCTATGCATAGATGCATATAAGTTCCCCATTTAATCTTTCCCTCCCACCTCTCCGCATCCCTGACTTCCCTCTGAGATTCCTCAGTCTATTCTGTGCTTCTGTGCCTCTGGATCTATTTTGTTCATCAAGTTGTTTTGTTCATTAGATTCCACATGAGTGAGATCATGTGACACTTGTAAACTTTTTGTTCTCTCTGTGGAGCAAAGTACATGGTGAACTTAGCAAATATGAACAGGTAGGGATTTTATGAGGGCGGGTGGATGGGACTGTGCACACTGTGGGCCGGTGGGCAGGTGGGCGAGGCTGCGAGCAGCGGCTGGCTACTGTGCGTGATTTCACGCGCTGGGCCTCTAGTACTTCTATAAAGGCAATTTTAAGCATACATATTATTTCACCATAAAATTTAAATATTTAAAATATATTAGTTTAATGTGGACTTATTATGTTGCACTCCACAGTGACTCCAAAGCAAATATCCAAATTCTTTCTTCTTTTTAAACATATTTTTATTGATTTCTGAGAGGAAGGGAGAGGGAGAAAGAGATGAAACATCAATGATGAGTGAGAATCATTGATCAGCTGCCTCCTGCACACCCCCTACTGGGAATCGAGCCCACAACCTGAGCATGTGCCCTGACTGGGAATCGAACCATGACCTCCTGGTTCATAGGTCGACGCTCAACTACTGAGCCATGCTGGCTGGGCCAGGCCAAATATCCTATTTTTGATAAATGAAAAGGCTATTTTCTGGCCTCAGGCACTGTATTTTGGCTTAAAGAACTGAAGGATCTAATATGACAATACAGGGCATTTTTACCTGTCAGTATTTATTAATAAATAATTTATTCCTTGCTGTCTTTTCATTCTGCATTTGCTAGGTGCACTTCAAACACATATCCCACTAACAGAAGACTTTCTCAGGGGAACTTCCTTAGCTGGCAAAGTGCTGATTACATCAAGGACTCTTCCTACAGCTGACTTCTATGTTATGTGCATTGTGATTTCTCTGTGAACAAAACAGGGGCATTTATTTATAGGATGAAGCCGAAGATTTGATGCTTTCCTTTCGGTGGTCACATTTATATTTTCGGAGCTGGAAGGAACAGCGGCTGAGAAATGCTTATTCTAGGCAGGCTGTAAATGGAGATGTATCTCGTCTCCACGCACAAGAGGTTTTTCTTACCTCGCTGACTTCAATTCTGGACCACTCTGTCCTCTTTCCCCAGAACTCAAGCTCTCCTGAATTAACAGGCTCCTCCAGGGACCAACGTTCCCTTGCTCTTTACTCGGTCACCCCACTGAGCTACTGTGCGGGGAAGTTAATTTTCCGTGTGAGGATATGAGCCAGCTAGATAACACCATGGCAAGCAGCTTTTTATACATGAGCTTTTTTAATCCTCACAATCATCATAGGTGAGTGACTTCATTAGCCCTCATTTTATAGGTGAGAAAAGTAAGGCATCCAAGGAATACAGGTAGGTTTCTCAAGGTCACATAGGTCACATAGCACATACAATGAAGAACTTAGATTCAGAGTCTAGCCTTATACTCGATCATGTAATATAGCCTCTTTCAATAATTCAGAAAACCATAAATAAATATATTAGTGACTAATATCATCTTTTACATATAACAAAATACTTTAAACCCAGATAAATATATTTTTTTCAGAAACTTCATGGCATAGATATAAGCAACAGCCCTCCCAGTTCAGAATTTAGGAACTCGCCAATTAATACACGCATATGGAAGTATTTACATAAAGAAACTGGAAACTAAATGATTAATAAATAACTTGCATATACAATTTGAGCACTTACTTGTCAATAAGCCACATGTAAATGGCACATAATTTACTTCATTTTTTATATTCTAGATCATACCTATAACTCTAAGACAAATCAACACTTTGATTTAAGTCAAACTTTATTTGAAATTGCTCTTCCCCTAAGAGTTAAGACTGGTTATATAATATTAGAAAAAAGGAGACAACCACCAGAAAGTAATATTTTACTTTAGAAACAATGACAACCTGTGGTCGAGAACTGTGACATTTCTACAGTAGCGAACTGTATTATGTGGCTTATGTGCTTCTCAAGTAAGATAGATAAAGTGGGGCCCTTTGCACATTGCTCAATCTGGCATTCTTAGGGGTAGCTTTTCTGCCACTGATGATTAATGTGTCTAATAAAGTTGCTTTCTGCTAACTGTCGTTTGGCAAAAACATCAAGTCCTTTCAGGAAGAAGAAAACAACATAAGGACGAGGAAGCAACTATTGGAGAATGAAGAAGAAATAAGGAAGAAAAGATGGAGAAAGCCAATGGTGTTATCCTAAAAGCTCACTATGACAGTAGCAACGTGAGAGAGGAAGGGAGGAGATGGAAACACTGATTAGAGAAAAACATCATTGATCAGCTGCTTCATGCATGCCCCTCACCAGAAATCGAGCCCACAAACCTGGCAGGTGCCCTGACTAGGAATTGAAACAGAGACCTCCCAATTCATGGATCAATGCTCAACCACCGAGCTACACCGGCCAGACAGGCTGGTTTATTCTTGTATGCCACTGAGGTTTTGTGGTTGGTCATTAAACAGCATCACTGTGGCAATAAATAACTAATGTGAGTAGTTAAGAATTTAGTTGGTAAATGAATTTGCATGTCATTTAGAAAAATGTGATGTAAAAGCTAGACCATAAGTACACATCTAGTAATTTTATGCTCAAATGATGACTTTTTATACAAAATTTAAAGCCATCCAGTATAACACAATAAATTAAAATTTATGAGTAGAGCACAAGTGACACTTATGTGCAGAAATTATTTGAAAGCCTTTTATGCTTTAATTTATTCAATAGATATTTATTACCAAGCACTAGAGCTGCAAACATGTTGCTAACATGTGTGTGCCCTGCCTGGTAAAGCCATGGGAAGTGGACATATTCATTTCTTCATCAAAAGAACTTATCAAATTTATTCTGCAGAAGCACTGATATGGTGCTTGTTAAAAATTGGCAATATAATAAGCAATCTTTAGACTCAAAGGACCAAAACGGACCAACTTTCATGCCCTAATAATCCCAGGAACATGACTATGATGAGATGTCACATTTGGGGTGTGTCCAATGTAACTAAAATTACTAATCATTTGACTAAAAAGGGAGATTCTGCAGATGGGTCTGAACTAAGTGCATGAGACCTCAGACCGGGAGCTTTTTCTCTTTTGGTAGCAGAATAGGAAGTTGGAGAAGGAAGTCAGGGATAACTAAAGCACGGGAAGGATTGTCAGTGGGAAGAAACAGCCTTATAGGTTGGGTGTTGTCAGACATATATGGCCAAAACTCCTGCCACTGCTGAAAAAAAAAAGGCAGATATTTTTTTTCGATCACATTTTTCAAAAGCAATAAAGAGCTTGGTAGCAATAAAATAAAATAAAAAGAACTAAAAATCTATAAATCCATGGAATTGAGGCCCTTCCCAAAGGGAGTTGACAATATTCGGCTGTATTTTTTACTGAAGGCATTTCCACACTGTGGGCAAGCATAGAGGACCTGGATGAAAAATGGCAAAGAGAAAAAAAAGAGAGCAGTTCAACAAGGTTGATAAGTTGGAAATTGGGGACACAAGTGAATGGCTGGCTGCACAGGAGGCTGGGGGAAGAGAACACAAATCTTCCTGAGGCGGAGTGCAATCTACCTCTGTCTTATGACCCATAGGAAACCGAGACTTGACAGAAGAGGAACTTAGTTCAAGAAACATTGTCAGCTTCCTGAGACATGTGCACGACTGGGAGCCACACGGGGCAGGGAGAGACTCTAGAGTTCGGTTAAAACTCCTAATGGCTATAACTGAATCTCTCATACTCCTGTGGGGTAAAAAAATACATATATATTGACTTGGAAAGCTTTCAATCAAAAGCTTGGGAGAGCCATGTTTAGGGGAAAAGGCAAACAAGAGGTGTACAGAATCTTATCAAGATTGAAACAAAGACCAAGTAATCTTCATTTCTAATTGGGTTTAGGTGGTTAGCTCCTCTTGTATCTGCTTCACATACAATGTGGAAAAGGTAAACTTTATTAAATGCAATATAATATCATCCAGAACCTCTAGAATTATTTCATGATACACCAACTGGCATTAAATTATAAAAAATTAGAAACGTGCATCAAGGAAAAAAGACATAAAATAGATTCAGCCATGCCAATAAGCTATATATTAGAATTAATAACACTTTAAAATAACTACAATTAATATGTTAAAGAAAACAGTGAAAGATAGAGAAAAAGGCATTGAACGTTAATAAAATTTATCAAAGTACTAGGATCGATTCCACAAGAATAAAGAATCAGTTGACACTGTAAACAGAAAATAAAATGTGATATCTGAAATTATGAATAGTGGATAGTTTTAAATGGACACATCAGAACAAAACATCGGTTACCAAAAAGAGTCAACAAATAATGAATGCCCTAAAGAACTGGGATAATGTCGGATACAGCAGAATATAAGAGATACTTTGGACACCCTCCAAAATGTACCATAATTATAATTAAAGTCTTAGAAGGAGAGAAGAGAAATAATGGGTGAAAAGCAATATTCAAAGGAATAATGACTAGGAATTTTCTAAAAATGATGAAAGATTCATAGCATCAAGAAATCTAATTATACCTTAAGCTGCAAGTACGAAAAGAAAGTGCGCCTAGGCACTTCATAGTAGAACTGCTGCAAAGAGTAAAAAAGTAAATCATAAAAGTCAGGCACGGGAAAAAGGACACCTCCTCTTCAAAGGACAACCATAAGAATGACAGCTGTCTTCTCAACATGGATGTGGGAAGTGAGAAGTCAGTGGGAAGACATCTTTGTCCTTCCAAAGACTAAATACTGCCAACATAGAATTCTATGACAAGTGGAGATACCCTATCCTTCCAAAATCACAGTGACATAAAGATGCTTGCAGACAAAGACTGGGGGATGATGTCAATAATAGGAACATTGTTAAAAATAAAAGTCTAAACTAAATCAAGTTCTTCAGGCTGGGGAAAGAAACTGATCTAAAATGTGAACACAGAAATATAGAATGGAATTAAAATTCACCAAAAGAAGGTAAACAGATGGATGAATATAAATAAGTGTTTAAATGTACTAAATAATTATAGAAATGTCTTGTGGAGTATAAACTACATGTAAAATAAAACACCATGACAATAATAATGCAAAAAGATTCTACCACTATATTAATTATGTTAATTAAGAGGAATAATTAGGCAATATTTAGCACCCTAGATATGCTAGTAAGACAAACGCACTCCAGAGAGTAGGAAATTAACCACATGTGGATACAGGGCCCTGACAGGGCATATAGTGAAAACCGACAGCATTTCTGTTCTCAAACTCCATATTTGAACAGATGATAAACAGACATTCTTAAGTTTGTATGCAATAAACTCATATTTGAAAAATTAAGTTTCAAGAGAGAATGTTTTAAAACTGGAGCTAAACTAGATAGCTTAAAATCACAATATTTGCATAATTTGTTGTTGTTCTGAACAGAAACATTAGATTCAATCTCTTTGGGTTCCTAATGAGTCTTTATTAAAATACACATTTTAATGACTTAGAGACTCAGACTTCTAACACTTGAGTCTTATTGCATGTGGTATTAATCAATGCATAAAATCAACTTCAAATTCCATGTAATTAGAATTGCTTGAAGGAAATGCATTATTAGAATTAAAGATTCTCCAATAAAAAAATAATTAAAATGTTAAAATCTTTGGCACAGGGAATTAGCATTGTGAATTATTCTAACTTTGCTGACTAATTTAATGACAGCATTTGTAGGTGACAAAAATATGAACCACTACGCACAGAATATATATATTTTTTAAAACCTAATTATTGTCAGTTTTTATTAGGTAGGCTAATCACAGAAAACAGTAAGATCAATACTTTAATACAAAAATAATTCTAAAATAATTAATATTTTGCTTTCCAGAGAACTTTTTATCTGGGAAATGTTTCAACTTCTCAATTATGTCTTTCTACGGTTAAGTTTCCAATTATATCTTTCTACCCTTAAGGTAAAATTAAGACTAATTTACAATTTAATTCAAATGACTTAACCATTATTCCTTTTTCAGCAGCTTTATTTGGAAATACTTCCTTTGTTTACTATTACCTATCTTTAAACACATAGCACATTCTACTTATTGTCATTTAGCTCAATGTTAAAAATATATTCTAATAACATTGTTCTTCCATTATCTTTTATGCAGGCAAGGACTATCAGCTACAATCCTGGAATGGTTTTGATCAAATAAAGTATACAGATTCTTAGACATATTACTTAGAAAATAGTTTAACATCCTATATAATAAAAGGCTATTATGCAAATTGACCAAATGGCAGAAAGACAGGTCGCTATGATGTGCACTGACCACCAGGGAGCAGACGCTCAAAGCAGGAGCTGCCCCTGGTGGTCAGTGCACTCCCACAGGGGGAGCGCCGCTCAGCCAGAAGCCAGCCTCAGGGCTGGCGAGCGTCCACAGCAGTGCTAAGGATGTCCGACTGCCCGCTTAGGCCCGCTTTGGACATCCCCTGAGGGCTCCCGGACTGCTAGAGGGTGCAGGCTGGGCTGAGGGACTCCCCCCAAGTGCACGAATTCTGTGCACCAGTCCTCTGGTTAATAATAAAAAGGTTTGTGAAAAAGAGAAAACTATGGTTTCTGTTTTTCATAAATACTCTGCTGGTTTGGATCAATTAGTACAGTTCTAATAGAAAATACAAGAGAAATGTTTTAGAAATTGAAGGAGTAAAAGTTACTACAATAATAAGCTAGCCTTTATTCTTAAATAAATTAAAGGAATGGGCAATACACAGCTTCCTGCAGTTTTGTTCTACACTGTATTTCTTAGTATACAATTGGGGAATAGCCTTAAGTCAAATAAACAGGTCGCTTGCTGAGTTTCTTAGTTTCTGGTCCCTCAGCCACTAAGTCTTCAACAATATCCTCCTGTCAAATGTTGCCTTTTTATGGGCAAGTCTACTGATGTCCTGATTAATGAACAAACTCTTCTACTGGCGTTTACCACAGGAGACATCATTTTCATGTTTGTCTGATCAATAGTTCCATCAACACTAAGAATTCCCACTGTTCGTTTGAATGGCTCTAACTATCAGGAATTGTCTGTTTCTTGATAAATACAGGGGAACCATTGTAAATATTAGCAAAGCAAAGAAAATGGATGTTGTATGTGGTGTTCTATCATATTTTACTCCCAAAGAAAAGAAAAAAAAACCACACTGGCTAGGACTGATATGCTTTTAATAAGTTTGGGTAAAGCATAGACTGACCTCTATATGAGTTCTTATTCTCCATAAAACACAAGAAATGCTTTACTTTTAGAGCTATATATTTAGACATACTCCTCCAAATCTGTGTCTTAAAATACAGTAATATTTTTCTTCTTTTTAGTGTATGGGGACTAGAGAGGTCTTGTAAGAAGGCAGCTTGAGCCCAGCCGGTGTGGCTCAGTAGTTGAGTGTCAACCTATGAACCAGGAGGTCATGGTTCCATTCCCAGGCAGGGCACATGCCCAGTATGGGGAGTTCAGGAGGCAGCCGATCAATGATTCTCTCTCATCATTGATGTTTCTATCTCTCTCTCCCTCTTTCTTTCTGAAATCAATCAATCAATCAATCAATATATATATAGAGAGAGTGGGGCCTTGACTTACCAGTTTAATTTGTTCTGTGACGGAGCTCGTAACTCAAATTACTCATATGTCAAATCAAGTTTCACCATTACAATGACACATGATGCTGGGCTGATGTTGTGGCGTTCACTGTGACATTCGCTGCGCCAACTAGTGGTGGGGTATCTGAAGCTGGCTCGTAACCCAAATTTTAGCTCGCAACTCAAAGCAAAAAATCGGCCGAGAGACTGCTCTTATCTCGAAAAACTCATTAGTCGGGACACTCATAAGTCAAGGCCCCAATGTATGTATGTATGTATGTATATATAATATATATATATATATATAATATATATATATATATATATTATATATACATATATATATATATATACATAAATATATATATATCTTTAAAAAAATGAAGGCAGCTTGAGCTTCTGCAAAGATAGATGAGAAGAAGACCTAGTATGTATGGGCCTACTATTTATCTTACTCATTTTGACATTAGCCATTTTATCTTATACAGATAAATAAATTCAATGGGCTTCATAGTTTCTCAATCAGTCCCTCTGCAAATTCAAATTGTTTTGTGCAAATAAGACAACATAGCTCCTATTAATTCCCAGAATAATACCGAGAGTCCTTTCTAGAGAAAGTAATTGAGACTGCCATTTTTTTATTATTTAAAAATAGTAATGTGATGTTATCATTATGAGTTTGACTCATTTTACTGTTATTTTAATGGAGGTAATACTTTATGAATCACCTATAAGATATGAAATTTAATAAGTTAAGTCACAGGACAAAAAAGTGGTATTAAGATGTCTTATCTGTCAGGGATTTATTATTGACTTTATTTCAGTGGGACTGTAATAGATTTAAAATGAAAGGTAACTGAGCTATGTGAGGTTTATGCTCCCACAGGGAATAATGGGCAAACCACTGCACATCAGTCTTAGAAGTCATTAAATAATTCTTCATTAAAGGGGACAGTGATGAGATGGCAGAGAAGAAAAAAAATATTAGCGCCCATATATTTAAAAAAGAAGAAAGGCAAAAGAAATACAACTCTAAAAAAACTGAGGAATGACCTTAACTGGAGTTTATATTAAACCTGAAAAATCAAATGCAATGTGCTGCAATCTATGGAAGGGCTGGGAGACTGGGAGAGGGATGGTGTTCACCCGGGGGCAGGTGGCCTGGGGCTGCTGCAGGCAAGGAATACTCTTCCAGCCCAAGGCATGGGAACTGACAGCTGGCTCAGGGAGGAAACCCAAGGTTGTCTAGGTATACCATTAAAGTTTTGAGAAGGAACTGTTAAAAGTTTCTGATGGCTTGGGGATCAAAAAACTGTAACTAGCTGATATTTATTGTTCAAGATCAGTAGTATAAAATTCAGGTTGTATCCCAACCTCTAACCACACACAGTGTTTTAGTGATGAGAGTGAGCAGTAAGTACACTGAGTAAGTACTTGCTAACTATAGTAGAAATGGATTGAATAACTACATATAGTGTCAGATTATTATCCTTATTATATATAGTTTCAAAATTACCTGATAACTTTCTTAAAAGGAGCTTGTGGATAAGCCACACTGGAGACTATATGAATATGAAGGAATATAATTATTGAATATTTTCTAACACTAAATGATGTGTGAGTCCTCAAACTAAATGCATTAGCAGGTTATAGAATCAGAACTAAGTGATTTTAGAAAAATCACCATTTAGACCTTCATATTGAAATGTAAAGGATCAGATATAAAGACAAATAGGAGAACAACCAAAGAGAAAAGATGGATCTCCAGCAGAAGTACAACAATAAAATGAATAGAGATGAGAGAGAGGCAGAAATGAATCAGTAAACATTGGAATCGTAGCTTCAAAGGGAAGTGGAAAATAATAGTAAATTGGAATTCAATTATTCTCTGCTATCATTCAAGCAAAAGGGGGAAATGATGCAGAAATGTACCATCTAGGGACTGTCAGTGAAAGGAACACAAGAGACTATCAATAATTACGATGAAAATTCATTAATTTAGATAAATGAGTATAAAATTAATGATAAATATTAACCAATAAATAAAAAAGGAGCTCGGCTGGTGTGGCTCAGCGCTTGAGCGTCGTCCACCCATGAACCAAGCGGTCCCCAGTGTGATTCCAGGTCAGGGCACGTGCCAGGGCTGCTGGCTGGATCCCCAGTAGGGAGCATGCAGGAGGCAGCTAACCTATGTGTCTCTCTCAACAATGTTTCTATCTCTATCACACTCCTTTCCTCTCTCTCTATAAATCAATAAAAGTATATTTAAAAAGGAGGAGGACACTATGGTGAACAAAGAAATGTATACAGCAAATGAGAAAGCATGAATAATCTGTGTTGTATGTATTAAATTATAAAAATAGAAATGCAGATTTCCCATTCAAAGGAAACTGGAATTGGAAGTACAGATATGACGAATATAGAAAAGGAAAGGGGAAGTTTAAAGAGAAATCATTCCACTCAGATTTTCTTTCTTATTTTATGAGGCCAAAGATGATTATTCACTTTAACTATAAATCACCATATTCATTCCAAATATAAAACATGCTATGCGAAGAATAAAATATATATTTTATCAACCATTAAAGAAAATGTGTATGTGAAAAGGACTTTAGCAATCCTACAAATCAGGAAATTTTTAAAAAGTAACAGAAAGCAAGACAAAAAAGCACGAATGAAGGTGACAATAACTGCAAAGTCCCCCATAACTACTGTAACCCCAAGTTGATCTCATCTATTAAAAGTTACAGAGCTTCTCTTCAAACTCGGTATTGTTTTAGGTAATAAAACCAAGCATAACTTTACAGAATAAGTGGAAATAAATGGATAGAGAAATATATAAATATATACCTGAAATAGAGAAATCTCCTTCCAACCCCCCAAAATATTGTGCCTCAATATTTACATTAAAAATAAGCCTATGACAAAATTATGTACAAAAATTCACACTAAGAAAAGTAAGGATATAAGTAATATTTTAATAGTCATGCAGAAATATATGTAAATATATATGTAATATATATATATATATACATAAATTATGTGTGTGTGCGCTTGACTCTATTGAATAAAATTATTTGTAAAAATACATCCAAAAAAATAAAGGATAAAATTTTGACATTTGCAACAACAACATGGATGGACCTCGAGGGCAATATGCTAAATGAAATAAGTCAGACAGAGAAAGACCAATATCACGTGATCTCACTTATATGTGGAATCTAAAAACAAAACAAGTTCATAGATACAGAGAACAGATTGCTGGATGCCAGATGCAGGGGCAGGAGGTGGGAGAACTGGGAGAAGGGTATCCAAAGGTACAAATTCCTGTTATAAAATAAATACGTCATGGGGAAGTAATGTATAGCATGGTGACTGTAGCTAATAATACTGTATTGCATATGTGAAGGTTGCTAAGAGAGTAAATCTTAAAAGTTCTCATCACAGTAAAAAGATTTGTAACTATGTAAGGTGACGGACATGAACCACACTTACTGTGATTATCACGTAGCAATATAAATGATCAAATCATTACTCTGTGCCTGGCCAGTGTGGCTCAGTGGTTGAGCATTGACCCTTGAACCAAGAGGTCACTGATTCCATTCTCAGTCAGGGCACGTGCCCAGGGTTGCAGGCTCAATCCCCAGAAAGGGGCATGCAGGAGGCAGCTGATCTGTTTCCCTCTCATCCATGTTTCTATCTTTCTATTTCTCTTCCTTCCCCTCTCTCTAAAATGAAAACATATTTTTAAAAAATCATTAGGTTGTACACCTGAAAACTAAAATACTGTGTCAAATATACCTCAATTTAAGTTAACGAGATTATAAACACAAAAAATGATTTTTTACTCTGCAATCTAATTTAAGAAATTAAAGGTCAGAGATTACTGGGAATGATTATATGGACAGAAGTTGAAGAAACTAAGATCCTAATCCAGGTGCACTTGATCTCAAAGCCTGAATTGTTTTTAAGGATACCTGATAAATCACTGAGGAACTGATGATGGATATCATATCACATAATATACAATCTAGGTGCTGTATTTACAAAAAGACAAGTGGAATTTAACCACCAAGTCATATGAACTGTGTTAGCCTGGTGAAAATTGCTGTTCTCTAAAGTTTCCTAGAAATAAATGTTTTCTAGCTGAGGGAATAGGATGAGAGATAAAAATTAATAATAAATATTTTAGAGTCTTATTGAAGATGTTTATTTTGGTTCCTATTTATTAATTTACTAACTGTTCTATATCAAAGGAGGAGAAAGAAAATGTAAGCACCAGAGAGAGAACACCTTACAGAAATGGTCCATCAGAGAGCTCACCGATGGGTGAGATGAGTGAGTGCCTGGATTACTTTTATTTCAAGTTCCTATACTTCATGCTGAGGTTCAGATGGATCTTCGTGAGTTTCCTGATTTCTAAATTCTTAATTATCTGCAACTGCACTATGATGCAGCATTTTCTAGGTAAAGAATGTTTGTCAAGTGCTGGGTGTGGTAGCCTGTGCATATTTTTACATACAGTTCTTTGCATTTCAACAGAAACTGTGACACATCCACTGAGCACAGATAATTCACATGAGGACTTACTTCACAGGGGGATGGCATGTCTCTTTTCTTTGTCTTTGTTCAACAGTTTAGTTTCTTTTGGTGACGCTATTTCCTCAACAGGGAGCGGCCCTGACATCTGAGTTGCTCCTCTGAGGAAGGAAACCCTTCTAACTTTAAAGGACAGTGTATTCATCTGGAATTCTCATTTATTATTTAAATGTTCCCTAGACAATCCATATATCCCTTTATTAGGAAAAGAGGGGAGGCATCTTTTTACTTCAGCTTGAATAACGGCTGTAAGACAGTGAGCCGCAGAAGTTTAAGTGATGCCTCTAAATCACTGGCCGTTGGAGACCTGCAGGAGTTGTTTAAATTACAACTCAGGCAGCAGCCTAAACACTGTCCGCTGAGCAGAAGTCTCACCCAGTTCAGCGCATCTACTGTGAATTTTCTGGCGCCACTCACACTGGTTTCCCCAATGGCAAACTTTAGATTTTTAAACTGTTCATTCTTCTTATGATTGCACTACACTACAGGGCCATTAAAATGATTACAAGGACAAATGAAGAATGCTTTCTGAAGCAAAAAATAAAACCCAAAAAGGTAGGTGAGTTTTTAAAAGGAAAATTGATGGTAATGAGAAATTAGGTATGCACATAGGCTGAAAAAACACACCATGAATTATGTTAAATATTTCAAATTATAAAAAGTATCATTTACATACAGTGCATTTAGAGTGGAAGAGAACAGCAGTTAAGAAAGTAAACCATGCAATGTCCTCTGGCCCTTCCCTCCGATCATAGTTTCTACTATGCCTGAGTTTTGTTTTGTTTTCTCTGTTGCATACATCAGATTTACCCTGGATCATACTGTACCTGAATTTGGCATATTATATTAACAAACTACTGAAAAACAAAACAAAACAAAACAGAAGAAGATAGCAAACCAAGTGTCTTCGTCTTATACCTTTCTTCCTTTCAGGACTTGAATCATTGATCATTGCCAACTGCATGCCCCCTACTGAGGATCTAACTTGCACTGCAACCTGGGCATGTGCCCTAACCAGGAATTGAACCGTGACTGCCTGGTTCATAGGTCGATGCTCAACCACTGAACCACACGGCCTAGCTCTTCCAGGACCATTTTTTTGGGGCGGAGGGGAGAGGTTGTTGGTTGGTTTGTATATGACGAAAGAGAATAATAACTATCATATAACAGTAGCTACAAAGGTGAAGTGGAGGTTGCTTCAACAGACCTAGGAGACAGGAACTGATAAACTGACAATCACTACTTATCTTGGACACCATCTACAATTTACCTGTAAACAAAGCGGATAAAAACACACACAGTGACAGCAGTTCTCAGAAGTGATGCCTAATTAGTTTTTACAGTGACTCTATGACCTCTGAACGCAAGTGTCAGAGTATGTCCATCCTGGGTAAGGATTGTCATTTAAGTCTCAGACCTGGCGATTTGTTTTCCTCTTGATTAGTTTCATAACAATGAACACATCCACATGTTCCATCATCAGGCCATTGAAAGCAAACGTGAGAGAAGGAGGCCTTAGCCAGAGGGCCAGCACTGGACTCAACAGAAGTCAGTTGCAGGCTAATTGCTCATTTGCAGATGCCCTACTATTTGGGGGGAGACAGCATCTCAGGCAGCAAGCTGAGGAATCATGGCGACCAGAGAGTGGACAATGACTCCTACGAGTCTCAAGAACGGTCCTTCTTATAAGTGGTGATAGGTGTGACAGTCCACATCAGAAGGAGTCAGCTGACTGAGCAGACTTCACGCTAAGTAATCGTGTTTATTCAAAATTATCAACCAAATCTTACCTCATCCTAGCTAATTATTTACATTTTTCAGATTTTAAGGACACTTTTTTGAAGAGAAGTTTTGGCTTCATCAAAAAACTGACAGTCCCAGAGATGTGAACCGACATGGACACATCATTATCACTCAGTCACAGTTTACATTATCTGTTCTATGGGTTTGGAGAAATATGTGACATGTATCCACCATCATAGTTTCATAAAGAGTATTTTCGCTACCGTAAAAATCCTGTGCTAATTCATTCCTGCCTCCCCCCAATCTCTGGCGACCAATGATCTTTGTACTATCTACATAGTTTTACCCTTTACAGAATGTCATATAGTAGGAATCATACAGTGCCGATTACTGTTTTGGAAAAAAATACAAAATACCTTTCTACACTTTGTCTTCATAATCCTATTCCTTTGCAGCCATCCTTAAAGCCAACCACTATCATCAATTGGGATGTAGGGAGCCATGTAAAATATTTGTGTGCCTATGTGTGTATACACATATAGCTATGATTAACATATATAATACTTTAATTTTTTAATAAATCTCAAAATGGTACCTTCTTGAAACTTATTTTCACGCAATGCTCTTTGCTTTGAAAACTATCCAAAATGAATAAAAGAATATCCAAAATTAACCAGTTCCATAACAATGGATATTTAGGTTCCTTACGTTTTACCAGTACCAAGAAAACTGAAATGAATATTCTTATATGTTTCCTTATTTAAATCCGCCAAATGTCTGCAGCATATGTTTGTAATTTGAATCAGTGTTTATGGGTTTGCACAGTTGCAAAACAGCATTCCAAGGTTGTGAAGTGGTTTTGCAAAAAAAAATGATGCTCCCATAAGCAATTTTACCCCTCATATGATTTTCTACATTTTCCCTTAGCTCAGCTTTTGATTAAGTTGTAGATTTTCCTTACATATCCCGTTAGATGTGTTTATTGTGGATTTTAATCTTTTGCCTCATATGTGGGGCAATTACTCAGAACTATAAATAAAACTGCTATAAACACCCATGCTTGGGTTTCTGTGTGGACATTAGTTTTCGGCCCCTTTGGATAAAAATATCAAGGGGAATGATTGCTGGATCAGACAGTAAGAGTATATTTAGTTTTGTAAGAAAGTGCCAAACTGAATTCCAAAGCGGCTGGACCATTTTGCATTCCACCTGCAGTAAGAAAAGAGATCCTCTCGCTCCACATTCTTGCCATCATGTGGTGGTGACGATGTTGTAAACGTTGGCCTTTGTATCAGATATGTAGTGGTCCCTCTGTTGTAATTTGCATTTCTCTAATTACATATGGCACAGGGACATCTTTCCATAGGCTTATATAACATCTGTATGTCTTCTTTGATGAGGTGTCTCTTAAGGCCTTCGGCCCATTTTTCAATTGGGTTGTTTGTTTTCTTATTGTTGAGTGGTAAGAGTTCTTTGTATATTTTGGCTAACGGTCCTTGATAAGATGCGTATTTTGCAAAAATGTTCTCCCAGTCCGGGGCTTGTCTGCTCATGCTCTTAATTCTCTTCAGCTGGATCTTGGCAGCTCCATAGTCGTTTTGGCGAAGGAACTGATCCCTGGAGCCCCGTATTCTGTTATCTTCCGTGGTATCATCTCCCTGTTACAGCTTTTATTTCTTTACTAATGGAAAGTACTCATGCTCCTGGTGACCGATACCATTCTCACTGTTCTGGTTGTATCAGTTATTCGTAATAGCATGAAGTGTGAAAGGGAAAAAGACATGCAGCGAGCTGTTCAGTGTCCAATGACTTTACAGAACACTTGCTATCTTAACTGCAAAATATTCTCCGCAGCTACTTTCACCTTCTTTTGTCAATGTTTGCATCGCCTTGGAAAACCAACGAGAAAAGTCAAGTGTACGCTCTCATGCCCAGGAAACGACTCTGGGTCTCACTTGGAAGAAAAATGTATTGAGGCCAGTTGAAGCCAAAAGACACAGAACACTTTTTATTTCGGAACGGCTCCGGTCAGAGGTCTGGGAGAATTTATGCTGCTTTGAGACTTGAAGGAGCCCTCCAGCTACTCCTGGGTTTCTTTTTCTCATTTCAAAGCCTGCTCCCAACTAAAGCCAAGAGATTCACACTTAAAAACGTCCTCTCTGGTGAGGACTGGGCTGCCTCTCTTCTGCTCCTTAAATCTTTTCTTCCCAATCATATGGATTATGCACTTGCTTATACCTGTGTTCTTCATATCATAGAATGATATAAAATATGAAGTATTTTCTAATAACAGAAAATATTTTCGATAATTTAAGCAAAATTTTTTCACATAGAATTTACAAATATGTGCCTATGTGTAATTATGATGAGTCTGTGAGTGAGTGTGTGTGTGTGTGTGTGTGTGATTGTGTAAGGAATGGCTCTTCAGATAACAGACTCACTCACTCTCCTTACACACTGAACCCAGGGGTGGGCAAACTTTTTGACTCGAGGGCCACAATGGGTTCTTAAACTGGACCGGAGGGCCGGAACAAAAGCATGGATGGAGTGTTTGTGTGAACTAATATAAATTCAAAGTAAACATCATTACATAAAAGGGTACGGTCTTTTTTTTTTTTTAGTTTTATTCATTTCAAACGGGCCTGATACGGCCCGAGGGCCGTAGTTTGCCCATGGCTGCACTGAACCCCTTCACATAAACCTTGAGATACCTCCCTGTAGCCCTCCAACAGTCTAAACACAAACGAAACTACTTGTATGATTTAAATTCTACTTGGCTAGTTTAGGAAACTAACATCCAAAAAGTGGTAGGTGATTCATTCAAGATCCCAAAAGCATTAACAAATGCATATGTCCTAGGCTGACTGACCGTTCTGGTTCTGTTGCTGCTCAATAGTTCTTGGTGGGAATAACTAAGTGCAGTCTACTCAGGGACACAAGGCGCAGTGATCTGAAATGATAGGGGACATGATGGATTTATGGATACACACTCACAGAAAATCAGAACATTAGCTTCAGGCAAAGTCTGTGGACTGTAAGTATCAGAATCCAAGCTGCTGTAAGAAAGGAAAGCCATGGGAAACATCTTGTATAATCCAAGTATAGCTGAGCCTCACAAATGACAGGAACTGGAAAATCATCAAAAATCCAGAACCCTGGCTGTTCTCCCTTTAGGTATTTCATTTTCACTTCTCTCCTGTAACTTTGCTTTCTTATTTCTCCCAGCATCCACTATTTCATTCTTCTTGCACACAGGAGAAACATAAACAGGCCACGGCACCTGGAAACAGCCCCATCGGTTTCCATCCTCTGCTCCTGAAACCTGTCCCAAACCAATCCCACCTTTCTATAAGAAAATCTGATTGAACTGGCTCAGTGAGATGATTTCTCTGGTCCAATCAAATGTAGCCAGGGAGTTTACCTTAAAGTCTAAATAAGACAGTACATTGAACAAGTACCAGTATAGTTTGCAGTCTGGTAAACAGTAAACAGAGGGGTGTGGGGGTGGGAGATGAGTAGGCAAAACAGAGAGGATTTTTAGAGAAGTGAGAATACGCTGCATGATACCATAATGATTTTCATTTTACACTTGTCCAAATCCATAGAATGTTCAACACGAAGAATGAACTCTAAATGAAACTGTAGCCTTTGAGTAATTTTGATATATCAATGTAGGTTCATTCTTGGCAACAAATGTTCCATTCTGGTGAGTGATGTTGATAATGGGGGAGGCTATGCATCTGAGGGGGCGGAGGTTTTAAGGGAAATCTCTGCACCTTCCTCTTAATTTTGTCATAAAGCTACTATAAAAAATAAACACTTTCAAATAGAATTAGAAATAAAGTAAACCATAAATGTTTATTATTATTATCTTCATTGTTACCAATATATGCGTATCAATGATTAACCCTTTGCGGTCCAATTTTATTTTTGGAATTCAAACAGTCTGGTCCAAATTAATTGACGGGATTGAATGTTAAACCGGTTTGCGGTGTCGACCTCAGCGTTGGACCTGCTCCTAGCGCCTGGTCTGTCGAGTCAGCCTCCACATTGGACCAAAAAGGGTAAGGGCAATGCTTCTAACCCTAAGTGATGTGTTTATCTCTCTATATATAATAGGCTAATATGCAAAGTGTCCCCTCAGGAGATTGACCGGGAGACTGGGAGTTTGACCGCCCGCTATGACGTGTGCTGACCACCAGAGAGCAGCGTGAAACATAGCAGGCAACCAGCAGCGGCAGCAGGGTGCTGAGGGAGCAAGGGAGCGAGTGAAGAAGGAGGTTGGGAGGCAGGGAACCTGATCAGCCCTGAATGTAGGCCAGGCCTAGGGACCCTACCCATGCAAGAATTTTGTGCACCAGGCCTCTAGTTCTATCATATGTATGAAAAACCAGCATTCTAAATGGTCTGAGAAACAGACAAATCCAAAAGGTAATACTCAGATACAGTCCCCCAAAAGTGAACCCTGTAAAACTTTTTCAGAATTAAAAAAAACCCCACAAAACTCAATCATCAAGCACAGATCATTTCTCTTTCTGAGATTAATGCCAGTGACAGCGAAGATAATATGTAATCAATATTATCATAACCCCTGAGGATAGGAGTTCAGTTTTGTATTTTTTTTTTCTACTGATTGTTATTTGGATCTTGACTCATTCAAGTCTTGGGAAAACCCTTAGCAGAAGCCTTTGTACTTAACCCCAAATAAGATCTGCATACCCTAAGGGTCCCAGGCAGTGTGCTATTTAAAAGTTGAAGGTTTGCTCATTGCCTGGATGCTCAGATGGTAGTTTCAGACTGTGGGAGTGAGGTTTGCTGCTCAGCTAAGCCCTGGGACAGTGTGAGGGACGTAAAGGTGACATTGTAGGGCTGGAGCATTCACAGCCCGAGGCAATGGCACGGAGCTGCCACAGCATTACCTTGCCGGGAAACCTCCAGTTTGAAGTATCCTTGTGGGAGTAGGAAAAAAAAAGTGCTTCGAAGCGTTTGATTTCTAGTAGTTCTAAGCACCCAGGAGATAAAAAGTATTGAAATGTGGCATTACCATATCTGAATCAAGCCGGTGTCTGTATTACAGAACCTCTTTGGGTTTTTATAAGAGAAACAGTGGTGGCAACATCAAGGGGGAAAGAGTATCACTTTCCACGTTCCAACATGTGAGACTTTGCACCTAAATGTGTGTCTTCATTTTAATTCAGAGACACAGAGCTGTAGGGGAGAAAGACGAATAACACCTTGCTTTCACAGTTAATGGCACACTTAATAAAACTACACCCAGGAAAACAAGCCGGGGAGGTTTGCTCCTATGAATTGTATAGCTCATGAATCCCACACTCGGTCGCATTTTCTCAGTGTTTGTGGCTTCTGCCATTTCAATGAGCTGGCACCATCGGCTGTCACCCCAGAATGAGTACAGCCTAATGGGCTGCAGGGGGGGAGCTCACATCCCACACCAGTCCCGGTGCACAGGGCGCAGGCGTCTCAGATCGCTGCACCAAGGCATCGGGCCCTGTGTGTTTACGCAGGCCTATTTGCAGTCACAGCCTAGGCCCTTCAGTTCGCAGGTCTGTACCTGGGGCCTAGAGGCTTCCTTAGGAGGTGAGGAAGGTGGCGGAAATTTGAGGATGCTTTTCCCCTCTCTCTCTCTCAGGACTAAGCGCATTTCCACTGCCAGCCCTCTGCTACCCCTTCCACCGCCTCGTGCCCACACACCTGCGGGAGTCTTCTGCTCAGAGCTCCCTGGACAGTGAGCTGAACCCAAGCCTGCGCTGACCCACCTGCCTCACCAGGTCATCTGCAGGGAGGGGGGGGGGGGAAGGGCCAGGTACCACGTCTTCCCGGATTTAGCCTCTTCCTTGTGCTACTGCAGCCAGTGGTTACTTTTATTTGGGTTTGTTGCTTTGATCGTCTACTTGAACACTTGAGAATGCAGCTCTCTCCTGCTCAGCTGTGTCCCTCACCAAGTTATATATGTTTACTTCAAGGGTTTAAAAAAGTCATTCCAAGTATGCCATCATTCATTTGAATGTCCTGTCTCAGGGAGAGGTATTAGGGAGGCATAGGCTGTGGCCTGCACTATGCTAAGTGCTGGACCACAGAACACAACTAGCCAATGTGCCTACTATATATACATATACACATACACATACACACATACACACACACACACACATGCTTACACACAAATATTTAATGATGAGTAGCCATAAGGCTTACAATAAGATCCACCCAAAATAGCAACGTCATACTGATGCCTGGTTTTCCTCACTTAAAAGGCAGACTGTCTAATGGATGAGTCAAATCTGCTAGAATCCTGTCTACTAGCATCCAAGAAAGTTTTCTGGAGTTCTGTGTTCGGGGGCTTACATTGCCAACAATCACAACTCCTCTAGCAGCTCATCTATCTCAGCTCTTCCCTGTCAGAATAATGACACGGTCAAAATGCAAAGTGTACGTCTTGATGTTCAAGACCCAAATCTGGCACCTGAGCGTCGCGTGCGTCACAGGGAGGATGTGTCTGCAGAATGATTTCAACTTGACAGACATCTACCTGCTTACCCATCACAACGTGAAAGTACCAGTCCACTCTAACAATATTATGTAAAGCTTCTAGGGCAAAAATACAATTCGGGTTTATTCTAATGTGGACTCCCTGTTCATAGTTTACCTAATGGCCAACGTATATTTAAACAATAATGAGATATATAGGGACATTTTCAGCCATTATTGCACGTTTTGGGAGGTATTAGAGATAGTAATACTAGAGGTCAAATGATTTTTACTATTTGATTCTAACTATCAAGAAATATATGAACCAAACCTATTTAGGTTAATAGCTATTTTTATATTAAAGAAGAGTACATAGCATTTCTTTTAATTTCTTGTTTCTCTGCTCCCTTCCTAAACGATTTTAACAGAGAACTATAAACTGTTTCTCTACATGGCTTTCCTTCTTGTAAAAGAATTTTAAATGTCTCCCCTGCTAGTCTTGGTAATCCCCACACCTGTTGTGAACTCTTCCTATTTCTTGCATGAAATAATTCTTCCATCAAATTATTTCACTCTCACATATGCATGACCCATAGAAGTACTTACAAAGAAAATCTTCTCCAGCAGGTTTTTTTCTTTGTTTTCTTCAAATCTGGTTGAGGTCTTCCCAAATTAGTTGAGTCAGGATTCTATCTAATCTTGGTTCTACATTTGCTCATTATTCTTTCAAAACTTTCCTTTTAAAATTCTTAGCAATTTGCCTTATTTTAGCTTTTCTATAATACTTAATAACACTGAAGCCTATCCCAGTTTTTTGAAAAAAACGTGGGTTTTTTTTTGCCCTTTTCCCTCTTCTCCACACTGTGCTGATCCTCCTATCTTTTCGGTAGGTTCCCTTTATTTCTATTAGTAAAGGATGAGGACATTGCTACCACTCCAACTCGGACCACTGAAATGAGTTAGCTTCTCTCTGCAGCGTGCTTTGGTAGAAACTATCCAATCATGGGTCATGTATGGTATTTCCAAGGCTGTCCAGGTGATTTCTTATGCATCTACTCCAAGCCCTGGAGCATATCTCCTCAACCCGCCGTATCTCCTCATTAGTTACATTTCAAGCCACACTACGTATATTATCTTCTCCAGATTACCAGTGTTGGTATTCTCACTTCACTCTCTCTGCCTGTTTATCTTCTCAAGTTTTGGTTCACATGCAGATCCGACAAGCCACTCTTCTTATATAGACTTATATAAGACTAGAGGCCCGGTGCAGGGATTCATAATCCCGGTGCCCTCTTGCAATCCGGGACCCCTCGGGGGATGTCAGACTGCCGGTTTCGGCCTGATCCCCACAGGCCAGGCCAAGGGACCCCACCGGTCCACGCACCAGGCCTCTAGTACGCACATAAGATCTTTGGTTAATCTCTTCCTGCCCTCCCCTTTCCCCTTCCCTCTGAGATTTTTCTGTTCCATGTTTCCATGCCTGTGCATTGAGTGTATGCCCCCTGGTGGCCAGTGTGCATCATAGCTACCAGTCGAACAGTTGAACGGTTGCTTAGGCTTTTTATATATATAGACTAGTTCCAGAGCTTAAGTGAGGCTTTTTTTTTTAATATTGACTGAAGTCCAGATAAGTGATACTTACCTATCCTAAATAAAGATCACACAATCTGTACCCCTGCTTATTGATATGAGACCTAAAAGAAGTCTAACAACATCTCTTCTGAGAAGTCAGCTGCTGATCTTAGTGTGCTTTGCTGCACATAGTGGACGGTTTTGCTATTGTTGCTTTCACAATTTGTCTTGCTACTGTTTGTGCAGTCTGATTGTGAGTCTCTTATATTTAACCTCTTATATTCAAATCTGCTGCTGAGCCTCTACATTGAGTTTTTTAACTTCAGTTTGAATTTTTCAACATTTGAATTTTCATTTGGTTCTTTTAGTGTATCTTTTTCTTTTTTTACAATTTCAGTCTTTATTTTGAAAAATTCTTTATATGACAATTTGTAAAAATAAAGAAAAATTACTCATTATTGACAATCCTGACACTATCAGTTATTATTTTTTGAAGGATGTAGTACTTTTTATCCGTTTATAATTGTTATCATCAATTTATTGAGTCACTGTCATCAAACTTTCCTTTAATCTTAAACATGGCTTTCTTTGAACAGGTTCCGAGTACTTTGTACTGTACTAGCACTGAAGTACTCAGACTTTGAACATATTCATAATTTTCTGCTTGTCCAACATCTTGGCTCCCTCTGGGCAGTTAGTTTCTCAAAAGCAACCAAACAAATGTTTAACTACAAAAGCGACTGTAGAGATGACAAAATGAACATAAAGTCATCTATGTTAAGGATTGAGATATAAGAGTAGTGTGGGGTTGTTGTTTTTTTAAGCCATTTTAGGATTTTTTTTTTCTCAGCACACTTTGTGTCCAGTCTCCTTTTGTGTGTTGTTAAAAGAATCAGAAGAAATAGAAAGTATCTCCTATAATCTTCAATCTCCTTTACAAAACTGTTCCTATGACTTCCTTTGCTCTTGGCCATTCTATTTTGTGAATGATGCTATGATTACATGTTACACTGACTTATACACGTCCACAGTTTCCAGATACACTGTACCTTATTTTAGATCAAGCAACCACATAATTGAAAATAAGAAACAAACTGAAAAAAGTATGAAATTATAAGGTGTGGATATCCGAATGCTTTATATGTCACAAATAATTCAGGGCAGCCATCGTTTTCTGGACTTTATCTTACCTGACATCTTCTCTGTAACAACTCAGGAAGCCAGTTCTTGCCAAGGGTGCCTCCTGATGTGCCGATGAGCCGCATTACATCCCATCCTCTGGTCCCAGGCATACCTTCAAGTACAATAGGTACAGTCTAGTCTCAGAATCATGGCTCCCACCAAGGTCAGCGTTTTTGTTTGTGCCTCCGTTCATACATTCTTTATAGTAAGTACTCTATGGATTTCTCCATCAATTTATTTCTACTTCTGACAAGCCAGCTCTATATAATTTTCCCCTAAACACTGAATCCCAGCAGTGGATAGCTCACATTCAAATTAAAACTTCCCACCACATAAGACTTATTATAGTTCATGTTTAACAATGTTTCTTTAACCTCTATTTATAGGCTAATGGCATGATTGTACACTACAAGCATTTACAACTATCAGCATTTTTTGCATGCATCCTTTACAAATATCTAAATAAGTATTTTAAATTGAGCTACAGGAAAAGAGAGGATGGGGATTTAAAAACATTGTGGAACTATTCACTGGCTATGTTGAGTACTTAATACATGGGCATTTTATAGTTAATTTAAAAACAACCTTGATCCTGCTATTAACATTCTGCATATTTATTTCCAATAATTTTTTCATCAATGTATGGATGTATACATTTATCTGCATATGTATGTGTGTCTGTATGCTTATGTACATAGAGTTATCTTTATGTAATTGAAAATAGATGAATTATATATAGCATTATAGCTTTGCATTTTCATCTGATTTGTTCATCAATATTTTACTTATCATTAAGTATTAACCAAAATTCGATTCCTATCTAATACGTAATTTTTTATATATGCAGTATTTTAGTCAAACATATTTCCACATTGTTCAGTATTTTTTCCTCCAGAATTTTCATTCATATGTAACACTCTGATGAACAACCTAGAAAACAAGCCTAAAACTTGTATTTGTGATTATTTACTGCATTATTTCCTGGAAAAAGTCTTGAGTGGGTGGCTAAAATGAAATTGTTTGAGGGTTAAATCATAGCTTCTAGCCGAACCGGTTTGGCTCAGTGGATAGAGCGTCGGCCTGCGGACTCAAGGGTCCCAGGTTCGGTTCCGGTCAAGGGCATGTACCTTGGTTGCGGGCACATCCCTACTGGGGGCTGTGCAGGAGGCAGCTGATCGATCTCTCTCATCGATGTTTCTAACTCTCTATCCCTCTCCCTTCTTCTCTGTAAAAAATCAATAAAATATATTTAAAAAAAAAATCATAGCTTCTAATTTATATCTCAAACTTGGTCAGGTAATATTTAATACTCCCAGTAAAACTTTATGTAGGGACTCCTATCCTCCCCTGATTTTACAAGATGTTTGGTTTTTACGTAACAAAAAATAAAAACAATAAAACAGACCTGTATACTCTAGGCTTGGATTAACTCTTGCTTTCTCAAATCAACTCTGTACTCTCAATTCAAAGCATGAATCCAAGAGGTGAAAAGAAACTGGAGCTCAGATTATTAATAATGCTTTACAAAAAGGCATTTAAAATTCTCTGCTATTTGCGTTTATATTAGGAAACATTCTTCTTAAATGTCAGTGAGCATGCTTTCCAAATGCATTTACTTAACCATCCTTATTAATATTTCTAGTCTTATTTTAATAAAACATATCTAATCAAGATATTTTATATTTCACTTCAATATTATAGATAAATCAGAATATATCAATCATGTACATGCAATCAGAACATTAGAAATTTTAGAGCTACATAACTATTGATTTATTGAGATATGTCATCTACCAAAGGTAGCAAGTAATGAAATGAGTATAAATAATTTATGCTGGAAAACTTGGAATCATATTTCTTAGAAATTATTGTGTAAGAAAGTGATCATGCAGAACTATGATGAACTAATTTAACTAAAACAATCTCAGATGAATTTAAAATATTGAGATTTTATTTAAAATCATATTTATAGCCCTTCATGAGAAAATCCATTTAAAAATATTTTGGTCCTATTGCCAAAGGGAAAAGAAATTCACCAAGTAGGATTTTAATTATCATTCTATTTTCCTGTTAAAATGGCAAGAGGAATACTGAGTCTAATAAATACCATATAGGAGTATACATCCTTTTTAACACAAATAAAGTTATTTTTGAGGTCTTGTCTGTTTTTCTTGGGTTTAGCAAAGTGTCACTTTGGAAGATGATCTGGACTGGTGGGAGTAGATCCCAGACAGGTCTGTATTTATGGGAATATTTCAAGAAAGGCAGACTGTCTGTCACCTACCATATAAAGCAGTGACAGAAGGCCTGAAACAGCTATGCAGCACAACGGCAAAACACATGTTAAGGAAGAGATGAATTGAAGAAAAAGATGGAAGGAAAGAAGAAACAAATACTGGACTAACTTATTAACTGGGACTGACCTTATCTTATTTATCAGTACTTTTGGGGACCTCATTACTTGAGTATTAGTTTGTAGAGTATGGGAATGGTTCCATACTGAAAGACATTTTGTGACGTTGATTTATTATTAATTATTAGGGATTCCGTATTTTTAAATTAGTTATTAACTTATTGATGATTTTTAAACATAGACTTTATTTTTACAGCTGTTTTAGGATTGCAGCAAAATTGAGAGAGAAGTACAGAGTGCCCATAAATTACCTCTCACTGCACCTCCCCAGACACACAGCCTCCCCCACTATCAGCACCCCACGTTAGAGTGTTGTACATTCCTTGATGGCTTTTCCCCAAACTCTGGTTAAAAAGGAGCCTCTTTCTCTCTCTGAAGTGTGCAACCCAGGGATTATGAATTGGTAATCCATGGTAGCGACTCGGCCAGACCATGAAAAACTGTTAAAATGTGTGCGTCCACTTGAGAATTAAAGAATTCACAGATCACACATAAAATTCCAGAAATCCAGTCTCTCTGCATGAAAAATAAGTAAAGAAGAAGAAAAATATGTCAACAGTGGTCCACGTTGCCACTGGTTGACAGAGGGATGGATTCATTTGCATTCTCTTGTTCATCACAGCCCCCATCAATTTGAATTCAAGTCTCTTCAAAAAACAGAACTACCATATGATCCAATAAGCCCACTTGGGGTATAAAGGCAAGAAAATCAATGTCCCAAAGAGCTATGTGCATCCCATGTTCATTGCAGCATTATTTACACTCAGACCTTGAGAGCATTATGCTAAGTAAAACAAATCAGACAGAGAAAGACAAATACTGCATTATTTCACACATACGTGGACTCAACACAACAGCAACAAAGTCATAGGAACAAAGGTCAGACTTGTGGTTGCCAGAGGTGGGGGGGTAAGAAAGTGGGGGCATTATTTGGTGAAGGGATCAAAAGGTCCAAACTTGCAGTTATAAGATAATCAGTTCTGGGGATATAATTTATAACATGATGGATCTAGGTAACAATACTGTGTTGTATATTTGATAGTTGCTAAGAGAGTAGATCTTAAATTTCTCATCACAAAAAAACAAACTTGTAACTAGGAGAGGTGATGGATGTTATTTAAACATCTTGTGGTAATTCTTTGGTAATATGTACATATATCAAATCATTTTGTTGTGTCCCTTAAACTTACACAATGTTATATGCCAATCATATCTCAATAAAACTGGCAAAAAAGTGAGGCATGAAAATCACGATTTTTCTAACACCTGTCTTCGTTCATTCGAGCGCCTACCTACACATGGTAGGCACCTGTTCTATATTATTACTTCCAAAAACATAAAGTATTCTCAAACTTGTTCTTTGTAAACAACAAAGGTAGGTAGTCTGGCCCTATGAAAAACCCACGATAAAGAGCATGTACCATCATTTTAAAAAGGTGATTCTGTTGTGAGATTCACTTTGGGAGTCTTTTCATATGAATAATGGCGAGAGCTATTATAGTAGGACAACTGAACTGAAACAGCAGAAGTCAAATCTTTCTACTCAGTGTTTGCTATGCAAGTCAAGTACGTAGTGCAAGGTTATGGAGGTGTCCTTCTGGCTTCTGAAAACTATTTCAAAGGCTGTTTATCCCTTTCTGGTTTGTTAAGGCTTGAGAATTCGCTGTCTTTGTACTTTTGACATCAAACTAAGCCAACATTACAAGGAACTGAACACATCTTTTTATCAATAGTTAGGATTAGTTTAAATTGAAATCTACTAGGCATTTGCTATAAATACATAATAGGTTACAGTTGAAAATGGAATAATTATCTCCCTTTTTATTCATTTGAGACTTCCAAATGATAATTAATTCATAAAGGCGTGTTTATCAGAAAACCAAACAGTCTGAGAGGTAAGGGTATTTAATAAGTGAAAATTCACAATGGGAATAAAAACTCAACTTGTAAATGACAATATTGAAGACATTTTCACTTTTGTAAAATGAACTAATCAAATTATGTCCCCTTTAAATGTGGTGAGACTAAATTTTCTGTTTTACTACAATTCTGGGAATAGGAGTCTTAATGCTTTCATTAATTTCTAGAAAAAATGATTAACATTTAATCAAAAGTTTATATGTTTCTATGGGATACATATGATGGTACTAAGTAAAAAATTATCAAAAAACTGTATATGAAAAAATATATATGTAACAAAAAAAAAACCCTCAAGCTATCTTATTCATCCTAGGTTAGTAAGATGAAAAGACATACATGGGGTAAAATAGTGTTTGAATTCTGAATGAAATAGTTACTACTAACCATTTTATAGCTTCTATTTTAATAACACATACATTTGCTTTATAGCCTTACAGGTTGTACTTAAAATTCTAATCCCGTTTAATTTTTATTATAAAGCCCCTAGCGTTGTAACTAAACTAGCACCCCATTTCCATTCAGGTTCTCTTCTGAAACTTCTCACTTGAAGAAACAGCAAAAATAACAACAGGACCCCACTGGTATATGCTTGTGGGATAACTTGAGTTTTTCTTTCTTTTGAAATGTTTTATTTCACAAGTTTTACAAAGCTCTGTGAAGTGGCTGTCATTTGAACTATGTTTCTTTATCCTTTGGTATTGGTGCCTGGAGAAAGAACTTCAAAAATGTTAAAAAATAAAAGATCCCCCAAAGATTTGATATTTTAAAATACTCCCAATTCTCTTAAGGCTACAAATTATAGTTTCAGTATGCAGTCACTGTCCCCTGCTTTCAGAAATGTCCTCCAGTATTGAGATACTGAATACAAATACGTGTTCAGTTGTGTTTTTAAATTCTTTTCCGAATTAGTTTGTACCGACTTGAGATCCTTGTGCTATATTATGTGATAGCTACAAACATTTTCCGGTGTTGTAATTAAATACTGAAATCATTATTTTTAAAATTATTTTTATTGTTGATTTTTCGGTGTTTTGAGAGAGAGAGAAACATTGTGTGAAAAGTGAAACATTGGTCAGCTGCCTCCTGCAGGCACTGGATGACGCCCAACCACTCAAACACACCAGCTTCAGCTTAAATTACATTTTTTATGGAAGGAGACATGTTCCATCACCAACAGTGCTTAGACAGAACTTGTTATGTTGAAATGAGAGAATAATGGTTAATATAATGTGTTGCTCTATCTTCACCCTCAGATGGATACATTTTTCTTTGATCACTTGGGAAACAGACATTTTACACATATTACAGATAAGCATTTAAACCCTGTTGGACCCACTCCAATACCTCCAGGGTGTAGGTAGGTAAAGCTGGGTGCAGACATTATTCGGAATGAAAGCCATGGTATGTCAGGGTGACGGTGTCATCCTCCAGGGGCTGTGAGTCCAGCGGCAGGGGGGCGTCCAGGGCTCAGAGGACAGTGGCAAC
Source organism: Myotis lucifugus (assembly GCF_000147115.1). Taxonomy (NCBI): domain Eukaryota; kingdom Metazoa; phylum Chordata; class Mammalia; order Chiroptera; family Vespertilionidae; genus Myotis; species Myotis lucifugus. Next base: position 659,297 of record NW_005871365.1, read on the forward strand.
GAAGACCCCCTCTCCCTGGGGTAGCTGTCGGTTATGTGTTGATGCGGAAGGACGACTTTACTGACGTTTGTTTTCCCACAGTGCAAAGCCTCTGAGGCCCGACCTCTGCAGGCCAGAGCGCTCTGCCTGGCCCATGGTCATGACTGTCGGCTTCTGCTGGGACCACATCCAACTGTTAGGCTCCATTCATCGCCAGCTGAGCGGCCGGTCTCTTGGACGTGAATTCGTCTTTGGTGCCTTCGCCTGGGTAATTCCGAGGTCCACGTCGGTGCTGGCCACAGGGGCTGCTGCGTTGCTGTCTCTCTCCCCGGTTTTCTCTGCAAAACCGGCGGACTTGTGGCTCAGCTCCTTGCTCTCTCGGCTCTACCGGCTTCACCTGAACGGCTCACGTCAAACCCCCCACCCTTTTGTTATCAGCATCCTTAGGCCTGAACTGCCCCAAACTCTGCTTCAAGCAGGGACAGTTCCCCAGAAGTGGGCTTGGTGTGCTCCGTGGGCAGCTCTCCTCTCTCCCTGAGCCCACGTCTCGGCGTTTTGGCTCTGGAGCTGGGGGAGGGGCAGCGGCCCGGTTCCCCTAAGGGTGGGCCCCAGGCTGGCCTGGCCCAGGGTCAGGTCCACTGCGTCCCCGCCGCAAGCCCAGGCCCCTGTCCGTCTCCCTGCACAGAACCGTCCCGGGTGGGAGCGGGCAGCGCGCGGGTGGGCCTGAGAGCCTGCCTCTTGCTTCCACAGCATCTGGGTGCGGGCCTGGGCCTGGGCCCTGGGTCCACCCCC
>NW_005871365.1:660488-755685 GCF_000147115.1 Myotis lucifugus
AGTGACCCCTGTAAACTAGCGGACAAAGTAGAAAAGACAAAGGGTACAGAGAACAGACGGACAGAGGGAGGGTGGGCTTGCTGGGCTGGGTGAGAAGGGTGAGGGGATCAAGCAAATAAAGGAAAAACAACACCTCCTAGACACTGACAGCAGCATGGTGATTCCCAGGGCAAAAGGGGGTGAGCGGGGTCGGAGAGGATAGAGGAGGTAAAAGGTGATGGAAGGAGACTTGACTTGGGGTGCAGAGAACACAATGCAATACTGCGGAGGGGGCTGTTGTGTTCGGATGGTCGGGACCTGTGGCCCCACGTGGCTGCGCGGTGCAGGCTGCCTGGTGCAGCGAGGCAACAACGCTGGATCAGGTGCATGGAATTGAGATGAGAACGTTGTAAACCAGTGGTTCTCAACCTTGGCTGCACCTTAGAATCACCTGGGAATCTTTTTAAAATCCTGATTTCTGGGCCTCATCCTCCGGAAATTCTGTTTCTTTATTACTAATGTTGTGGCCCACCTCATAACAAAGAAACAGAATTTCCGGAGCTGAGGCCCAGAAATCAGGATTTTAAAAAGATTCCCAGGTGATTCTAATGTGCAGCCACGGTTGAGAACCGCTGTTGTAAACATCCTAACCACCCCTTACTCTGGAATCTGGCTATAAAATAAAGGCTGGGCTTGCAGGCGGTGGTGCTGTCTCCCCATCAGAGAGGGCCGCGTCCTACCCAGACCAGCTTTCTTCTCTTGTCTTTGTGTAATCCTTCACCGCCCCCATGGCTGTGCTGGCGCGGCACACAATACACAGATGATGTATTATAGAACTGCACCCTTGAAGCCTATGTAATTTTATTACCCAATTTCACCCCAATGAATTCAATAAAAAAGTAAAAATGAAATGTATTTACTCTCCCTTAAATTGCCTACATCCCATCTCAGTTGGTTAGAGGTCCCCATATGACAAGGTTGTGGAAACATCAGAAGCAACCAATGAGTGCATACATAAGTGGAACAGCAAATCAACGCGCCCCCCCCCTTTTCCTTCCTCCCTCCTTCCTTCCCACCTCTATCTAAAATCAATGTATAAAAAAGAAAGGCTTTACTTACTGGCCTTTTATCTCAGTCCTTGCCAGCCTAAAACTGCTTCCCTTGGTCCTGTCATTTGGCCACAAATGGATTGTTCTTTGCTGACCCTGCTAGAAAGCTGGAATTCTAAGCCATTGCTTTGAGTTGCTTATTTTTCCCTGGGTCTCCCATATACACACGAAGTATCCATGTTAATACACTTCTGTTTGTTTTTCTCTAGTAACCCAGCTTTTATTAGAGGGGTCTTGGCCAAAAACCGGGAAGGGTAGAAGGAAAATTATTTTTCCTCTCCTTCAGAGCCTAAGAGGGTAGAGGGAACATCCTCTCCTTTGTCCTCTACCTATAAACAGATAAAAACTATGGCTAAGCCGCAGCTGTTCTTTTAAGCAGCACAAGGCATCTAGTACTGACTAATCAACATGAATTTTTTTTTAACATTAACTATAATGAAAGTCTGAAAAGTAGGCCCTGTATAGGATACCAAAACCAAACTGAAACAGTTTGGGAGAAGGAAATGTGAAAATTGAGCCCTCCTTGCCTTCTTCAATAAACACAAACACATAGTCACACACATATGGGCACATGTGCACAGAGAGATACATACGTTACAAAGAAGTAACGTTGGTCTACTTGCAACATGAGGCATCTCTGGAAATTTTCACTATGACAAGTGCTAGTCACTTCGAGGAAATTTATGACTAGATTTGTGTTATTTGGCTGCTTAGGCGTAGTAGCTATTTCATTCCTTTCTCTGACACTTTATTCATAATTTTTAAATACGTAAGCTTACTGCAAGAGGAGACTAAAAGTCAATAGTAGGCAATATATAAAAATGCTGGGAATATTGGGTTTCTGATTAAATGATTTGCTTAACTGAAGAGTAATAAGAAAAAGGCTGTGATTGTTGTTACTGACACTTCAACAAGATCAACAATGTTTCACTAAAGTATTACTAAATTGTCTTCCTGTGTTCATTTCCAGGACTGCCAGAACAAAGCATCTCAGCCGGGATGGTTAGACAACAGCCTGTTGTCTCACAGTTGGGGAGGATAGAAATGTGAAATCCGAGTGCCTGCAGGGTTGGTTCCTTCTGAGAGCTGAGTGGAAGAATTTGTTCCATGCCTAGAAAGGTATGTTCCATATCTAGCTTTGGTAGTTGGCCAGCAATCTTTGGCATTGCTTGACATGCAGATACATCACGCCGATCTCTGGCTTCATGTTCACATAGCATTCTGCCTGTGTGCATGTTTCATTGTCCAAATTCCCACTTCTTAGAAGGACACAGTTATATTGGATCATGGCCCATCCTAATGAGCTCACCTTCACTTGATCGTCTGCAAAGACCCTATTTCAACACCAGGTCACACTCACAGGTACTGGGAGCTTAGAACTTCGAAATCTTTGGGGGACACTATTCAGCCCACAGCACTTAGCAACTTTGGCATCAACACAGTGAATTTGTGTTAAGAGAAAATAAAAAGGAAAAGGAACACAAATATGCTACTTAGATATTTGGGGCTCATGTGCCCAATGACCCTCATGTGTCTTTATTTGTAATTCAAAAACTGTATTGGTCAATTCTAAGATGCACATTTTCTCTTTACATTTTAAAATGTCTTAAATCATGATGCATATTAGAAACCTGTGACAATTTACAACTATAATTGCAAGCATTTATTATTATTAGACACATCAAATATGTTTTAAATAGAGACTGTAGACTTCATGATATACTACAATGTATTTTCTCTTACTGCATATGCTAAACCTTATCACTTGTATTTCTCCAGGGCATATCTATAGTCTTTCTTTACAAACATTTAGTACCCTTAGGAAAGAGGACACATAGTCTTCAACAGAGGGACATGAAGTCAGAAATCTGCGTGTTTTTGTATCACATATTTTGATTGAAAATAACCTTGAATCAACCAGGTACATGATCACTGATTATAGCAAAAACCTCTAAAGGTTTTCATCGTATTCTTTTTTTTTTTTTGGTCCCAAATTTCCAGTCATCTTATTGAATTTTAAAACATTGGATTAAAATTCACAATGTTCAACTTTTTAGTGGATTGGTAGCACCAGAAATGTTAGCATACATAAGTTTTTTATCCAAAATCTTTTTAAACAATTTGTGGAGCACCTGTTTTTTTTTAGAATTGCATTCACCATTTGATTTATATGCACTACGAAAGCTATATAAAATGCAAAGACATGGCCATTGTCTGTGGCCATTTTTATGCGATTCTGTGTATTACAAATATATGTTTTGTTCCCAAATTCTCGTCTCAGAAATATTTGACTTATAGTATTTGGAAATACAGCATTTTCTCAGGTAGGTAACCTGTTGGTATCACGTTAGTTATGTGTTGACCGTCTGCCGTATTTTAGTTTCAAAGCAGATTGGGGGATATTATTTCAATGAGCAAGTTCGAGAGGAAAGCTTAGGCAAAGCACACGCATTGGAGTTTTCACTGCAATCATTAGCATTAACGTTCGTGGACAGGCACATGCATGTGTTGATCCAATCTTGTTCTGGTACGTTAGCATCCTAAGAATTGACTTGGGAAGACTTTGGGGCATGTTTAGCCAATACGTTTCTCTGAGGGACGCTGTTCTTAGTTAATTAAAGAAAGATGAGCCCTATCCGGTTTGGCTCAGTGGATAGAGCGTTGGCCTGCGGTCTCAAGGGTCCCCAGTTCTATTCCAGTCAAGGGCATGTACCTTGGTTGCAGGCACATCCCCAGTGGGGAGTGTGCAGGAGGCAGCTGATTGATGTTTCTCTCTCATCGATGTTCCTAACTCTCTATCTCTCTCCCTCTCTGTAAAAAAAAATCAGTAAAATATATTTTTAAAAAAAGACGAGGCCAAGAGCCCTCTGTTTTTGTGTGTATTTCTGTGACTGTTTGGGAAGGGTCTTGCTATGGTTGACTCTTGTGCCACGGTAGTTCCTTGGGAGCTGAAATTTCAATTAGTCCTTTCAGTTTGGGCAGCAGAAGGCATATGTCTCTAGCCAGCAGTTCTCAACCTGTGGGTCGCGAACAATGAAAATACATCCTGCATATCAGATATTTACATGATGATTCATAACAGTAGCAAAATTGCAGTTATGAAGTAGCAACGAAAATAATTTTATGGTTGGGGGTCACCACAACATGAGGAACTGTATTAAAGGGTCGCGGCATTAGGAAGGTTGAGTACCACTGACACCAACTTAACGTCCTGATATTCTCTTCCGTAATTAGTTCACTTGTGTAACTTTAAATAATCAGTTTACTACTAACATGAGGCTCTTCTTAGAAAAATATTTTAGGGTATCTTCAAAGTAGTCTTTTTACTGTTATGACAAATTGCTTTCAAACTTTGCTGAATACAGCTCAGCTACATCATGCTTCATCATCATGATTCAATTAAATATTATTTCATGTCATGTTCTAGTGTTCAACTTGTTTATATACAATTTCTCTGTATGATAATTACTGGTATAGATTAACCATAATGTCTCAATTAGGAAGGCACGTTTAAAACACTTTACCAAAATTGTTACTAGTATTAATAGCCATGTTATTTTGTTAACAATATTTAAGATACATAAACAGAATTACAGCTGGTAATAGAGCATTTTTGCTTTATGGGAAGCTGCATGAGTACAAGAATTTCTGTGTTACCCTGTGGTTAAAGAAGTTGCTCAAGGTTATTGATATGATTACTTCCCTCAGAACATACACACGTGTATATAAGTAAAGCACTGTGCCTTTCTGAATTGCAGTCATATATTGCAACCAGTTAACCCTATTAAGGAGATTCATTTCTTCTCATGAATACGAACTAGACATTTTTACTTAAGCTCATGGGAACATATTTAACTAGACAGATTTCTTGCAAAATATTTCTATGCAATACATAGAGCTTTTTATTGAAAAAACATATTAATATAGTACAAATGGTTTCATTCTCACGTGTGTGGTGATAAATAATTAATTTGCATTAATTTTTGGAGCTAAGTAAAAGGCATGCACCATTTATTTTCCACACAGTTCATTATATAGAAATGTAAACATTAATTTAAAACAGTAATACCTCTCTGCATACCATGTGAATATGCCCCAACTAGCAGTGAGATTTTTGACCTCGTCTTTTTCTGAAGGTGTAAGACATACTATTACCAGGAGCACAAATATATATATATATATATTTACACACACACACACACATACATACATACATACACAAACACCCAATGAATGTTTAACTTTAAGTCATTTATCTTATTGCTGAAAATATAGTAAGCTGAGGCAGTTATATTTTGATCATTGGTTAAGCCTTTATATATGTTTTTAAAAATCAGAATATAGGACTGGGCAAAAATAGGTACATAGTAATAACAGTGGGTTTACAGCAATTAATAACATAAAAATAAACTCTGTGTTTACAACTGTAAGTCTACTTTGGCCCATCCCTGGACATAGGGACTTAGAGAGTACTAGATATCTGATCATATGGGAAGGCTAATTCCTGGAAATGAGAGAGAGATTGATGAACAATAGACATACCAAATGGATAGCAGAGGATCCCTTATTTCATAGGCTTTCATCTAGTCTTAAATTATACTCCAATTCACTGGGAACAGTCATGGGAAAGAGTTTCAGCAGCACCTGTGAGCAGGAATATTTTTGGTCAATTATATGGCATATAACTCAGGACTTACCAGATTGCTTAACGGGTAGCTAATGACTATTATCACTTTATGGCTTGACTATTCTATTTTGTAAAGTTTTTCTTTAGCAACTTCATTGAGGTACGTTTACATACAAAATTCACTAATTAGTTTTAACAGATGTGTACAGTGGTCCTTCCACCGCCACCATCAAGATAGAGAACATCATTATCCCCAAAAGTCCCTTTAGACCCTAATGAAATAAACCCCACATCCTGTTTTTCCTATATCAGCAGATTACACTAGTAGGTAATTTGTCACAACCAATGAATTAAAAATAATGCAGTATCATTAACTTTATTCAGATGCCCTTAGTTTTCAACCAGTTGTCATTTTCTTGTCCACGATTCTATCCAAACTATCATACTTAGTTGTTAAGTTTCCTTAGCTTTCTCTTGGCTCTGACATTTTCTCAGACTTTTTTTGTTCTTTGATGATTTTGACAATTTTGAAACCTAGTCGGGTATTTTATAGAATCCCCATCAATTGGTAATTGTTTGATGGTTTTCTCTTGGTTTGACTGGAGTTGTGGGTGTTGGGGAAGAAGACCGTGTCTTATCAAGAGTCCAAGCATGCATGTAATTTATGTTGATGTTGACTTTGATTATGTGGTTAAGGTAGAGTTTGTTAGATTTCTCCTCTGTTTATATACTCTTTTTTTCCTCCTTTCTATACTCTATTTGGAAGGAAGTGACTGTGGCTGAAGACTTATTCTTCACTTCCTTGAGGGTGGAGAGTCTACATAAATTATGTAGAATTCTTTTGCACAGAGATTTGTCTATTAGCCACTTATTTTTTAACTGATCATTTATTTATATCAGGTAGAACCATGGATATTTACTTTATATGTTGGGTCATATTCCAATACTTTTTAATTTGGTGCATAAACTTCTCCAGCTTTGGCCATCGGGAGCTCTTCTTGTCTCCTATGTCCAATTGACATACCCACATTCATTATCATTTTTATTTTATTTGTTTATGTATGTTTGTGTACTGCTTGCTACTGGAGTGTATTTTTTTAGATCCTTTCAACTGAAAGAGCATGAAAGTATACATGTATACTTACCCGTGTATATACACTGAGTGGCCAGATTATTATGACCACCTGACATTTGTAGGCAAGTTAGCTATAATTTCACGCTGAAGTTGCTAAAGGGCCAGACCATTATAAATAGGCAAGCAGGTTGTTTACCACACTAGAAGTGATTTTTTTCTGAAGATATGGGTAAACAACATGATTTAACAGCCTTTGAACATGGGGGAGATATATATATATGTATATATATATGTGTGTATATATATGTGTATATATATGTGTGTATATATGTATATGTATATATATGTCTATGTGTATATGTATATATATATACACATACATATAAATATCTGTAAATATTTCCATATGTATTTGTCTGTGTCTGCATTAAGCTAACTATGAATTCACACTCTCATCAACTCTAATGCATTAACATGGGGCTCATTCTAGTTTTCTCCCCTTGCTTGCATCCAACTTCCCACTTCAATGGTGAGAAACCTGGCTCCCAACAGCTGCCATCCCTTCATTTCATTTGTTTAATTCCAGTACATATGTATAATAATTTCAAAATTGTTAGCCCATATCACCAGAGTAAGATAACTTCAACAAATATAATCGCTTGGCGCCGTCAGCGGGTGCAAGCGGCGGCTGCCGGCCCTGATCGCCCATGAGGACTTCTCTACCTCCCCCTGCTCCTGAAGGGTGATCGGGGCAGCAGCCGCCACTCACTCCCACTGACAGCACCAGCCCCGCTTGCACTCACTACTGGCACCAGCCCCAGTCGCTCCACACCATCCGCAGGTGCAAGCTGGGCTGGCACCATCAGTGCATGGGAGCGAGCGGGACCTGGAGCAGGGCTGCAGGCAGACAGGGGACAGGGGGCTGTGGCGGGAGGGGCCAGGTGAAGGTGTGGAGGATGGGCCGAGACCCACCCCTGTGCCCACTGCAGCCCCACTTCCCACAGTTCCTTTCAAGGTGCATGAATTTGTGCACTAGGCCCCTAGTATTTTTATATGCTCAATATACTTGCCATTCAAAACACATATTATGGTTACTAATAAAATGCCTGAATAAAATTTATTAAATATGGTTCTTCTAATCGGTTCAACAAAATTTCAGAAATACTGTTCTCCAGCTATTTCAGAACAGCAGCTTTTGCATTGAAAGCTTGAGGGATTTCATTTGGAAGTACTTACAATTCTCCATTTCTGACTTCACTATAAAAATAATTCTCATAGATTCAGCTACAGAAAATATGCAGTATTTCAAAATGGTATTAGAAAGTTTTCAGCCCTCAAATAAAGTATGCTTATCCAACAAGAGCCTTTAAATCGATGTTTTGAGCATTTGCAATCTATGTAGAAAACCCCATCTACACTTTTCATGCTAGCTTAAGAGAAAACTCAAACATAAAATTATCTGTTCGGATTACCTCGGTTTGAACTCTCAGCCATGTGTCTGTGTCCTAAAGGCAGCATGTGAGCCCACCCCTTTCATCCCAGGCCTGCGCACTTTAGAGGTCGCCACTGTGTGTGTGATTAAGGGGCATGGCTATGGGAGGTGAGACTCCCAGCAAATATAATTATTGTGCTTCTCAGGGCTTGAAGAGCCCAAAAATGTCGCAGGGCTCTAACCTCGGGTCGTCGTTCTGACATCCCAGATGTTTCCTATGAGAGCCTGAGAGGGTGGGCGAAGGCTTCTACGCAGAAGTTATAGGGAGCAGTGGAAGGCGAGACTCGGCTCTTCACCAAAGTGATGAAAAGCCTCACCAGTGGTTTTTTGTTACACTTCCATTACTTACATTTCAGTTACACGCTGTCTGATGCCTCTCTCCAGCTCATCTCATTCAACACCCATTCAACAGCTGTTTCTTTCTTACTAACCACGCACTGGAAAAAGCAAACTGTTTCCTCCAAGGCTCCTGGAGCTAAGAGGATGGATGGCGGACTCATGTGATCATTCAGGAGATGATTGCAAATCAGCCAGGGACTCATACAGACCCTGACTGGCTATCAGAGCTTATGGGGGGATTCTTTTGAATGATTTTCCAAGTGAAGTCGTTGTATAGATTAAGTGAGTATTTGACCAAAGCTCCTTGTCCTACAAAAGCAAACTAACCTGTCCTAGGCCATTGCACAGCTGCCTTGGGGTAGTGTCAGCTTTTCGGTAAAATTTGGTTTCTCCTGATTAATCTCGTCTGCTGCTTTTCTCCCCTTGTGCCCATATTTCTTTTAATCGCTTCACTACGGGACTAGTCCTCCTACTTAACTGAGTTAGAGGATGGTTAATAAACCCATTATTATTAGAAAGATTTTTAAAAATAGGCTACCTGGCAACTAATTGTTCTTTGTACAATGAGAAGAAAGTGTGCTGTGTCAGAGTATGTAACTACATCTTCCGTGGAGCTGGGAGGAGCAGCTCGCTTTCCACAGGCACTAACCCGTGGCCTCCGCTCAGCAGGTCTGTGCTCCTCCACTCCCTGCAGAGGGAGCAGGACTCGCGGAGGTGAGGGCAGTCACACTGCTCAGCTCCTCGCTAGGTTAAAATCAGAAATGCAGTTTCTAGCTCAGTACAGAAACCTTGGTGTAGTTCCTCTTGGAAGCAGGGTTGTTTATCTCCACACTTCCCTCTGTTGTGTCTGCAGCAGCACTAAAATCCAAGTAAAACCAGAGAGGAAAGGAGACCCAGGATCAGATTCATGCGGGGGAGCCGCCTCCTGAGGAGCTCACCTGAGCCTGAGCAGAGCCTGTGCCTCTGCCTCCGGTGACTGCTTGCAAGACGACCTTCAGGCGGGAGCTTCAGGGATGTGGAGATCAGTCTGTTACTGTGATCATTAAGTTCCTCCTCCGGAGGGCAATTCACATGAAGGATATTCAAGTGCAGGACACAATCTCTATTCCTAATGACTTTGAAGTTGCAGCTTTATATGTTCGGATAAGATAAAACAGGGACAGGAAGAAGTAAACAAGTTTACTATGCGGAAAGGGTCTAACCCTGCTGAAGGCTATATTCTTCTAAGGGGGATATATCAGAAGACCACAAAGCTGTACCACATAAAGTGGTCCTAGGACTTATTCGTCATGTTTAATATATGCTTACTATATGTTTAACATCATTTGACCTTGACGGAGGTCTGAAGAATTGCACATCTTCTAAGGAGGGGAAGATGAAATCTAATTGGCCACTCATCTTAGTTTTTGCATAATAATGTTACTCGCTGCAGAAGGCATCATGAATCCATGCTGCCCAGAAAATACAGCTTCAACTGCACAAGACCCTTCATGCTGTGCCATCAGATGTTTTTTTCTCAATCCTTTTCTCCACATTACTTTTTTACACAGACCCCTTCTCTAGGCAAACCAGTTAGAGACATCACCCATCATATTCCCGCTTCCCCCACGTAACTGCGTTAGATACACTCCCGTGTCCTTCTCTGTCTTCCATTTCTCTCCCTCCCAATACATCTTCTTTCTGTAATTCCCTCCCCACTACTTCTTACACAGGAGGAAACACGATGAATGGGATCCTCTGATTGGGCAAAAGCATGCGATTCCTGGTGGAGTGTGGTGTGTCTGTGTGACTCTGGGAAGCAGGTTGTTGGCCACAATGCTGCTGGGGTCATCCTTTTAGCAAGAAACGCCCTCCACATATTTTTCACTTTATCCTAGTTAATTGGCAAGTACCTCTCTGAAAATGGAAATGACTACCAGTATCTCCATTCTACAAAGACACCAAGATTCAAAAGCTTCTAACGAGTGAGAGAACCAAGATTTGTGCGCAGGGGGATCTGATTATAGAATCCAGGTTCTTTCAACTTGGACATTGTACACCTCACCACATAAAATACATAGATAAAATATACTCACTGAAAAAACCACTCACTGAACATCTACCACCCTGTCTCTGAGTCTTAATTCTCCTTCAGCATTCGGAGCAGAACTCGGGACAGTCAGGGATGTTGAAGTGACATGATATCCTGGCTCCCAAATGAACCATCCATCTGTGGCTTGGTTGGCTTAGTGATGAAATCAAATCAGCCGCAGAGCTCATCAGGTTGATAATGATGAAAGGAATTATTATGACAGAGGAATAATATTAAATAGCAAAAAAATCAATTTGGCAGCAACTCGGAGATATAATCTGGGTCTTCTCCAATAATATTTGGAGTACGTTTTCCTTGCATTCGGTATGTTTTGTGACAATTACCTTGCTTATTGTGTCATTGGAATGAAAGACATTTGGTTCCGTTGCCACGATGCAAATTTCCTCGGTGAGCGATTAGGTTGAGTGGCTGGTGATATCCTTTTGCTAAGAGAAGACAAATGGTAAATGAGGCTCAGGGAAGAACTGGGAGTAAGCCACGTTGTGTCTTATTCTATAGCCGAGGTAATCAAAAATGCATTGTGGAGAAAACAGCTAAATCATCATGTTCAGAGGAGAAATGTCTTTCGGCCATCTTAGCATTGATGCTGTTATCAATTAGTTTTTCATTTGTGAAATGAGAGTCTCTGAATAATAACAGATGGTATGGGCAAAATCTGTTCCATTACCCATGATATCATTTCTGCAAACTGCCAGTGTAAACGTTCGTAGACCCAAATAACTCCATATTATAGAAGCTGCTGGCCTTATGCTATCAAATATGTATCCGAAGAACTGTGTATCGGCTGACACCCTGTCAACCCGTGATCTCAGTTAATTGGCAAGAATGTATTGCTGGAATGCATCGTAAAATATTTAACACGCAGGATCCAAGGCACTGGAAGAAGTTGGAAAGCTTTCTGCCAAAATTGAAATTTTTCTTAAAAAAATTGTCTATTTTGTAAAATTGAACAGTTATTTTCTTTGGGCTCATATTGTGAGAAATTGGAATCTTACTTTTCCCATAATATGGTAATCCTTCCTGAAATAGGGTAGCCGCCATATGAAATAAGCGCTGTTTGAATACCTGCCCTCTTAAATCTTTATGGTGTAGCCACTGCAACCTCAAACTTCGCCTGTATAAGACCTTGTAAGTACACACAAAATCCATGAATTGATAAGCTCCATGCTTCCTCTGTATGAAGGCCAGACATTTAGTCAAATGTTACCTTGAAAAACTTGGGGCCTAAATCATCACTGTTAATTAAGCATTTTATTTCATAACACCTTCTACCAACCTCTTTACTCGCTGGGACATGAAGAGCTCAGGCTACAGTAGTCATCCCTTGGGCCCCTAAAAGCCTCAGAATCAGAACATTCAATTCATCCTAGGTTGTTCCAATTATCAGAATACTTGAGTTGTCCAGCTCAAAATTTTGATCTTTGTGACCTAGACCTTCAAAAACACTGGTATCCGGCCTGGCTGGCATGGCTTAGTCATTAAGCATCGACTAAGAACCAGGAGGTCACTGTTCAATTCCTAGTTAGGGCACATGCCCAGGTTGCTGGCTTGATCCCAGTGCAGGAGGAGCCAATTAATGATTCTCTCTCATCATTGATGTATCTCTATCCCTCTCCCCTCCTCTCTGAAATCAATAAAAATTATATATATATATATATATTTTTTTTTTTTTAAAAAACCACACTGGTATCCTATTTCACTGTTACATGGCTTCTTAGCATTGACTATGCCCCAAATTGATATGAAATCAAACCTATTGCAAAAGACCTACATCCTTAGTTTATTTTACTTTTATTCTCATTAATTTAACATTCTCTAGCTCAGCGGTTCTCAACCTGTGGGTCGCGACCCCTTTGGGGATCGAACGACCCTTTCACAGGGGTCGCCTAAGACCATCGGAAAACACATATATAATTACATATTGTTTTTGTGATTAATCACTATGCTTTAATTATGTTCAATTTGTAACAATGAAAATACATCCTGCATATCAGATATTTACATGACGATTCATAACAGTAGCAAAATTACAGTTATGAAGTAGCAATGAAAATAATTTTATAGTTGGGGGTCACCACAACATGAGGAACTGTATTAAAGGGTCACGGCATTAGGAGGGTTGAGAACCACTGCTCTAGCTTGTATTCCTTCTAAAGCAATTTACATATGGGTCTAATCCTGCCAATTTTTTATTTTCTCTGTGTTTCTGGAGCACATGACCCCTTCTTCTGGTTTAGTCGTTATTATGCTAATGGCACCCAGTAACTTGAAATTACAAGTGTTATTTTATCTTTGTGTCTGTCTCCAGCCACAACATGGTAAATTATACTGATCATGATCTATAATTATTTATAGAAATTGTGTATGGGGGTGAAAGGAAAACAAGATGCCTATAAAATTGCTAGCATTTTTACTTTAGCAATTAAATGAATCATGGTGCCATTTCCTGAGTTGGGAGAAATTAAAAATGAATGTTTGTTTTGAGAGAAAGTGGAGACTATTTCTATGTTCATGCTAAGTGTGAGTTGCCTTAAACATATAAATGGAGATAAAGTTCAAAGATAGGGTTGGATTATTGATAGGATTGATTTTTCCATTTATGCACCAAATTATTATCTGCAGACATAATTTCAAAAGTTGCTCTTTATTTTCTCTCTATACTGGAGAATCCTTTTTCTGTTTGCATGCATAAATAGTTTAATTCAATGAAATAGGCTTATAACATATTTTGTGTTGAAATTAGCATTGTACTCTGATTGCTCACCCCTTGATTTAATTTATAGGTATGACCAAAATTCAGATTTTTGCTGCATCACCCTTTGGGACCTTAACTCATGTATTTACTCAATTCAATCAACGATACATGCAAATATAAATAAGGTAAGTCTCTAGAAATCAAATACCTCATAGATTAATGATGAAGGTCAATGCTTGCAATATAGAGGGATAAGAGTTAAAAGAAGTGCTTTGGGAACCTGTAGAAATGATACGAAATCAAACAAATATTAGTGGGATAGAGGTAAGTGGACAGAATAAGCATTTGTTTTAAAAAAAAAGTATCTGAGCTGAGTCTTAATGAAATCTTCAAAGATGGGGGGTTGGGGCGGGGGGACATGGTAAAAAATATTTCATTCAGAGCAAACATGGACAATAGACCCAGAAGACTAAACTATTTCTAGGCGCCTCCAATATTTGTGTGACTAGAATACAGCAAAGCTGTGACAATGGGAAAGCTTTAACATCACGAATATTTCCTTTATATTGTGCTGCGCTTATCTGTATTTCATCTTAAAGACCATGGGAAGTCTGAGGAAGTGGATCAGGGAATATATAGGATCAGATGTGAAGTTAAGAAAGATGACTCTGGTTGCAATGTATAGAAGGTGTTAAAGGAGATGGAGAGGCAAGGTCGTTTCAAAGAGAGTAGTGCAATCATTATAGCAAATTGACTTAAGAAAACTTTAATAGAATAGAGATGTGAGAGGTATGGAAGGGATGAATCAAAGATGATTATCTGGCTCAAATAAATGAGTAGATGGGGCACCAGTTATAGGACAGACTGCAAATGGAGGGGATCAGATTCCGGAGACTTAGTCCAGGTCCAGCAGAAGGAAGGTACCACAAGGTGGGTTCAGTTCAGGTGAATTGAGTTTGAAATGCCTGTGGGACAGTAAGGTAAAGATGTACTAGTAGCCCGGCCAGCATGGCTCAGTGGTTGAGCATCGACCTATGAACCAGAAGGTCACGGTTCGATTCAGGGCACGTGCCCAGGTTGCTGGCTTGATCCCCAGTGTGGGGCATGTAAGAGACAACTGATCAATGATTCTCTCTCATCATTGATGTTTCTCTTTCTCTTCCTCTCTGAAATCAATAAATATATTTTTTAAAAGATGTATACAGTTGGACAGTGTATAGGTGTAGAACTCAGGATAAAGATAGGGGTTGGGGAAGTATCAGTCTTTACTTGTAGCATAACAACAGGGATACCCACTTCCAGTATTTATATGTGCTAAGAATAAATAGAAATATTAATAACTCAAGATTCATTGATTTTTTTATCATTTATTATTCTAAATGTTTTTGCATGTATTATTTGATGTAAAATTCACAAGAATCCTACAGGGAGAGCAGAGCAAGGTGGCATTATAACTGCCATTTCATAGAAGAGTAAACTGAGACCAAAGAGTTAATGTCAAAGTTACACTAATAACTGGCAGCACAACTAGGCGGTGGACTTGGATTTCCTGACTTCAACTTCAGCAGGGGCTGAGGGCCCCCATCCCCACCCCTGCACGAATTTCGTGCACTGGGCCTCTAGTTACCAGTAAGGTATGGGAGGGCTGGTAAGGATACTGTGGTGACTGAAGCAATCAGTTACCCTGTGAGTCAAAGTGGTTTATGGGGAGGCATTGAAAATGTGAAACCAACCAGGATCAGCCCCCTAGTGGACAGTATATCCCACTTTACCAATGAGTGCCTTCCTGTGGTTTCCTTTTTATCAGCACTTTCAGAGAACGCTTTCTTAGAAAGAGTTATGGCTCACCATAGTCCATGTGTTAAGCTCCTATCCTTCCCTGTGACGAAGACAAATGTTGGCGTCAGTGGTTCTATATTACTTAATGGCAGGCATCGATCAGTCCTCTCTGTAGCACAGACTTGATACAAGACGATCTCTAAGCCTTAGTTTCACTTTTTTTTAAGTCTTATAACTTTCATAATAAACACTTAAAAAATATCCACAGCACCCTTTTAATAGTAATTAAATGATGGAGTTGTTCACCATTTTCCTCAGGAGTGTCATGTGCTTTCTGAATTGACTTACTCCATTTGCTCTCACTGTTAGAACATTCCTTCTGGTGATGGCATATTGCTGCATAACAATCAGACCACAAATTAGCATCATAAACCACCCAGATTGGTTTTCACCCAGTTTCTGTGAACCAAGAGCACAGGCTCTTTAGCTTGGGCCACTGCAAGGCTGTCAGCCTTGATCCAGTCTCTTCTTCGGCTCAGCCTGTGAAGAATCCATTCCTAGGTTGTAGGCAGCACTCAGGTCCTTCCAGGATGTCTGTGAGGCAGAGGTCACCTCCCGTGACCTTCCCACATGGGCTTACCAGAGAACAGCTCATGGTTGGTTGAGACCGTGATAGATGAATGTATGACTGTGTATATGAATGTATACAAACATATACATGAATATGCAATTCACTTTTTTGTTTGTGTAAAGATCTATAATGATTTTTAAATGAAAAATCAACATAACCAAATAAAGATTTGGAATTTTTCTCCTATATTTCCAAGAGAGAATAAAAAGTAAAATGTTGCTAAATCCGTTTCTCCAAAGTCATTCCACTAATTTGTTTTATCAATTCAAAATGACATACATGGAAATTGTTTTACCCTTTATGGTGGAAAAGGATGAAAGAGACAAAATCTAAGCTGATAGAGCCACTGTCTAGACTTTTTTTTTTGAAGTCTGTGTTAAGGTTATTAAGTTCTGAATCTTAAGTGAATTCATTTTCTAATAGACATCAATACATAACATAATTCATAAAACAATTCCTATAATTCAACATCGAGTGTCTTATGATATCCAAAGGAAATTTCTACGTTGTCATTTGGAATACCATCAACTTATAACTTTGATGATACAAGAATTCCATTCAGATGTGAAAAAAATGCATGTTCTATTTGTTAAACAATAAGCTGAATGTTGAACAAAAAAAAAGAAAAATAACCCCAACTTGCCCCTCAGTATTTATTTACTTACAAATGCACTGTTTGTGTTCATTTGGAAGATGGATAGGCTTTGAGAGCATGGAGGCCATTAGTGCCACGCGTGATGGGTGTGATCCCGTCCTGCCCGCGGATGAAGAGTTTGTGTTCTCTAATTGCAGTGTGATGACTGGCTCCTTGCCCGAGTTCAGTCAGGAACTGAGTTAACCCCTTGGCCTTTCCTAACTAATCATCTGTCTTTTTTGCTTTTCAAGTGTGATTTTCTTCTGTAGAAAGTACTTAGGGTTTATCATGGTGCTTAGTTATTTAGGTTCGTATTTTCTGAAAACTATTCAATATAGCATGAGAATGCCATCGGCTTGTATAAGAAAATGTATAAAACACATTTGCCTATGCCTACGAAACACAATAAGACACCATAACACAGTATAGCACAAATAGGGATAAATAGCATATTAAATAATCACGGTATGGAATTCAGGTCTTTTGAGACAGAGAATGTTACAAATTTATCCAGACATAGGAACACTCTTATTATGTTTCTTTCAGATGTAACCTACATAAATTTTGGGTTAAATTATTAACCACTTAAAATGTCTGCATTTTTTACTATTATTTCATAGTCTTTAAACCCCAAATAGTCTTTGTGAAGCACTTTCTGTAAGGTAGCTACACTTTTATAACACTCGTGGACTTTTGTATAAGCAGAAGGAACTCTAAAGTCCTAAGAGTTTGGAAATGCCCCCTATCAGTGAGTACCTTCCTTTCCCCTCCTGTTGTAATGTTCCTTTAAAAAGAAAACTAATTAATGACTTAAATAGGACACAAAGGATGCCGGGCAATTTGTGCTTCCCTGTGATAGCACTTGTAATAATATGAAGTGTCTTGTACTGATTACAGAGCCATGAGGCTGGTAGCTCTTCAGAGGAAACATACAAGGATAGGTCCCCAGAAGGGCTGCCTAACGAAACACGGCAGTATCTCAGCAACGTGGGAGCCGGACACAGTCATAGAACTTAATATAGTATAAATGTTTTAAGTCTCGTAGATTAGCATGTGTGTAGTCAAAGCATACACAAATGTACGTATGCGTATAATTGTGTGTGTGTGCCATTGTCATAACTTAAAGTAAACTTGTTGTAAACTCATGGATTGCATGGATACATAGTAGGCATACAATTCTGTCATTGATGCAAGGCTGAGGGCAAGGAATAATTAGATTGGCACGGCAGTGCCTCCTGACTCAGGATCTGTAGGGTCCTTAGGGAGCACTGGTAACAGCAACCTTTCAGAAGTAGTGATTACAAAACTGAGATGTTCTGCATATTAACTACGGGATTTTACCCAAGAGGATATAGGAAAAAACTAATGCCATTTAAAAAAAAAATGGAGGGAAGCCAAGAATGCTCTGGGGGTGGGAAAGTCAACACATTGTCTTTGAATATAATGATGAAGATGAGCTTGGGCCCAGGGAAGTTAGGTTGCTGACATGACAAGGCGGAAACGGTGCTGAAATCAATTAGTACGTCACTCCTCCTTTAACACTCTGCTTCTCTCTAAGTGGGAACGTGGGCTCCGAAAGGGGAGGGTTTTCATCAGTATACACTATCAAGATCTGTAAAGACTGAGGGCGACTGATACTAAAGTATGAAGGCCGTGCTTTAAGAATCAAGAGTGCTTTAGAGAGGGCTACTCATGATGGGGAAGAGATGGCACCTCATTTCGAACGTGTAAGGTAGCTACGCATTTAGAAATGCCCCCTATCAGTGAGTACTCACCACTGAGACTGGTGAGTGCAAAAGTATCACTCGGACAGCGTCAGGTTAGCAATGTTGGAAGTGTGTGAAAAACGACGATTTGACTTTCATGTGAGCGCACAGCACTTGGATTTGTAAAAGTAGGTGAATATGGGAAAAACAAACCTTTCCTGTTGCTATTAATTTTGATAATTGTTTTATGTAGAATGTAATTATGTGCCCAGAGAACTAAGTACCCAAGAACTAAGATATTTAAGAGCAGGGTTATATGAGAAGGTCAGGTGTTCTGTGTAAAGGTGTCTTATCCTAATTTCCTAAAAATCATTAATCATGGTTATCCAAATTTCACAAAGCATCACTTTCAATATATGTTGAAGCGTTTTGCTATGCCTCAAGTCACCAAGTCATTTGTGTTCCATGAAGTAGCTGAGCCCGATTTTAAAAATCCTTGTCTTTGTTGAGAGGCTTAGATTTATTCTGTATCCAAGACCATGAGAAAAAAAAGATGTTATGAATGTTATCATTACAAAGAACTAAGTGCATATGCAACACAATAAGCATGAAGACAGATGAAAATCAGAAAAATAAAAATGGGAAGTCCTATAGGAGAAATGGATATGTTAAGAAGGAAGGATGAAATGATGGCTGTCATTAAAACTAAAATTGTAGCTACAAACCTCAGCATTGCATCATGAATTATTTGAATGTAGGTAGGGTGGAGGAAATATTACCAGTATTTTTACAAGTGGATTCTTGAATACTATTCAAATAGTCTGTGTATTCCGATAACCCAGTAAATGAAACATCAAGACATTTTCCCTGAAAGTAAGAGATACTGTTGTTATCAGTTCATAGATCATCTCCAGTTCTTGTAAGCAGTCAAAGCAGAAAATCTATTTCTCTCTTGTGTGAACCATACTCCTCCTACCTCTGACTTACTTTCGGCTGAAGGCTCTGCAAATTCATTTGAAAAATAGGTTTGTCAGTTTCACACTTCAGTTCTGCTGCTGTAAAGGGACAGGTAATTTGCTCAGAACAGTGCAATCTGTGGCAATAGTTGTCATACTAATGGCTAATTCCGAAACCCATGTGTGTGTCAGACAAAAGGGTCTGATTGGTACACAGTGTATCTCCTACCATACACTTCCCAGCATGCACGTCTTTCCTTCATCCCTCTGTTAATTACCACACCAACTGAAGATGCTATGAAAAGGATTTGGCACCCTACGTGTGGAATGGAAGATGTAGAGGATTTGATGACCTGGATTGTACAATATGCTGCTCTTGGACCTCATGGTGACTTCTTGATGCAAGGGGACTGGCACACGGCACAGGCCATGGGTTCCTGTGTCATCGGTCAAGGCCCCAGCTCCCACCTAACCTCCAGTGCCTCGGAGCCTGTTGGCGTGGGGGCAGCAGAAACAGGCTCAGGTGCTCGGAAAGGAATGACGTTGTCGAACATGTGGACAAACGAAAAGTACAGCTTTAAGTTGGATACATTAAAGCTTTATGCGTATCCATCATAAAAGTTTTTCTTTACTTAATTATTAGTAGGTCAGAAGTAGTATTTTAGCCCATCTGGAGACACGTTGGGAAGTCCATTGGTAAAATTTTGAGGTTCGCATTTTAAAGTCATCTGAACAAATGTCATAAACTAAAGAGAGTGATTGATTAAAGCTAAGACACCTTGCCCCGTGGCTGACTCCTTCTCACTGCTCACTATAGTTTAAACTGTTTTGGGCAGAAATGGAGGTAGGGTCTTATACTACTTTATGTAGACAGGGTGGGGCAAAGGAGGTTTACAAATGTGAGTACACGGAACACAGTTTATTCTTGGTACTTGGTATTTACTGTATTATTTTCATGCGAACAGCTGTAAACCTCCTTTCACCCCACCCTGTTTATGCTCTCACACACGTTTGCAGTTTCTTGTCTCTTTAAATTTGAACCTTCACCTCTATATTTAGTGCAGAAAGAATATAGTTTCTGGTGTGTGGTAGCATTTGCTAGCAGTGTGCCCATGGCTTTCTCTGTGACTTGCAGGAAGTCTGGACATACAACACACACGCAGGAAAGGGAGCAATCTTTGCTGACAAACAGATTTGCTCTTACCTTTGAGGGTGACATTTGAAAACAGAATTCTGGGGACATTCCTCAGTTTGTTTTAAAAAACAAACCTAACAGTAACATAAAGAAGAGAAATACCTAATCCTTATTTTATGAAAGAGAGCTTTATGTCGATTCACATATATCTATTGAATAAAGGCTGCAAAAATTGTTTTGCCTTGATGTCAGCACCCTAGCCGAGCTCCTACCTTTGTTACGGCTACTAAAATGGGTTTAATGATATTATAAGAATAGTCTAGAAATAGCTGTGATTTGTGCATCTCCACTGATGGACAACATTCCTTGCTCATCAACTAAACTTAAACTGGAAATATAAAGTGTTAATTATTTTCTGCTCTAAATGAAAATATCTGGTTTTGTCTCAACCCTAGAAATATTTGGGGCAGACCTATTTTAACAGACATCCAGTAAGGCACCTCCTATTTTAATAGTGCTCTTGAAGCATCGTCATACTAATAAGTATAATTATTTTATTTATTGTGTAAGTTCACAGCAGTGTGCTTCTTAAGGAAGAAATCGCCTCTTTGCCGACTAGAAGGGCACACGCGGTGGCTGGCAGTCCCAGCCGTGTGCCCGCTGCCACCCTCTCTGGGCCCTGCACACACATTTTCATCCTTCTTTTAAGTTACCCAAAGCAGCAGACCAGATTTTTAAATAGTCCGTCTCCAGCTGTCTCCTTGTTTGGATCCCTGGACGATTTCTCTAGGCGAACGCCTTTCATCTTTTTTCAGGTGAAAGGTTTACTTCTAGCTTTTCTACAAATGAAGCCAACGAAAACTTCCTAAGCTCAGCAATGCAGCGCAGCCTCTGTTTGAAGGAGGCTGGTTCGCCGCAGCTGCTCAGCGGCAGAGCGCTCCTGAGCTGGGCCACCCGCCACTCGGACGGGGCAGGTGCCAATTAAAGGGAAGGCCGGCGGGCAGGGCCCACGCAGGCAGCGAGGCCCGCTCCCTTCTTCTTCAGCAAATAGACAGCCTGGCGTTCGGTCCAACTATGACGCTGCTTCACGGGCCAGAGCTAAACACGTGCGATGGGCTTTGCCTGTGGGCCCCTGGCTCCCCTGCTTTCCCCTCTCTGAGCTCGCGCACAGCTCTGCTCCCAGGCCCTCTCCCCGCTCACCTCTCTGCCTTTCTCATCGCAACCCATGAGCAGTAAAAGGAGGAAAGATGGTGTGTTCGTTCACTCACTTTAGGATGAAAATTACGCGTTCGCTTCATCTCTTTGTGAGAATGTATCATATTGTATGGGATAATATCTAAGGCCAAAGTAAAGCATTTTTCATGGTGGACTGGCAACAGTAACAAAGTTGAGAATATTTTAGAAATTTTGGAAATTCTCCAACATTTAAGGATTATTACTTTATACTGTACATAAGTCACATACACATGTACATAATGCTAAGTAGTGTGTGTATATATATATATGTATTCATGTATATGTGTGCACGTGTGTGTGCGTGTGGGTGCATGGCAGTGACAGTAGTGGTGGCGTGCGAGATGAGCCTTTGACCATAATGTCAGTTAAAATGATTCTAAATATTCTGATGAGAAAATAAAGCTATCGCCATTAGTTGCAGTTTTTCTCTTTCTCTATTAATGTTCACTCACTTTCACCCCAGGCAGTAGGACATAGCAGACATCCTAAGTGACCTTCCCACTAGAAGCACCTAAAACAGCTCAATAAAATACTTTAAAAATATTTTTAAGTGAAAAGCTGATCTGGCAAGAAAATAAACTCTAAGCAGCTATAAACAGAGGGGGCGGGAGACTTGGGCCTGAGCTGGAGGCTGCCTGACCAAAAGGCGGCTGTGCCCAGAGGGGTCCGCCAGTAGCTTGTGCAGCCTTCACCCAGGGTCCGAGGCTGAAGGGACTCCCAGGGCTCTGGGGGTATATTCTCAGAGTGAGATACAGACAGTGGGAGAGGGAGAGCCAGCCAGGCAGGCATGCGACAGGCCCAGCTCACACCTATGGCCCTCGGGGTCCGTCCTTAGCTGCCCACCTCACGCTGTCTTCCCATTGTTGAGCCGATCACTGGGAAGGGGTGTGGCCGCTCCATCACAGGGAACCTCCACCTGCTTGAAGCGGGAGGGACTTTTCTATGCCTCTGTGAATGGAGCCAAACCCAGTCTGCAAAGCAGAACCCAGGGACAAACCAGGAATCTGTTCATTCTCTATAAACGTCTATAAGCCGGTGCACATTGCCTCCTGGTCTGTCTCAAATCCTAGCACAGGGCTACACTGATCATCAGGTAGCACAATTTATTCGGGTTTGGCCAGGGGTCACCCACGGTTCCAAGCACCTCTGGAAATAAGCATGGGTTTCCAACAGATTCCCGGAGATGAATCCTTTGTTGACACAAATTATAATTTTTGCGGGCTCTCTGGGAATCTAGGGAAAGAAGGCAGCGTTCTCGGCTAGGCAAGCGTGGAGGGGAATTTAATGGGAACATTGTGCATTTTCCTAGAACCCAAATGGTGCATTCCCCTTGTATGGATGAAGGAGGAATATATCTCACATCAGAAGGAAACCGCCAAAACAGTCTCTCTCAGCTGGGGCGCCTGGAGGAGGGTCACTTTATGACCCTCACGGGAATGTGTGGTCTAAACTGGGTGAAGCAAACATTTATTTCTGGAGGAACAGAAATAATTCCTAAGACGTGAATCATTTCTTAACCCCAGAATCAAAATATAAAGCCCACAGTCCCATGAGCAGTAAAATTCCAAAGTCCACAAGGACACAAAGAACAATGAATGTTGGGCAGCGGAAACAATAGAGAGCAAACACACAAATACTTACCATACTGCAGGCTATCCGGCACAATACGAGAAGCGAATGTTTACTTTTAAAGAAACATAATATAGCTGTTAGTTTAAAGACAACATGTAAGAAACAAAGCACCATGAATATTATCCAAGATGAGTTTAAAAGCGCACACACACACACACACACACACACATCAGTGTCTAGAGGCAAAAAGGAGATAGAAAAAAAATTGAAATCAATGAACTCTCAAGAGTGCAAATACTAGACACATCCACATGGAATTTCAGGAGAAAGAACAAGAGGATGAGGGAGGAAATCTTTACAGGAAAAGTTACAGAATATTCCAGAACTGATGAGAAATGTCCAATATTTGGACATCCCAATGCATAATAAAAAAAAATGTCTCTTATGAAAACATAGGCAGCCAAAGTAGGTGTTTGCTATTTTATCAAAAATACTGCATAATAAACGTGTGGGCTATGTACACAGTGGGATACTGCAGCTGATAAAAATGTAAAGTAAGTTAGGATTTCCTCAGTCTTAGCTGCCCATTTTCCTGCTCTCTGTTTGAGGAATCGTTGCTGCTTCTGTCTCTCCATAGCCGCAGTCACTTGTAAACAAAACCAATATCCGGAGTTTGCTGAAGTAGAAATATTTCCATTGCTTCCTTATCAATATTTCAGTGCTCTGGAGCAGGGTCAAAGACTTCTATTCTCTCAGAGCTGCGGGGAGACACTCGATTTCTCTAAATTCACACTCAATTTCTCTAAATGGAAATGACGTGCCATTTATCTTCTCCTCCTCAGAAGGATTTGGAGAGGCAAGCAAGGTTTCCCCAAATGCCTGGAAGGAGGGTGGGTGGAGAGCAGCGCAGGCCAAGGGGAGAAGGTGGGGAAGACTAGAAGAGGAAGGGAGAGAGAGAAAATGGGAACGGCTTTGCCCAGGGCACCAACTCCGTTCGGTGTTGGCCTGGGGATTACCAGACCTGCGATCTTTAAAGCACGCCAGCCACAGAGGCCCAAAACTGAGCAACCAGAGAATAAAGCTGCTCTGTTCTCCTCGATAATCCTGGCAGGGGGCCCATGGAGAGAAAGCTTTGCTCTAAAGCCTCCACTCAGAGGACTATACTTCCCAATCAGGGTCCTCCTCTTAGCGGGTAATGTCAGCGTATCACCTCAGTACCGGGAACATAACTGATTAGCTTTGCATAGTGCAGACTGTCCACATCCTTTGCTTGTCACATGGACAGCAGTGCCCAGCTGCTGGCCCCACTTCTTCATTCACTTTTCAGAAGGACCAAAGTCTCACACTAAACTCAGCACTACAGTGACAGTCCTTTCTGCTCCCCAAATGAATACATCACTGTCATTGAGCCCGCCTCCCTGCTCAGTGGAATTTTTCCTGCCACTCCCAGAAGCTAAGGGGAGGGGTGCAAATGCAGAGGCAGCTCATTGACTTCCCAGGCATAGATCTCTCCCACGTTCATCTTCACATAAAAGGTCAAGCATAAAATTATTTGCTTGGAGCAGCTGTCCTGGGAGATTGGAATTAACATAGATGGAGAGGACCAGGAGGGGGAAAAAAGTTAATTTCACCTTAATTGGATTAAGCCGGGTCCTGTCCGTATGGACAGGATGAGGTTACAGAGGACTAGAAACTGCTGGGTTGACAGAAAGGGATTAATTCATGGCCGTGCGTCAGGTTGTTGACTAATAACATATTGATCGTATCTCCGAGATGCGCAGCGTGTCTGTCAGGAAGAGAGACACCTCAGGCCTTGGAGATCGCAGGCCTATCTGACATGATCAGCGTTAGATTAATATTATTAAGGAGCCGCAAGTGAGCTGCCTGTCGCCTTAGCAACCACAGAGATTTTCTACCTGTGTCTGGGAGTGACCATCATGCACAGTGGCAGTCCTTGTGGGTTACAGGGAAGGGACGGATTTGTGTGCTGTGTCCACCCACCTCCTTCTTATCTTTAATGTGTCCCGCAGACATATTGAACCACCACAGTCTAATCCCCGCGGAGCCTGCAGGTGGCATTGCCCTTGTATTGAGGAGTTATTAAATTCTTAAGGTCACCATCAAAAAGGTTCCATTAAATTGAGTTAATAAAAACATTGGGCAAAGGTTTGCAAAGAGCACAGGTGTCAGAGCTTTGGGAATTGGAATGTCTCTGGTGATATCAGGCGAAAAGAATAATCTAAATCACACGAGAAGGTAAAAAGTCTGCCTTCTTCAGTCCATGTGAAATGTTTGCCCTTGATACACGTGTGTATCTATGAACAATCATGTAAGACATTCATTTCTTCAGATATTTTGTTTGCCTTTTTATTTATTTTTATTTCATTTTTTTTCTTTTCCGTTGGGGCCAAATTTGATTGTTTAAACATGGAGACACCTAGGAAATAGCACCTGAGAATAAAAAAAAAAACAAAACACGCTGAATTTATGGGATTGTTTGTATATGTAAAAGCTAATTTTTTTTAAGGAAACAGATAAAAGATAAAAGAAGGCCCTTGATTTAGGATGATGACCCCGACACTTGCCGGGATGAAGCATGTGGATGGGGACCAGGGGAGTCCTCAGCATTTAGTGTGAGGGATGCAGCCGCCCAGGTTCTCCATCACCCAGCCTATCCCCGAAACGGCGCTCAGGATGTAGAGTGTGTGGCAGTCAGATCACCCCCCACGCGTCCCTTCCCCCTGTTGGTGTCCAGTAGCCTCCTTCGTCTTCCCCTTCATAGGTGAGAGGAAACAGGATATATGTCAGCATGGTACTATTGTGAAGACACTCCAGGAATTGAGGGCTTACTGCTCCATCCGTCCAAGGAGAAAATTGTCTGTTCTAGGTTTGCAGAGAAAATTAAAGGAGAAAGTTTGTGAAGAACTTATGACTCTTTGCCATACATATACATATACATATACATATACATACATACATACATACATATTTATTTATTTATTTATTTATTTATTTATTTCAGAGAGGAAAGGAGAGGGAGAGAGAGAGAAACATCAGTCTTCTCCCTGGCACAAAGCGAGTTCCTGAAGTTCCTGTGGTGGGGACATCCCCGCCTATGTGGTGTATGGCCATGTGGGACGCTACACGTAGACTAATAGACTTTAATTCGCTTGGATGCTGAGCTACTCCCAACCCTAACATGGAAAGGAGGCTCTGGACACTGGCCTGCTCCTGGAACCCCAGCTGCACCTTTCCCAGGACTGGCTTCTCAGCTTCTCTCAATAAACTTCGGTTCCATTAACAAAAAAGAGAGAGAGAAAGACATCAATGATGAGAGAGAATCATTGATCGGCTGCCTCCTGCACGCCCCACACTGGGGATCAAGCCTGCAACCTGGGCATGTGCCTGACCTGGAATTGAACTATGATCTCCTGGTTCATAGGTTAATGTTCAACCACTGAGCCGTGCCAGCCAAGCAATATGACTCTTGAGAATGAATTTACCAAATGCTTTTGAGCGCCATTTCTTAACTATTCTGATCTCCAGGGTTTCTGGGGCACAAGAATGCCCAAATAGTCTGTATTTCCTAGACTTCATTGCATTATTTTGCCATGTGACTATGTCCCCATCCAGGGCCAGACCCATCATTTGTGGGGCCAAGGATGAAAGGAAAATAGGCAGGCAGCAGGGGCGAGGGCGTGCTCCCAGAGAAGGGAGCATGAACTGTTAAAGGTGCTACACACAGTGTTTCCTTTTCCTTTCCTGTCTGTCTCTCTCAACTCAGCAGTGTTGTTGTATTTGCTAATTAATGTCGTTCTAAGTAAAGAACGTAAAAATCTTAATTATTAACATGATTTTACCTTGCACCTTTATTTTATCAATACCAGTTTTAACTGCTAATACAAGAGTATTTAATGTGCATGAGGTGTAATGTAATTACACAAGTCATATTTTAGACCTAGTGTGTGCCTACACAATTCATTCTTACCAAACAGTAGAAGCACTTCACAAAACTAATTCAACTACTTCTTTTTGTTTTTAAATGTTTTTTATTGATTTCAGAGAGGGAGAGAGAGAGAAACATCAATGATGAAACAGAACCATTGATTGATCCCACATGGGGGATCAAGCCTGCAACCTGGGCATGTGCCCTGACCCAGAATCAAACCATGACCTCCTAGTTCATAGTTCAACATTCAACCACTGAGCTACACCAGTCAGGCTCAACTACTACTTATTTCACCCTAGTTCAGGGGTGGGCAAACTTTTTGACTCGAGGGCCACAATGGGTTCTTAAACTGGACCGGAGGGCCGGAACAAAAGCACGGATGGAGTGTTTGTGTGAACTAATATAAATTCAAAGTAAACATCATTACATAAAAGGGTACGGTCTTTTATTTTTTTAGTTTTATTCATTTCAAACGGGCCGGATCCGGCCCGCGGGCCATAGTTTGCCCACGGCTGCCCTAGTTCATAGTTCACTCAACCACTGAGCTACACCAGCCAGGCTCAACTACTTATTTCACTTCTTGATATGGACACATTGTGCCAATACTCTCTACCCTCAGCTCATTGAGGAGTCAGGAAGGACTGAAGTGAAAATAATCTGAGTTGCTGTCTTTTCCTTTCTCCGTCACCATGTCAGCAGAAGTGAATGCAGCAGTTAGCACTCCTGAGAGAGGATAGAGGATAAGGTGGATTCCTTGGTTGTGTGATTTCTTAAAACACCATTGCCTCCTTTGTGCTCCAAGGGTAGTTCTGGCTCAAACAGAAAGCTTGGCCTCTCTGGGCCGTCAGCACCCTGCTTGCTCAGCCCCAGAAATAATGGCTGACGTTGCACTTGCTGTGGGTCTTGTTGAACTCCACGCATGGAGGGGCCCCACAATTCAGTGCAATGGGCCAACGGTGCAGCTCGCAATGACATGCGTATTGTGCCTTTCTCCCCTGCTCTCTTCCATACTCCATTGTCCCACCAAAATTCATTAACAGAACCAGAATTCAAAGGAAGAAGTTATGAAGAGTTTTAAAACAGTGACAAAAAATCATTAAAGGAAATGTAGACCTAGCCGGCATGGCTCAGTGGTTGAGCGTCCTGTGCCCGTGTTGCGGGCTCAACCCCCAGTGTGGGGTGTGCAGGAGGCAGCCGATCAATGACTCCCTCTCATCATTTATGTTTCTATCTCCCTCTCCCTTCCTCTCTGAAATCAATCAAAAATTTTTTAAAAACTCAAAAAAATAAATAAATAAAGGAAATGTGGGTTGGTTCTGTGATTTCTTCAAGGACATTTAATTTGACTTCTGTGGTTATTGGCCCAGGGGAGTAAAATAGTCACATTTTCCTTTGTTGTACTTTCATCTTTGTTGCCATGTTCCCCACTGAGTAACAGAGGTGCAGTGACTCATCAGATCTATCTGTAGCTTAAGGATATGAATATATTTCACTTAACGGTGTTTATCTTAAGAAGATGTGAACCTTGAAGGAAGAATGTAACAGTGACTATTTCAAGATCAGCCACACCTTAGTCAGGGAGAAGTATTGTTGATTTTCATTGCGCACCTCACATGTGACAATATGTAGTTGCCAGTTATACCCGTAAGGCTTATTAAATCCAAAACTAATTTAGGAAACAACAAATTAAAAAAATACAGCCAGCAATAATTATGTAAGTGAGACACTGAAATAGAACAGGCAGTTCAATAAAGATCCCTACCTACACGTGTTTCTACTGTATGAATGATTGTGCTGTTTTTTCTGTGAGAAAGCTGGCTACCATTTTAACCAGTGTTTGTAAGAGTATATCCAATTGAAAAGTAGGCACTGGTATTCATTCTTGCTTTATTAAAACTTTTTTAAAATATGTTTTATTTATTTGAAGAAAGAGGAACGGAGAGGGAGAAAGAGAGAGAAACATCGATGAGAGAGAAATATCCATAGGCTGCCTACTGCATGGCCCCTACTGGGTGTCTAGCCCTCGAATCCAGTATGTGCCCTGACCTAGAATCAAACCAGTGACCCCTTAGTGCATAGGATGACACTCAGCCACTGAGGCACACCAGCCCATTGTTGTATTAAAACTTTTAATATAAAAAAATAAAACTTGAAAATATATTGATGGAAGTATTAAAATACATTAATTATTCTTGGATGACAGCTTTGTAAGAATGATATGAAAGGTAAAATTCTTGAAAATATTAATGCATTTTGTTTATAGAAATGAAAACATTCTAAAATCATCTTTTGATAAACTGAAAACACTATAAATTAAACTGGAAAGCAAAACTTTCACCCTGTACTGGAGACATAGTTTTTATATATTTAATACGTAAAGACAATGGTAACATAAAGTAGAGAAGAATATTATTAAGCCAATAAAATAATATAATATTATTAAGCAATAATACTTTATGAGACTGAAATCTACCTTTATTGCAGGCATTTAATAGATTTAATTGGTTATGATATTATGTACTCCCTGCCATAGACACTCTAAATTTTAATGCTCCTCACAGTACCCACCAAGTCTTATGTATCTTTTTATGTAAGAATTTAAAATAGAGCCTAGTTATAAAACATGCCTAATAGGTGCTCTAAAAAGAGCTAATGGTAGAAGCAGTGTGAACAGGTTAGATGTTATTTCTCAAATCACAAACCAGAGGGGTATAAAGGCTGCGTAATAGCCCCATTTTCTGATCCCCATGTCAGTATGATTTTCTTTGACAATCGTTTTGATCTTTTTTTTTTTGAGGGAGGTGAAGTGTATCTTCAAATGAAATGAGGAAGGAAAAACAGAGGCATTTTCCAAGCATATTTTAGTTACAGTTGAGTGTTTTGCACAAACCAGTATAACTTCATCAGTGCTTACATCGCCTAGAGAAGGCAACTGTGGAATTATTAAAGACAGCATATGGCAGGTGCCTTCAAGCTCCAGGGTGACATCAAACACACAGGATGCCAGCTCATTATATATAAGTCACTTCTAAGATCCTCTTCATTGCCGGAGTAATTAAAATTTACCAATTTCTGTGAAAATGCCAACTGACTTATTGCAGGGGAGCGAATATATGCTTTGCATTATTAAATTTAGAGAGAAAAACACATTTCAGAGGGACTGTCTTCTCAGATAGCTATATTTATCTCTATACCTGTATTTATATCTACCTGATATTCACATATGTTGATATCTCTCTCTCTCTCTCTCTCTCTCTCTCTCTCTCTCTCTCTCTCTCTCTGTAGAGATACATGTAGAGAGATACAGGGATATACCCATATATACATTTATAATATATGTGATCATATGAATTAAATCCATCTCCTGCAAAACTGCCTTGTCTCCTTTTTATTTCTTACACAGTGTAACCTTGTCCTTCAGTATTTTCTGGTTAGTAATATATACCGTGTGGTGTTTGCAATATGCTGGAATAGAGTCCTGATTAGCATTAAGAGAAATTATTAATTCAGATCAACAGGACGGCTGTTTTCCAGATCACACAGTGCCGCTGGTAACACTACTGTGATGAAAAGAAATGTTTGCTGGATTAAACCACAAATGAGAATATAATAATGTGTATTAACATTTTAATCCTAGGATCTCACACAACAGGTAAAAAAAGCTTTCCAGTAGAAAAAATTACTTTGACTTTAAACCTTTCATGTTGTGAGATATTTCAAGTTATTGGATACCCTTGAGAAGAATTGTTTTAGCAATATAATTTTAAATTCATGACAACATAACCGCTTGAAATTGCCTTTCAAGTAAGGGTTTAGTTTTTATTTGTTTAATCAATCCAAGCTTTATGAAACTCTTGAAGGGCTATCAGTAGCTAAAACACACTTTTTACCAAAAGGAAAGAATATTTAATCTTGTAAAGAAAATGTTTTCCATGAATTTTATAAAGTCTGAACACTGGTTCTCTTATAAATTATAGTTCAAGCAGATCATATAAAAATATAAAATGTTTGAAAATGTAATATCTTCACCTAAGCTTAATTTTATATTTTTATTTTTTAATATACTTATATTGACTTCAGTAGGAAAGAAGAGGTAGAGAGAGGTAGAAACATCAATGATGAGAATCACTGATTGGCTGCCACACTGGGGATCTAGCCTGCGATCCAGGCATGTGCCTGGACAGGGAATTGAACCTTGACCTCCTGGTTCATAGGTTGACGCTCAACCACTGAGCCATGCCAGCCGGGCTTAATGTTATATTTTTAAACCTCAGGTTTTACCAGTTAGGGTGCAGTACTGGAAACAGTCCACTTTAGTTTGTCTTCTGTTGTTGCTGTTTTGGTGTTTTATTTTCTATTTTTATGAAACAGCGGAAGTGCTTACAAAATCAGGGATCACCCCTGGAAATAGTGCGTCTGAGAACATGGTGCCTTAGCTGCCTCCTGTGTATCTGAAAAGTGGAATCAAAAAGCTACCCCTCCAACTGTGTCTCACCAACAAAGTGGTGACTGGCCCCCTGGCGTGCTGAGTTCAGCCAGTTCAACAGAGTGTGGATATAAATAAAGCTTTGACGAGACTCTGGGCACTGGGTCTACTGTAGCAACATTTATCTGTAATTCAAGAAGATTGTTTGAGAGCAGCACTGTCCAAAGAATTTCAGTCTGAGTTACCAGGAACACAAAAATCAATCGAGGAATTTAAAGCAGGGAATTTAGTGAGAGCAATTAGTTGTTTGAGAAGCCCAAGGTGAATAGTAATTCTCCTCCCCACCTAGGTGGGAGGCAAGAAACGTCTGTTGTGCCTGTTCAGGAAAGACAAAATAACGAGGCAATGTCCCCAGAGGTCAGAGGCCATGGTTATCCAAGAAGCAGAAACCACGGTGGGCATCCCACTTTGGAGTGGGAACACAGAGAGAGGAGTTCGCTCCGAGAGCTGTAGTTGGAGGCAGAGAGAGAGGATGCGATCTTCACGTCTCATGCCATTCAACACCTGACCTTGGCTTCCGTTGACCAGAAATGTGGGGAAACCATCTGAAATTTAGCTTGGGAATGCATGCAGATTTAATGGGCAGCACACACGTCTCAGTGTGAGTTTTAAAGCAGTGTCCAATGTCCAATGTGTTCTTTACAGAAAGGTCCACTAGGCCACTGGAAACATAATTCAGTTCTTGGGCAGTTCTTGGGCTTTTATAGATACTTGTTTGTTTGTTTTTTTAAATATATTTTTATTGATTCTAGAGAGAAGGAAGTGGGAGAGAGAAATAGAAACATCAATGATGAGAGAGAATCATTGATCAGCTGCCTCCTGCATGCCCCCTACTGGGGATCGAGCCCTAAATCGGGGTATGTGCCCTGACCAGGAATTGGACCGTGATTTTCTGGTTCATAGGTCAAAGCTCAACCATTGAGCCATGCTGGCCGGGCATTGGTGGTGATATGTGTTTTGAGTAGCAGTTTCCACTACTGTTACACTGGAAGATCATTTTTAACATAGAATTTGGTCAGTGACTGTTGAGTGGAGCCCTCATGAATGTGACAAGTGCCTCATAAAAGACTCAGAGAGCTCCCTTGTCCTTCCTGTCACGTGAGGACACAGGGAAAAGATTGCCATCTATGAACCAGGAGTGAGCCATCATTAAACACCAAATTGGCCAGCACCTTGATCTTGGACTTAACCTCCAAAACTGTGAGAAATTCATGTTTCTTACGTAAACTACCCGGTATATGGTAATTTGTTACAGCTTCTTGACTGAATTAGGACATGGAAAACAGGATGGTGGTCCCTCAAAAAATTAAGCATAGTAGTACTAGATGATAGAAAAATTCCACTTCAGTATATACACACACAAAAATGACAGTAGGCTCTCAACATGTTTGTTCTTATTTGATTTTCAGATTGCTCATTGCTACTATGTAGAAACGAAGTTTATTCTTGTAAATATATCTTATATGCTCCACATGGTTTAATCCCATTATTATTATAGATGTGTGTGTGTGTGTGTGTGTGTGTGTGTGTGTGTGTCTGTCTGTCTGTCTTTGGATTTTTCTACATCTAGGATCATGTCACCTGCAAATAAAATAATTTTACTACAATCTGGAGGCATTTTAATGTTTTTCTTACCTTAGCCATTGTCATGGCCAGAACCTTCAGTACAATGCTAAGTAGACGTGGCAAGAGTGGATATCTTGTCTTGTTCCTGGTTTCAGCAGGAAGTGTTTGGTCTTTCTTCATTAAATGTCATGATAGCTGTGGGTAGTTCCCAGATCTTCTTTCTCGGGCTAAGGGAATTCCCTTCTATTTCTAGTTGTTAAGTAGCTTTATCACAAAAGTGTGTGGTGTGGATCAGGGGAGAGTTGGTTCCACCTCATGGTGATTGTGAAGATGGAACATATTGAGCCAGTAATCATTGTAATATGAGAATATGATATTTAAAAAAATATTTAATAAAAAAGAGCAATTAGCTAATCATCG
This sequence comes from Myotis lucifugus, assembly GCF_000147115.1. NCBI lineage: Eukaryota > Metazoa > Chordata > Mammalia > Chiroptera > Vespertilionidae > Myotis > Myotis lucifugus. The sequence goes on from NW_005871365.1 coordinate 693,967, forward strand.
ATGCGAAGATAAAATATATGGCACCTTTGACTATCACAATCTAATTTTTCAATTCGATAAATAGTTGATGAAAGGGAGAGAACAGTTCTCTAAACAATCTTGGATGACATGATGAAGATCCTCTTTATCAACTATTAAAATGGGTCACAAACATTTGGTCATCTGAATTATCCCCATTAAATATCTGAAGTTACCAGAGGAGTTTTTAACAGGTCAACACCAACTTATTCTGAAGCTGAGGATGCCGGCTTTCTAAGGCAGATAATTAATTATTGCAGCTTTTGAGTCCAGGTTTAATAATGTGTTTGCCTATCAATGCCACTGTAAAATCCCAGAAGCTCTTTATAAAATCTGCAGTGAGATAGAGTGAGCAGGTGTTATTAAGAGAATATGCAAGTTTCCTTAACAAAATGCCAGAAGTTGATTGTCTACCAACTGGGGAAGACCTGTGAGATCCTTCCAGTGTACACAAAAGGAATGACTCCATAATTAAATTACCGTTCATCACAGATGGTTATTTTACAGCAGGTGCTCGCCTTCGAAAGTGTAGCTCTGGACTATTTTTGTTCCAACATAGTGGGCAATCCCTGTTGGTTATCTGGCAAGATCTGTGGTTAGAAAAATGTTTATTTTATGGTAGACATTATATTTCATATATTTCTGAAAATATATGAAATGTTATACAAATTTGATTAGCATACACACTCTAATTTTGATATTTTTAAAAAGCACAGAAAAAGGTTTAAATATTGATTATTATAAACATAAACCCCCTTGACTCAAAAATAATTGTCATACAAAGGAATTAGGAGGATTATATGGAATAGCAACCAAATTTTAAAAATTCTAAATTCCTCAAATTCAGAAAAGTTTAATAGCTCACATACTCAATAATACCTTCAGTGACAGAATATTGGCATATTTTTATCACATTTCCAATTTCAAACAAGTTAATAAAATGAGCAGCAGATGTAACTTTGAATTGTTGGTAATCATCAAAAATGTCTTAGGGGAAGGAATGGCATAAATAATATTTTAACACCTTTAAAATTAACACTAACGTTCTGTGCACAGTAACTTTGCTCAGTAAAGCAGGTTCCTTTTCTGAATATCAAAAATATAAAACTGATCTGGCTACATGCAAGTTGCTGTCAGCACTTTCAGTCTTGGGGTTTCATTATGGAAATCAGTATCCCACATTCTCAGAGGAAGCCACTAATTGCCCATTTCTTTCATCCGTCTGCATGTGCCTCTCCAAACCCTGGGTCTGGAAAAAGGAGTCGAATCCTCCTGTTCCTAATTGCTTTGGCATTGCTTTCTGGCAATATTGCTTCCAATCTGTTATTTTCTGCAGTATCCCAATTAGGTGTTACACACACACACACACACACACACACACACGGACACATACACACACTCCATCTATCTACAGCATCCCATTGTAGGGGGAGGGCCCTTTTCAGATTTGGGGAAGAAGATCAGAAACCTCTTTCTGGTCCAGATCTAAGAACATTCTGACCAACTGTGAGGCCTTGGCCAGGCTTGAGTCGAATAAACAGAAGAAGGGGGATCATGTCTATGATCAAAACATATAATTTAGGAACCCTAGAGTTCAATTAAAAGAGTCACAAAACTGATTAAAGACATTTCAAATAAAGACGTGGGCAAGGGGGAAAAAAAGGTTCAATACCATTGTCAGGGTATTGACCTACGACCTTTTTTCCCCCCAAAAAAACTTTTCTCTACCAGGTGGACTCATCACTCCATGAAATACGCTATTTTTTTCACACATCTCTTACCACTTAGCCTTTGCACAGGCCATTCTTTTTTCCTGGAATGACTTCTTCCTGAATGACTTCTTCCTCCTTCCACCTACAGCCCGTACATCTGCCCCAATTCAAGTAACACCTCTAATCTCTACATGTCAGATGCAAGTTATATCAGGGAGGCATCCCAGGTAGCATCTATCCAATATTCAGCCGTATGCTTTTCTTATGTCATTTTTTAAGACTCTCAGTAATTGTACCAGAATTATACTTTCGTTCAGTTTTGAAATTTCCTTTGTATCCAGTGAGCTGTGTCCTCCTGACCTAGGGGGTGATTGCATCATAGCCTTAGTACTCAGTGTGGTGCCTGCCACGTGGGTACTGATACTGAGTAACTTTTTAAAATGAGTAAAATCTTATGCTACATAGCAACAATTTTATGGTTTGAAAGATTTTTGAATAAGAATATCTCAATTTCTGTCTACCGTTAACTATAGGAGAGAAACACGGAGTAAGAACACTACATTATTGTGAAATAACTGCCACTTTAAAAAACTTAGAGCCCTCATATATATGTATATGTTTTTTAATATATTTTTATTGATTTCAGAAAGGAAGGGAGAGGGAGAGATAGGAACATCAATGATGAGAGAGAATCATTGATTGGCTGCCTCCTGCATGATCCCTTCTGGGGATCGAGTCCACAACCCGGGCATATGCCCTGACTGGTGATTGAACCCTGACCTCCTGGTTCATGGGTTGATACTCAACCACTGAGCCACATCAGCTGGGCCCTTTCATATATTTTTAATATGTACTCACTACTGCCTATATTACCAATACAGAAGATGTGAGTTTTAATAAGAATAAAAAACATGGCTATTGCTCTCTTGAATCTCTGGTGTGTGGAAATAAAAAATATTATGCACATACACATTCAAATTGGATGGGAAGGTTGAGATGAGAAAAGCATAGCTTATCTAACTCATATCTAATGGCTTATTGCCCATGTCATTTCAAGAGCTATTTAGAATGAGCATTTATTACCTTTGTTATAAATCCACCTCGTAGAATTCTGAGTCTGATGTGTACATTTTGCAGTGTAGGTTTTAACAGGAAAAGGTACTTATGGAGGTTATAAGAGATTCAGTAAAAAAAAATAGTCACCATACCTGAGTGAATTCTGTATCTCAAATAAATCTTATATAAAAGCAAGCAGATTTATAATGAGGTCCACCATCACCAATTTCCCATGACCTACATTTTAAAAAACACCCAAGTGAGCAAATGTATTGAAGACAAAGATTATATTTTCTGAAAAGCTACCATAGCAACTAATTTTCTATCAGTCATAATGATGTTTATACATGATGGAGTGTGTTTTCTAAGGAGTACCCAACTTCTTAAAAAATTACCCTATTAGTCACCATATCTGAGCTGTAAGCAGATTGGTCCGTACATTTGTACTGACAGAATTATAAATGTGTAAATTAGTGAAATACTTTGCCTATACTAGTATTTTGTTAAATGGTACAGAAATAGTCCATTTTATATTTCATGATAAAAAAAACACATTAAGGTCCTACTGTGTGCCAAGAGCTCCAAGTAAGTGCTGGGGATATAATGGTGAATACAAGATATTATATTTTCTTTATTGAATTTACTTGGCTTCTACTCAGCCTGTCTTTTGATATTAGCATCAGAGTTAATGTGAAATCGTATTGTCACTTTATGCACACATTTTGTTATTTTTCCCCCTTTTACATCCATACATCCCAGCAGAGCACATCTACACCTATGAAATAAACGAAACACCAAGTTTTGTGATACACAGTGAATGTTTTGGGAGTACAGATGTTAGTAGAAATGTTTTACAAGGCCTTTTAGGAATTTGGATGTTGGTGCTGAGTGTAACAATGCCTAGTTGTTGAGATTATCAGTGAAGCTGGTACAGCTCTGTGGACACAGATTTCCTCTAATCTCCTAAGTTATAGCATAAGTGGCAGAATGACCGAAGTAAAGTCATCTCCAGGCACATTCTCACTGATTATATTGTCTAAGAGATTGATGGACAATATTACTCTCATATTTATGAGAGAAGAAAAATTCTTTCTGTTCTTTTAACGTGAATGACATTCTTAAAATATGACAACTATTTTTAGAATGTCCAGGGAGCCAAGGAGCCATGCATTTGAAATACCTAGTTTTAGATATATTTGGATGCCTATAAACAATATAAATTATGATTTGTAAAACCTTGTATTTTTTTTTCTGGAGGAAATTTCTCATCAGAACTGAATAGCCTGTCAACTTCTGTTTACTTCTCATAATTACACCGACACTTTTCTTGATCATTACATTGTCTAAGAGGCTGTACTTGTGTGTACATGGTTGTCTACTTAATATATATGGTATGTAATAAGATGTATGCTGAACAGTGGAGTCAATAATATAAGCATAGATATGGCACAGACTTGAACAAGCTGAAGTTACAGTCATACTCTAAGCAATAGGCAGTGGACCCACTAAATTTTCAACAGACCCAAATGGCCACAAAACACACACACAAACATCTCATCAGTGTGGCTGGCAAACAGTTGTGAGTGCAGGTGAACATTTCCTGTAGAATTTAGTGTATTTCTTTGGGGGTGTTGATGTTCATCTTTTAATTCATGTCACATGGAACCTTTCCTTCCTCTAAACTGCAGCAATAAACATTTCCAAGGATTGGGAGGCTTATCTATAATAATAAAAGCGTATGGATTTGGGGGAATGTAATTTAGTCAAGGTGCTGTGTACTAGTATATACTTCATATGTAGGGTTGCCGTGAAATGTATCCTCCAAACAGGAATAGTTTTTTGAGCAACCAAGTGATGCTATTGGCCTTCGTAACAAGAACAGTTGCAAACTTGGACGTCCTAGGCAAAGAGCTGTTCCTGCACTGCCATTACAAACAGAAATCAGTTTCCTTAAGTTTAATATGTTGCTAAGATCTTTGCCTGACAGTCTATAATACCTAGTACTCTTAACTTACAGACTCTCTGAACAGAGAGCAGGGACTGGGTTTACATCTAATAGCGAAAGATAGAGGTGAAGGGAGCACTAGTTGAGCGTTCATGTTAGACTTAGTGCTATTTGCTTTATAAACATTATGACCTACACATATACATCATGGTGTCTCAGCTTCTACTTCAGGGGTGGCACAGAAGACCCAACATGTTGGCTAAGATGATAAATCTTGGAAATACATTGCTTGGGGTTAAATCACCTTTTACTACTGTGTAACGTTGTTCAAAATACTGCGTAACCTTGACAATGTGCCTTCGTTTTTCTGTGCTTCTGTTTCCTCATTTCTAACATATGGGTAGCAATGGTATCTAGTCATAGGTTAAGTATGCATGTGTGTGTGTGTACGTGTGCACACGCATGTACACACACACAAGAGAATCTGATGTATCCAATAGATACTTCCTACTAACATTAGTTCTGCTTTCTCTCTTTCTATATTATTAATACATTGAAGTGTAGAGGAGTTAAATACAGACGGCTCACAGGTGTAGACCCATTGTCTCAGTATGCAAATTGGCATGTAATATGATGTAGAACCTTGGATATTTATGGTACATGGGAAAAGAATTACTTGGGTTTTTTTATTTGTGTGTATATGTCTTTCAAATACTATAATATATATGTTTTCTTAAATATTTACACAGTGGTGCTAGTGACAGGGATTGAATAACCCTATCTTTTATTAGTGATTATTTTATTACCTTTATCCTATATTGAGTTCTTGTGTGCACCTGCATCTGACTATTCTGTACTGTTGATTTGTTGGTGCTTTTAATCGTAACATTGTATTCTTTATTTTAATTATGAAATATTTCACACTTACAGAACAGCAGAGACAAAAATATATCATAAAATAAATATGCAGTGCAAAAATTGTAATTACTATTTTAATATCTGGAAGGTAAGCCACTACCATTATTCTTTTCCCAAATTGTGTTGGCCAGTATCCCCTTATTATTCTCCTGCTTGAACTTGTGATCACTTTCTTTGTATTGCCAAGAAAACATTACACTGGATTTCAATTGAATGTAAAGAAACCAGAACTATTCTCCCTCCTTCTCATAATCAATGTTGACTGTTGTGTCTTTAAGTAATGAGTCACTGTAAAGGATTTTGCAGTTGTTGACTCACTCTACTGTTTTAAGGTACTGCTTTTAGTGTTTGGGTGAATTGAAATTTTCTTAGACATATAGATAGTGCATTATTGTTATTAAAAACAATTCACATCTCCCTAGCTGGTGTGGCTCAGTGGATAGAGTGTTGGCCTGTGTACTGGGGGATCCCAGGTTCGATTCAGGTCAAGGGCACATGCCCAGGTTGCAGACTTGGTCCCCAGTAGGCGGCGTGCAGGAGGCAGCTGATCAATGATTCTCTCTCATCATTGATGTTTCTCTTTTTCTCCCCCTCTCCCTTCCTCTCTGAAATCAATGAAGATATAGATATAAATATAGATATACATATCTTCATTGATTCACATCAATAACAATTCATATCAAATTTGCAAAGCCACTTCTCTGGGAGACTTTGTCCCGCCTTTGCTCTTCACACGGTGAAGGCTACAGAAGAGGTCAGTGGCAACTGAAACGCACAGAGGCATAGTTGACATTGTGTGTGGGCACCTCAGGGAGATGACAGGGACTCTGCAATACACAGAAGTTCCTGAGACAAAGACCTAATAAAAATAATCTTACCTAAATCTCCAAACCAGTCTCTCAAAGTCTTTTTTTAATGCACTGTCTGACCCTCTGGCCTTCTTCCCAGTTTCCCCCTCAAAGAGGAATTCCATTGGTCTTGCCAGTGATTACTGTGTCCTGTATTTTTCATAACGTTATAAATTGTCTGGCAGCAAAAATAATTAGGAACAACATATGACTTCTGGTGTTCTTTGAAATCTTTCTCATTCTTGTTTCAGTAAGAAAAGGATGGTAGAGAACATATTTTATTCATATGAATAATTGTTATTATTGATATTTGTCTGTAGCCAACCTCCAAGTTCTTGTTCTTTTACTTTGGTTGGCCCATTCATATCTTTCTGAAGTCATGGTCTTAACCCATTTGGTTCCTATTGATGAAACCTAATGAAGTTCCCCCTCTGATACCATCAATGTCCCTACTGATACATGCCACCCAAAGGAATAATGAGACTCTGCTACAGGGACCTATACTTAATAAAAATGTTCCGTTCCATGAAATAAAACACAAATGTTATCTCAGGGGATGGAGATCTATTGTAAGACTATTTGTAACTAAATACCACATATGTGTGGTACAGGTAGGGAGTTAGGATATTCATCACCGTGCTTTGATAGTTTGGGTTTATGGGACTCCACAGGTCATTGCTAAGGCAGCAGCAGCTGTAGTGACTGCCCCCACACTGAGTCAGTTCTTTCATCTCTGCTCCTCGCTTTCCACGCCTGTGCTTCCACCAACCTTCTCCTTCCTACTCTCCTCTCCTCCTCCTTGGCATAGACTATGATGCAGAACCTTGGATATTGATGGCACCTTAGTCCAACATGTTGGCTAAGATTATAAATCATGGGAATACACTGCTTGGGTTTAAATCACTTCTTACTACTATGCTGAGGTTTCCACTCTCCCGTGCATTTGTGTATTGTCTCATTTATGTTTCCCCTACTCTGTTCCTCCATATCAATGTTCTTCAACTATCCTACCTGGGTGAGCTGTTCAGGCCCTTCTGTCGACCGGTGTAAAACACTGTAATGTGGAAGTGCTTTCACATCAGGCCAGCGGCTCTCCAAACGCGGCCTGTGAAGTCCCAGGGGTCCTTGAGATGCTTTCAGGGGATCTGCAAATTCAAAACAATCCCCAGCCAGGCCGGTGGGGCTCAGGGGTTGAGCATGGACCTAGGAACCAGGAGGTCACAATTTGATTCCCTGTCAGGGCACATGCAGGCTGGATCCCCAGTTTGGGGCGTGCAGGAGGTAGCTGGTCAGTGATTCTCTCTCATCATTGATGTTTCTCTTTCTCCTTCTCCCTTCCTCTCTGAAATCAATAAAAATATATTTTAAAAAATCACCATAGTAATCCTGAGATTTCAGTTCCCCTTTCACTGTAGTGACACTTGCACCAAAGGTGCAAAGACAGTGATGTGTAAAACTGCTAGTGCGGAAGCATGAACCCAAGCAGTGGCAACGATTCATATCAGTACTGGTCCTGCCAGTACCAGTGTTAGCACCACTGCTAGTATCAGTAGGATTCTTTACAGCCATGCTTTCTCAATAAAAAAAAGGTCCAGTTTCACTTGAAAATGTCCTTGGAAAAGCAGCAATGATGATGGATGTTTTGAAATCTCAGCCTCTGAGTGTACACATTTTAAAAATCGACAAAGTGGAAGTTATTTATAAAGCACTTGTGCTGCGTTCTAATTCATAATGGTTTCTTTGGTAGAAAAAACAACACTTGTGCAATCGAGTTGCTCCCTGAATTTGAGGCTTTTTTCATAGAACATTGTTTTTACTTGAAAGAGTGACTGGCAGATCAGTAATAATTATTCAGACATGGGTGTCGGTCATATATTTTTTTGGAAATGAATGTAGGAAGCCTGCTACTGTGAGGAGAGCAAACAGTGACTGTCACCAGTGATGATATTTGAGCATCACGATGTTATAGACTGAATGTGGTGTCCCCCTCCAGCCCATGTGCTGAGATCCTTGGACCTCAGTGTGATGGTATTAGGAGATGGGCCTTAGGGAAATAATTAGGACCATGTGATGTCATGAGGGTCAGCATGCTCTCCATCATGCTGAGTCAGAATCAAGATCCAACCCTTTCCATTTTAGGTAAATTAATCAATAACAGTAATCCTTTGAAAGCCGCTTGAATTTTCTGTTAACTGAACACAATCCTAAATTATGTAAGAATTTTTGTTCAGGGCAACTCAACTTGAGTCAATGTTATGACACATCTCCTAAGACAATAATAAAAATAAAACTGAACGACTAGGTCATAAGGATTTGGTAATTCCACACCTGAGACACCATAGCCAGGTTGAATCACAGTATCATAAAAGACGGGGTGGTGAGATGTGGTGTATCCTTTGGAGCCAGCACATAAATGGATGGATATGGCAAAATAATGTAAATTCAGGGCCTGTTTACGAGGCACTGGGCTAAATTTTTTTACAAGCAACATTTTGTTAAATCCTCAAAGCAAATGCTAGTAATAAATGCATTATACCATTAATATAGGAAAATACTGAAAGAACTAGACACCTATTGCTATACAAAATTGTCATAAACATTAAGTGTTTTGATGTGGAACGTGGATTTTGTGTATCTGTTGGGTCCGGGTCTGGGCCCTGGAGCAGACTTGCAGTCCATCACACTGGTGTAGGTGTGGCTGGACTGAATGGGATGAGCTATGCTGTGAGGCAGTGAGCCGGAAATGCGCAGGTCCTGTGTGAATTCCATTTTCTCAAAATAGTAAAGCACATAAACTGGCCATTGATGCACATGAGGTGGGGCGATGGATTAAATAACTTTCAGACATCGTCCAACTGGACAAGTTGTTTGATGAACACGGACAGTCATATCAGTAGTTCACTGGCAAGGTCCAGGTGTAGTCCGAGAGCTAATGTGCCCTCTGTGATCCTGGAGGGGCCAGGCTCTGTTTTATTTATCCCACACAACTGTTTTAAGATGTTAGTAATACCTTATTTTTCAGATTAAAAAGCTGCAGCAGATAAGAAAGGAAAATCATTTTCTAAGTTCATAAGCCTAATGGTTGGTAGAATTAGTATTTGAACCCAGGAGGATTTCTGGTTGTTTTTGTTGTTGTTGTTGTTGTTTACTGTTATTCGTAGTTTTGGCCAAAGAAGCTGTGGCCAATCTTATTCATATAAGAAATCATTTAGCCTGGCTGACGTGGTTCAGTGGTTGAGCATCGACTTATGCACCAGGAGGTCATGGTTTGATACCCAGTCAGGGCATATGCCCAGGTTGCAGGTTGGATCCCCAGTAAGGGGGCGTGCAACAGGCAGCCTATTGATGATTCTCATCGTGTTTCTTTCTCTCCCTCTCCCTTCCTCTCTGAAATCAATAAAATATGTATTTTTAAAAAGAAAAAAAAAGAAATCACTTATCACAATAATTTATTCACCTGAAGAAGAGTCCTGATAAAATATTACATAGTCAAATATCATGACAGCTAGTATGTATTCCATATTCATGACTATAAGAAGCTCTTTTCTCTTAAAGAATATAACACACATGTGAGCAGATTCACATTTGTGTATACATGTGTTTGCGTGTGCACACACACATATATAGCATCTACTTATTTTTATTTTTGGACATATTAAGTGAATATACATTCTAGACATTTCACCTTAATCCTGGCAATTTATTTTTTAAATTATTTGCTATCCTCTTATCAATATGTCACACCAGTGATCTTTCCAGAATGTGCTTTAAGTAATTAAGGGTGAAGGATTAACAGATCTTGTCTATGATCAAACTGTAGTTTTATACAAGAAAAAAAAAAAGAGACACCAAAATAAAATCCCTAATATCAGAAATTGCCGCTTAATTTTCTAGTTACTGTAGATATCTTCTAAGAGGAACAAATAGCATGAATCATCGGCCTAATTATAGTAACGTTAGGGCTCAGTTTAGCTTGCAGCAACATTTATTCTCTGTGCTTGGTTACATCCCTGTAATAATTACAGAGATTTGGCAATGCTGCGGAATCACTATCGACCATAAATTACAGTTAGACCCAACAGCTTGGGAAACTGATGGCCGGGCAGCTGACACTTTTAATTTACTGATCCTGTTGTCATTAGTGTAAAGTAGGTGGTAAGGTGAAAAGAGGGTCAGGGTTAAATCCTTCCCATGTTGAGATTCTGCCCACAACCATAGCCCACAATTACCCTTCATGAAAGATGATTCAGACAGTCTTTTCGCAGGAGTGCCATCTGCTGGCCCACGTGTGCAATTCCAATGACTCCACGTTTGTAATCTTTGTGATGGCCCGTAGCTTTTTCTGCAGATGGCAGCTCAGCTGAGTTTATAATTACAAAGGACAATATTGAGCACAATGGGGTCCTTAGTCAGTTATTTTGAATTTCTAGCTGAAACAACACGACTCTGGCTTTTGTTGTGACATTTTGCTTGCAATGTTTTTATGTGTGTTTTTTGTCTTTCCTAGAAATGCTAGACTTTTTAAACATTGGAATATAGAATCCTTACAGTTTAGAAATATTCTTAAATTTTATTTTTGAGCAGTGGATTGTGATACTCGGAGACAATTTAAGTCAGATGAAAGTATTAAATTGCAAAACTGTCATTCCTGTTGATGGTTAAGTTATGTGTTATATTTTTAGTCATCACTCTCAATAAAGGACTTCGTTCTCTTGGTTAACTGTTCTCTGCTCTGTGTGTGTGTGTGTGTGTGTGTGTGTGTGATTTTCATTTCAGCTCAGTCAGTCTGCAAATAGAGTGCCATCTATTGTGAATACCTTATATACTTTACTAATTATTATTTTTGTCAGTTAAAAATATATCTGTCATATTTAACATTAAATTATGATGGAGTTATATTTTTAATTGACAAAACTATCAGTTACTAAACACAAACTTTTTATATATAGAATTACATAAGCAAACGTTTTTAAAATTTATCTTTATTGTTGAAAGTATTACAGATGTCCCCCTTTTTTCCCCATTGACCCCTTCTAGCCTCCCCTCCCAAGCCCTTCACCACACTATTGTCTGTATCCAAAACACTCCTTATATTAAAAATAAGGAATGACCATTGTTTATACCTCGTTAAATTTAATTCCAGAATTTATTCCTATGTATGATTCAAAAACATATTAGGTTTTTGAAGAGTTATATGACGAGATGGGACCAGAGCGGATGTAGTCTATTTTTAACCTGAATGACACCTTGTCGGGTTCCTAAGCATCCGTACCCTTTTTGTGTGACATCTATATGAAGACTGTAGAACAATGCATTTATCTTGCAAGCAGATCAGCTACAAAGGCACACACACACTAAGAGCATCCGGGCACTTAAGCTTTGATCCTGTCCTTGTCCCTCTTTCCTTAAAACCAGAAATAGCATCTCAGAGATTCTTCCCCTCCATAAATCACATTCTTGAGCTCTGTTTCTCTGCTCCTTCACTTCTGCTAATCTGAACACTATTCTAGTCCCGTCATTGAACAAAGAAGTGAAAAGAGTGGTATTGTATCCTCGAGTCACTACTAATTACCCGAATTAACCTCCGTTCATCTCCTTTTTCTTCCCTGGAAGGTTCATCATATCTACCAGAGAAGGTTAATGGCAAGACTGTATTTTCATATATATGAAAACTATGTTCCTTAAAATATAAATCACTTCACAAAGTTGATAGTAATTATGAATGGATCTCATATCCACCTCTATTTCCTCATGGAATCCACCAAAATAACCTCATGAGGTAAGTGAGCCTCTGCATTAGTTGGGTCTAAAAATTAAAGAAGGCTAAATGACATCTCAGACTGAAAATCCAAGCAATGGAACTAAGCAGCAAACCCAAGTAAGCCTGTCTCTCAAGCCGGAGAGCCACAGTATAAAACATCTTCTAACATAGAGTCACCGATTCAGAAACGTGGAAATAGTCATAAAAAGAATTGACTTTTTAACCTTTTATTCTTGAATAAATTAAATATTGTAGTCCACACAAGACAAAGTTACACTAAAGAATCACATCTTAAAACATATTATCAGCATCACAAAAAATAGTGTCTAAAAATTTCAACTGTTTCTATTTTAAAGAGAGATCATTTTTAAACAATGGCATAGCATTTTACTATCAAGAAACACTTCCACTTTCATATAAAAACAAATATGATAGAAATAACAGCAATATGATTCAGGCTTTTGATGCTAAGTGCAGTTAAATTTGTTATATATCTGGGCAATAAAGTGGAGAAATTTTTAATGACTTAAGGCTACAATTAATATGGGATTGAGTTTCTTATATTTTGAGAACAATCTGAATTTTCTGTTTGTACAAGGTTCAAGATTCTATCAGTTTCTTCAGGTTATATCTTCAGGGATGATTTAAGCAAACCATTCACAGTTCATAGCATTGTATCTGTGAAAGGAACGATAAAAATACATAAACACGCAGTGGTTCGTGACAAGTATAAAACGTGGGCTTATCACGTACCTTTTGTGTAACTCTGGCCACAGGTATCTTCCAGGAAGAAACATAATATTTTGTGGATTTTCTCTCCTAACTTGGCTTTGGACATTTCTGGGAAACAATTTCAGAAGTAAATTTTTAATCTTTGCTAATTTTTAAATTATAAAATGGATAAGTGATTTTCCTGCCAGATTAAAGTAACTGGGATAAGCCGTAGCCAGTTTGGCTCAGTGGATAGAGCATCAGCCTGCGGACTGAAGGTTCCCAGGTTTGATTCAGGCCAAGGGCACATGCTGGAGTTGCAGGCTCGATCCCCAGTAGGGGGCGTGCAGGAAGCAACCAATTAATGATTCTCATTATTCATGTTTCTATCTACCTACCCTCTCCCTTCCTCTCTGAAATTAATAAGAATTTATTTAAAAAATAAAATCAATAAAAACATATTAAAGTAACTGGGATAATACTATAAATGCCTTTTCCTAATTAAAAATTATAAAGCTAATGACTCAATAAATAAATGCTAATCGTTTACTGAGGAGGATTTTAAAAATATGGAATGGTACACTCCCTTAAAAGGGTTCAGTTGTTTTAAGAACATACATAGAAAGTACATTACAGCACAGTCATCCTTTTGCTGACTGCTCCTCATGTAATTGGCTGGGACATAGGAGCTTGTACAAGCTCATTGGAAGTAAAGGCATTTAGCAAGTGTTCAGTCCTCTTCAAACACTTTGTGATCTAATTTTAAGCCATTACTTTTTGAAATTTTGTACCATTTTCTACTAAAATCTCTTCTGTTCCTAGATTTTTTTTTATTATATCTGGTTAGTGACATACATTTGCTCCATTCAACAAATAAAAAGTCTTCTACTTTGAAAGTATTTTCAGTGAGATGGAAATGTATATTCACCCAGCAATTTGGGTCTTTCTTCTAAATTTTCTTGAGTTAAATTAATATATCTTCTGTTATCACCCACATTCTCATTGACATGCTAAAACTAATGCCTACCAATTTTGATAGCAATAGTTTTCTAACTCAATTCATTGAGCATTTCATCAATAATATATTTACTTTTACATAGAAAAACAAAACAAGAGAATATTGTATTTAATTGTCTTGGGCTTGGTTAACTCACTCACAAAGGCCAAGACATAAGATTTCATTCTTCACCTTCTTGGAACCCATTAGATGACAGATTTGTGAGATTTCTGCTCTTAACTGGGTGGCCATTTGCAGTAAAATGAAGGTCAGAGAGGACCCAGGATATAGCCCCTCCTTTTACCAAAACCTTCAACCTCTTTGCTTTGTTTTAAGACAGGGAACTTTTCACCAACGGGTCTTTGAATATAACAGGAGAAGATAGTTCTCATGAAATATCACTGGAACAACTAATATTCCCATCACCACACACTTTTACTACCTAGCTTTACATGACAGTTTTATTTTCTGATGCTCACATCTTCACATTTGAGATGAAAAGTCAATGTAAGAATCTTGTTAAGGCCATATATCAGTCAAAGTTTAGATCCAAGAAAAAAAGTATCTCAAATTGATTTTAGCCAATATTGGGCAGCTATTGAGTCACCCAAAGGGCTGTAGGACCAGCATAGAGACAAGGAGAGATGGCCAAATTCACACTCAGAACTGGTCCAGACAGTAATTGGTTAAGACTATCTCAAGCCAAGACCAGCTCTTGCCGTTGAACCATGTGGCTGCTGTTGTAGGAGGGCCTGAGGAAGAAACAATGTCGTTTATAGAGAGGGAAAAAATGAATATTGGATGGAGGAGATATGCATATTGGGTGTGGAAAGATTTACATGGCTACTATTTGCAGATAGAAAGTAAAAACAGTACTTCACATGATTCTAGTTTAGAACAGTTTATTGTTTCTACTCTCTGTAAATGCTCACATGGTGTGGAATCATTCTGACAGCCACGACCTCAAATTTAGAATTACAACATATAGGGTTACCCAGCTCGAGATTAAGAACACTGACATACATATCATTTCTATTTTCTAATTTTCCTGCAATATAGGTTGGTTTTACTGGTTTGTCTGATTAGAAGTAATTATCTTTAGAATTTTTGTTACTATTCATTCCACCACTACTGGGTGACCAGACCTCGTATTTTGGTTCCTGTGAAGAGGCTGTCTCAGTTAAAGACCTGAGCTAATGGGTGAAAGTCCCTGGTGGAAATATATATATATTTTTCTTTCTCATCAGGATTAGGAAAATATAACCACCAGAGCGAACAAGAAGTTTTAGAAAAAAAGTCAAACCTGAAAAATCCTCTTGGGAAATGGTTATCACAGACTTAATTTAAAAAGGGAGTGAGCTCTTTTCTCCTGGGGGCAGGAGAAATAAGAATGTGGGCTTAAAAGCTGCTCTCCATTTCCAATTTCAGAGTTACAAGTTTCACACCACACGAGCAACTTTCCGGTGAAGTAGCCCAAACCCATTCCACATTGTAAAGCCTTCATTTGTTATTCATGTAGCCTCTTGAAATTGCTAGGATACTTGCAGGCTTTGTACCCCAGTGGTTTCTAATAGGAAATTTAAATACCTACTGAGGCAAGGAAAGAAACACTCAAGGGCTGTGCCTGGCAGGTGATCGATGACGGTGGCCAAAGCTAAGCGTCCTAAATTGAGATACACGTGTGTTCAACCATTCATCTCAACAAGGAAAAAGAAAGAACGGTAGGAAAGAAAACATTATCATTCCATAGGTAGTTAAAGGAATTATTTGAAAATGCAGTACAATACCGGCAGATGTAGTTGAATTCTCTTAAGATAAAGGTGCTCCATACTCCATAGCTTTAAGTTATTCTTAAGATTTGGAGATGTTTTGTTAATCTTCATAAAAGGACATTTTTTTTCTCATTGCTTTTCAGAGAGAGTGGAAGGAAGGGAGGGAGGGGGACAGAGACAGAGGGGAAAGAGAGAGAGAAACAATATGAGAGAGACACATCAACTGATTGCCTCCCACCAGCGTTCTGGCTAGGCCCAGGTATCGAACCCACAACCCAGGTATTGTAAACTTGACTGGGAATCGAACCCAAGACATTTTGGTGCACAGGCCAATACTTTAACCACTGAACCACACTAGCCAGGGCTGGGGATTTTAAATTTAAAAAATATACTTACTTTTATTTAACAGTTTGAACCAATAAATCTTCAGGATCATATACATATGAATATTAATATAGAGGGAGAGTTAAACGTGAAGAATATTTATTGAAAATCTTCTCTGTACCAAGCACAGTTTTAATGACTGGAGAATACAGAGAGACACACTAAGGAACAACCTGGGACAGTGGTACATGCTAGAACCCAGGTCAAGATGGTTTATTTTATTCTAATGGAAGTCACTGGATGGGGTAGAGCGGTGTGCTGTGATGTGTGCCTTTGGAGAATGGTTTGTCGAGAGGCATGGACAAATGCATAAAACTAATAAAGAAACTCCCAGTGGTCCTCACGGGGCCTGCGGTATGTGAGGCTTTTGGCCGAACACTTGTAAAGACCTCCCATCTTTAAAAGTCTGTAGATGAGTCAGAGAAGTGACATATGCGTACTCGGTCACAGAAGTCAGCAGTGGGGACACTGCTGAATCCTGGTTGGGTCTGCCTTTACATTCCAGGTTTATTTTTTTTTACCACTCATAGTGATACCATTATAAAAACCCGGTTATTAACAGGAAAGGAGTGAAGGGGAGACTAGCTAATGAAGGCGTGCCATTTATACAGCTTTGGCAGGAAGTTGCAGTTACCATTCTCTGAGTCTGTTCGCCACAGATTGCTGGGGGAGGGGACAGGACAATAGTCACATGCCAGGCAAGGTCTGGGTGACATGGGGAGATGCTTGCCTATCAATCAGACCTGGGAGCAAGTCAGTGGCCACTGCAAGGGTGGGAAATCTAAGATACCTACCTCCTGAATATAGGGGTCTCTTGCTCTCGCGCTCTCTCTCTCTTTCTCTCCCTCTCTCTCTCTCTCTCTCTCTCTCTCTCCCCTCTCTCTCTCTCTCCCTCTCCCTCTCCCTCTCCTCTACTGCTTGCCAGTGCCCTGGGCACTCCTGTTGCAGGGAGAACACTCCCCTGCACTCATGTGGCTCATGGCCATATGGATGCCACACAGTGGATTGATGGACCGAATCTAGCCTCATGCTCTGCCAAACTCAACTAAACAATTCTGTAATATGTCATCTGCATAGAGAATTGTGTGTTTATCACTCCAAGTCTAGTCTCCTGCCATCACCATTTATCCTCCCTTTACCCTCTTCTACCTCCCCCCACACCCTTCCCCTCTGGGAATCACCATACTGTGGTGTGTGTGTTTTTTTGTTGTTTGTTTTGTTTTGCTTAATCTCTACACCTTCTTGACCCTCCACCCCTTCTCATTACTTTATAACCTATGGCTTTTTCATGGATTTAAATGTATAAACACCTCTTGATCATCAGTTCAAGATAAGCAGTTACTGATTCCATTGTATTCCTCAGATTGTTCTCTCAATGATTTGTTGAGATAAGTCCCAGTGGAAAGAAAGCCCAGGCATGCATCTCCAGATTGGGCCACATGAACAGCCTGTGCATGGTTGGCGCTGCCAGGTTCTCTGGATGTCTCTATGCAGGCAGAGCAAGGCCCTGGGTCCAGTGGCGATTATGATGCCGATCAGTTACCTGCGTCCCGAATAGTTACGGCCATTATGTTCACTGAACTGTGTCCAGTTGGCAGCAGTGACTCTGGAGGGAGAAAGACTAAATATCAACAAAATGTGTTTCTAGTTAGATACTAAAACCTTGGTGGGGCTGATCCGCGGGCCGTCTTCCAGCTGGGACTCTGTCTCGCACCTGCTTCATCACTTTGTTTTATGCGACCTCGGGTTTCTCCACTGTCATCGTTAGAAGAAGCAAACTGTTCCAGTCATCTCCTCGCCAATTCGGGTTTCTTGATTTAGTTTAAGAAATTCCACTGAGTAAGGCGCGAGTTCCTCCTAGAAAGGAGAATCGATTGCCAGGACATGCGATGCAACTAGGATTGTGCCAGTTTCTCAAACCAGCGTGTCCTCTCTAAGGATCCTTATGGACACATTTCCTGCTAGAGCCTAGACGTGAGTGCAGGGTTCTGAGTGTTAAAACGGCAGATGTGAGGTGTCAGAGGAGACTGGACCACCAAGGGTGTCGATTTGACCTATTCTCTTTTTGTCTTTTGCATGTATTTTATTTTATGCATGTATTTAAAAGATTATAAAATAGTCTAAATCAAAGGAACAAGATGTTAATATTTTATTACCTCAAGTAAATAATTTATCTCTAAATTATTAGCAATAGTGAAATATCCTATACTTTTCCAAGCCTAAATAATCAGAATATAAGGATGTATGATAGGGGAGAGTAAAGCTACACAAGAGAAGGACAATTTTGACAGTTTGGCTCACAGCATGTTTATCATGAAATATACCCAACTCTTTGGTTAAAATTGTGCTTGGAGTATTTATAATGGAAAAGAAAAAGTATAAACATTGGGAGCAGGGTCACATCCTGTCATTTAGCATTTGTGCAAGTTTAATAAAAATCTCTCCTGTGAACTAGGGCTAATAATATTAATTTGACAGTGTTGTTTCAGAAAGAAAAAATTAAAATACCTCTCAAGTCACAAGGATAATATCTATAATTTTCAACTAAATGTTGGTACCATTTTTCTGCGTAGGAAAGTCTAGAAGAAATGTGTAATATATGTGTGTGTTTATAAATTAACCAACAAAATGCTGTTTAAAAATTCTACTTATTGCTTGGATAAAAACAACATTAGTAAAGAGAATTACGATCGCAAGGCTGCAAATCCCTATGTCCCTCAAAGCTAGTTCTCTGAATCCCTTTCTCTGGACTTTGCCACATCTTCTCTAAAAATTCATCAATGAAGTAAATCATTATCTAGTTCTTAAGTGTGCTTCTCCAAATCTCCTTCTTTAGAAATGTAGTTCCAGAGGGGAAAGATAAAAAGAAATAAAATCAAGAAAGCTTAGATTAAACAATTGCCTCTTTCTTTTGACTCTGGCCCTGTTTCCAGTCCTTGAAAACTGACTTTTTCAACACTAAATGAGAACCTAGTGTGTGGCAGATTTTAGTGTTGAAGACTGGAGATAAAAAATGTGAATGGAACATGGGATATGATTTTAAAGTGTTCCAAATACGGTTGAAGACTGGCACATTAATGGATAATTTCAGTATAAAATGCTAAGTGGAGCCGGCCAGCATGGCTCAGTGGTTGAGCATTGACCTATGAACCAGGAGGTCACGGTTCGATTACCAGTCAGGGCACATGCCTGGGTTGCGGGCTCCATCCCAGTGTGGGGCGTGCAGGAGGCAGCCAATCAATGATTCTTTCTCATCATTGATGTTTCTAGCTCTCTCTCCCTCTCCCTTCCTCTCTGAAACCAATAAAAATATTTTTTAAAAAAAGTAAATAATAAAATACTAAGTGGAAAAATAATTCCCATAAGGTACTATGGGGCATGGAGGAGGTGAATTTTCCCCAGAGGATAAAGTGCCACAAAATGCACATTGGTTTTGTGTGACATCTGCATCTTCTTTGAGGTGTTTCAGGTGTCTTTATTGTCAGAGACAAAGTGCCCAACTGTATGATCTTCATCAGTTTTCTTTAAAATGTACAGTACATATTTGTCAATCTTAACATTCAACAAGAGTATATTTTCTCTGTGTTACTATTTTACTTACTGAAAATCACAGAGAAGGGCTGCTGAATGAGGAAAAACTTTGGGTATCCTTCAGTGTAAGAGTTTGAAGACAGTACTTTCATCCCAATGTCTCTCTCGGTACCTGACGCATGGTAGGCACCCAGCAAGTTGATAGACAAGTGTTATAATCGTTACCCACAGCTCTACCTATGAGGCACTCTTTTATTTTATTTTTTGTTAATCCTCATCTGAGGATATTTTTCCCATTGATTATTTTTAAGAGAGTAGAAGGGAGGGAAAGATGGAGAGAGAAAAACATGAATGTGCGAGAGACACATGGATTGGTTGCCTCCCACACATGCCCCCGACAGGGTCAAGGATGGAGCCTTGCAACTGAGGTTTGTGCCCTTGATGGGACTCAAATGTTGACACTCTAACCACTGAGCCAAACCAGCTAAGGCTACAAGGCATTCTGTTATCGTACTAGAATATGGAAGAGAATTGAGAAAGAATTCACATTCCTTTGGCTTCCTTCAGGAAAACAATCAGAGAGCCTGGATAATGTTGGAGTGGTCTCATTATGTCAACAAACTAGCTTCCATCTCTCTTTGATGCATTAGTCTTACAGGTATGAAAACCCCAAGAGGAATAAAAGGTAAATCATTCAGATTTGCCCATCCACTATGTGTGAAGCGCTTTCGGTGATACTAATAAGCAACTTAATAGATAGGGTGCCTCTATAGCTTATGAAAAAGGGCCATTGCAGCAGTTAATGAGTGCGGAAACTGCCCAATTCCTCTAGTAAAACCAATTTTTACACGGCTGCAGGAAGGCTTTTTAAAGGTTGAGGTTTGGATGTGTGAAACTCCGGGCTCCGGCTTGGGAAACCAGCAGAGGCTCAAGCCCAGCTGTTTAAAATCCTTCACCAGAAATGTAATATTTTCCTTATGAACAGCACGTGCCCCGTCGGGTGCTATCCTTCCTGTTCTAATGTCCCGTCACCTGACCAGCACGCCCCCTGTGTGTCTTTATAGCCGCATAACGGAGATTAGTGGCCTCAGGTGTCGTTACCACACAGTCACAGGACTGCAAGCAAAGCACACTGTCTGGCATTTATCTCTGAAAATCGGCCTCAGTGGATGTATTCGTTAAGGGTGAAAGCCATAAACTTGGATAAAAATCCGTTTTCTATAATTTGCATCTTAAAAAAGGCAGTTGCAAGTTATTTGAGAGAACCAGTGGCAACAGCACGGTTTGAGATGACATAGTTCAGGGGTTCTAGACTCCATCAGCTACATCATCACTTCCTACCCTCCAGAATGGCTCTAATGAAAGACAGACAACAGTAAGTGCTGGTGACAGTGAGGAGAAACGGGGACCCTCCTGCGCTGTTGGTCAGGGTGTAAAATAGTGTAGCCACTTTAGAAAACGCTTTGGCGTTTGTGTTCTAGGTTAATAAAGGGTTGCCATAGGACCGCCCTTTTTCCATCCCTAGTATCTATCCAAGAGAATTAGAGGACTGGTGCACTGTATTTGTGCACAGGTAGGGTCCCTAGGCCTGGCCGGCGATCACTGGCAGGGAGATCGAGGGGGCCCCGCTGGCACCCACCTTGGCTGGCCTGGGGCCTGCGGGCTGGGGGCGGCTTCCTGCATTGAGCGTCTGCTCCCTGGTGGTCAGTGTGCATCATAGCAACCGGTCATTCGGCCGTTCAGTCAATTTGCATATTAGGATATATATATATATATATATCTATATATGTATATGACAAATCTATGGAACAGAGTACAGGCTGGTGGTTACCTAGATTGAGTTGGGAATAGGTGGTGACTGCCAGTGGGCACCATGTATCTTCTGGGGGATATGGAAATGCACGGTTTACCTTTTTTCCATCTTTCTTTTTTCCACTGACTTATGACATTGAATTTTAACAGCACATCTTAAAATGGCACCTAGTAGAGACCTTTTTTATTCACTCTTCAACCCTGCTTTATAATTAATATTTTAGACCATGTACATGAAAGATACTTATTGATATATTAAGCCCTAATGCTGTATTGTTATTTTGTGTTTGTTTGTTTTTTCTGTTTCTCTTCCCTTGCCTTCATGTGCATTACTTGAATATTTCTTTTGATGACTTTTGAAGAAATCTCTTTCCATAGTTTTCTTAATGCTGACTTTAATATTTCAATACACATGATTATCAGTCTACTGGCATCAACATTTTTTACCACTTCAAGTAAAGTGAGAATGCCTTCCTTCTATTTAGGTTCCTTTATCGTACTTACTTTTAAATATTATAATTCCTGTTTGGATAATTATATATATTTAGAAAACTCAAAGAAAAGGATCAGCTATTTTGTTTAATAATTTTTGTATTCTCTCAATTTTCCCTTATTTCCTGACATTCCAAGGTTGTTTCATTGATCTCTGGTTGTTTTCCTTGCCTTTAGTCTTTAGAAGCTAAATTATGATGTCTTATCTTAGATTTTCCTGATTTTACCCTACCTGATGTTTGCTCTTGCTTTAACTTGTGGGTTCATGATTTTTTTTGCCAAATTTGGGAAGTTTTAAGCCACTAATTCCTTAAATATTCTTTCAGCCCCACTGTCTATTTCCTTGCATTCTTGGACTATGGTGATATAAATGTTTGGGTTTTTGTTGTTGTTGTTGTTATTGTTATTGATCTACAAGTTCCTGAGGTTCGGTAATAAATAATAAATGACTTTTATTAAAACAAGAACTAGAGTGAAAAAGTTAGCCAGATAAAACAAGGGATGACATGGAGAGAATATCATGTGAAGGAGCGTGAATGCCATAGAGCAGGATAAGTGAAAGAAAATGTAAATGGTAAATTCAAAATTCATGCAGTGTGCAGTTTCAAGAGGATGGGAGTAGGTGCACACACTGCAGGTCTTGAATGTGCTAGGAGCTCGTGAACGGTGTTGAGCAAGAGAATGCAATGGATTTGGCAGTATCACTCTGAATGCCTGTCAACTACTGAAACAGTGATTTAAAAAAAAAAAAAGGTTGGCGGAAAACGGATGATAATAATGTTTTGTGTTGTGTCAGGAAATTTCGGTCCTGCTAGGTAATTGGGAATATTTGATAACTTTGTAACACAGTTCATCAAAAGCTTCATCAGGAGAGAAGGCTTCTACTGAGCCAGAACTGCTCGCCTATCATTAGCCTTTTCGATCACCATCACCTCTCTGTCTTCCAAGAGAAAACCCCCAGCCCTGCTGCGTTTTTCAGCATTGTAGACACTCCGCTGTAATGACATGGAGTCAGCATAGACAATTCACAGTAACACTGTTCTAAACACAAATAACTGAGCATTCAGTTTAGAAGTAACGAGCTAGTTCTTCCCTGTTTAAGTCTGATCATGAGCTTTAGGGGGCTTAAAGAAAGTGTTTTGCAAAATAAAAAAAGTTAATATCAATACGAGGCCACAAAGAATACATAAAAATTGAATATTCAAAAGACTGTCAACAGCACTCTGTGTAGGACATATTCTCCTGCTTAGTTGTATTGCCAAGGACTAGATTTTAAACATTCTGGCCAAAGAAGCGTTTCTATGCTCTTCTGGAATTAATGGACCGTTAATGAGTTACAGACACAGCAGTTTCTGGTGGAGCAGATCAAAAACAATCCATATTTGTTTAATGGGCACTACTTGTCGTCAGACCACTAGATTTTCCAACTCTGTCAAGGATGAAATCTACAATTTACTACATCGTGTGTGTAGAAAGGTGGCAAGAGAGGCAGAGAGAGGGAGAAAATTGATGGTAGACAAATAGGGTTAGTGACACTCATTATTTCTAATAGTATGTCAGATACTGTACTTATGGAATCAAAATTAATCCTTATATAAAATAATTACTCCTAAGTTAGACTGTAATATGATCTTGGCTTTGCAATGAATGCAAGCCTTATAATCGGCAAATACTATCATGCTGCCTTTTGAATTTTAATTTATACTTTCGTTACTATATTGCTTCTTACTACAGGTTTTCTCCATTGCTTTTTTTAAATTTAATCAAAGTTTTCAATGTCTTTCTCTGTCCCTCTTTATTCTTACTCTTCTGAAAAATTACTCTTCACATTTACACAGTTGCTTCCACCAATCCTCTAGCCCCCAACACAGAACTCGGATATAGAAATGTGTTTTCAGACTATTATAATATGGTGCTATTGGGCGTCCAGTCACCAAATGTGTGGTAAACTTTAATTTCAGGTTGTATTTCCTTAGATTGTGTCTGCATCATTTTCCAGTTTCCCGAAAGAATTAACCTAGCTAAAACACTTGTGTTTCAGCAGCTAGGTGTGTTTCTTTTCAATTCCTTTTATTACTGGGTTTATGAAGAAGACCCATTGCTTCTCCCATATGAAGTGGAGGAATTTTCATTCCCAGCTAGAGGCCTGGTGAACGAATTTGTACATGGGTGGGGTCCAGCTGGCCTGCCCCGATGGGGGCCATTGTGCCGGGCTGGCAGGGGGGAGGGGGAATAACAGATGCCCTGTGAACCTGGCAGCAGGCTGGCCCTCAGGGCCGGTGAGCCATAAAGGGACTCTGGTGGGGGGAGGACAGTGCTCCCGGAAGGGATGAGGGGTTTATGAGGCCCAACGCAGCTGTTTCCCTGAGATCAAAGCCCACAGGCAGGGCTCAGGGTCCCACGACAGTTGATTGAGAGATGCCTTGATGGTGGGCACCTCGGGGTAGGGGGCCACATGCACCCACGTGGCTGTCTTGAAGTGGGTCTGGCATCCACCTTCCTTGCTGTCCTCCCGCTGCGTAGAAGTAGCCTGTGGGCAGAAGGTGACTCTGGGGCTGTCGGTGTTAGGGAGGTAGCCCAACCTCAAGAGACCAGGAGGTTCTCCCCTCTGGGTGAGGAGCAAAACCAGGCTGGCCGGTGTGTCCCGGTGGTCAGGGGAATCAGTGGGTGGGGTCTCTGTTTCTTGGTAAAAAATTCAGGGAAAGGTACACTGAATGGCTCAGTTTGGGGTTGGGTTGGGGGAGTCTCCCCCCCACTCCTGGAAGGAGTGCCAGATCAATTGTACTAACAGAGGACTCAAAAATGCATAGTTACCAGCAAAGGGAGGCCTTAAGAAAGTAGGTGCTGAGCAGCTAATCCTATTTTGTCCATAATAGCGGAGTTTGGGAATTTAAATTTGTTTCTAAGATGATATTCTATTAAAATTTATGTCTGCTGTGTCTGTTCCTTTTATTGCTATATGAAATATGCAAGCTAGAAATTCAAGCTGTACACTTAAATGTATTGTCCAGCTCGATGGTGTTGTATATGGTGCCTGTATGTATACCCAGGAAACTTGGCTCACCTGTGTGCTAATTGTTCCCTATTTTACCTGCATTGACTTTTTTCAGTGGCATCTGTATGGAAAAGTTAAATGTAATCAAAAGTAAAAGCCAAGATTGATCCGATCAGCCAGCTCAGGGTGTACTGGGCACTTTAGATCAGAGTGGGACTTGCACGTTTCATCAAGTCCAGGGGAGTCCTGGTGCTTCCAGTCCAGTGCTTGCCCACTGTCCTGCTGTGGGCTTGGTTTTCCTCCCCTCGGTATCGAATCTGCTCACTGCTTTTGTTTGCTTAGTTACCACATTTGACACTGGCTAGAAGCCAGACCTTGTGGTGTTTGTTCACAAGTTACAAAGCTTTCCTCAAACCATCACCAACATAATGGGCTCCGCAAATTCTGAGAAATGGTCAGCAGGACGTCCCGCATCTTCCCAGGAGCAGCCCGCAAATGGGAAGCAAAGTGGTTCGAAAGGCTGACAGATTTCAGCTGCATTTAGAGCTGACAACAATGACACCGTTCAAGCTGAAGAGCAGCTGTTGGTGTTGTTAGGTGGGTCTGATGCTGTGCCGGTTGCTCTATCGAGTACTCTCTCATCTTACTGTTCACAACTTTATAAAGTAGGTTTTACTAACTTGGATTTGCCAATGAGGAAACTCAAGCCCAGAGGTTAATCTAGCTGTTTGATACAGTCGTTATTGTTTCCAGATTCCAAATGTTGCCATTTGAGATTAGACCATGGGTTTTAGTATATCCCGATTTTAAATGAATTCAGATGAACCTACAAGTATTAAATTCATGACAGATTGTTAAATGCAAGGGATATTATATGTTAAAATACTGACTTCTTGTAAAAGAACTTTAATGTCACGGGTTTGTTTTTTTTTTTTTTTGAGTGGGGAGATTAATGAAATCCTGAAATAAGGGTACATACATATATTATACGAAAAGTATTTCTCTATTAGAATGTATTAGAGAAAAAGTCATTTGTAACATTGATTTTAAGCAATTCTTGAATAATAATGAATTACATCACTTAGCCCTCTCTGAAATCAATAAAAACATGCTTTTAATAAAAAGAACATTTCAGAAAGGATTATGTAATATTGGTTTCTTTCATTTTTTTCACCAGTAAAGTAGCTGGGAAAGAAACACAAACTAATCTCATAAACAGATTTTATGTTGTACTTTATGTCAGGACAAAACCAGAAAATTCCCACAAGTTGCCTGTCCAGGAGCTTGGACAAGGACTCTGAGGATGGTAGTCAACAAGGTCCGGTGCTCAGTGAGGAGATGGCACTGAGCTTGTTAGTGGCCTGCACATTGTTCTCAGACTGCATCCATCTGAGGTGATCACTCCTTTAATACAGGCAAACATACAAACAAACAAACAAACAAACAAACAAACAAAGCACCAGCACACGTGCGTGCGCACAGACATACACACACACACCTTAAGTAATTGTTATACCTCTACAAAGACAGTGGCAATAAAGGGAAATGCCACTGAGAGTGGAGGCAAGAAAATCAGCTTCATTAGCCCTGTACTGGTGCCTGGGGATGGCTACGGGAAAGCAAACACGGAAATGAACAGGGTTCAAGTCTGAGGACAGAAAATGAGATGGCAGAGGACAGCCTCCAGCTCGCTTCCGGAATATTTTTTTTTTTTTGCTGTGGCAGTTATACATGAATTTATGAAGTCTTAAGAATGGCATTCATATTGACCAAAGATTCAGTTTAGAATATTTAAATGAGGGATCCACTGGTGCACAGATACCAATTTAGATTAACAGGATAATCATTTGCTATTCAAATTAATTATGTCTCAAATCATAAATCCTGCGCTTCATTGTTTATTACATATAATGAAAAAGAAAAGACAAAGCATCTTCATAGTCGCTTCATCAGTATTATTATATAAAAATATCTTTATTTCCACTTCATAAAATTACTCTTATTGATGACTTGAAACCTTCATTTATCAATTCGATTACTGTGCAAAAGAATGTTAAATATTAGACTTTTAATACCCATTGGTATTCAGTGAAACAGAGTGCTTTCAGGGAATCGAGTTCTTTCTTTAGTTAACTTAGTTATTGCGTGGTTATTTGAACTGTTACATTTTCTTTGTTAGCACTGTAAAAGAATGCCCAGCTGATTTTGTAATGCTTCCTCAACACCGAAATGATTTGGAGTATGCTCCATTTCCATCCGAAACTTAAAGAAAACAGATGTCTTTTTTATTTGTCTTCTTGTCAGCTGCATATCAAAATTTGTACGTGTCCTATAAGCGGTGCCATTTTCATAGGAACAGAAACAGATCAAACCGCGCCTGAGCCAACAATACTTTTTGTCAACTTCATTGTAGGCAAAATAGTAGGCAGATCCACTCACATACACGTTAAGAGATTTTTTCATGTCATGTTATAAATTGTTAGTACTCATTCCTCACCTCTAAAATAATCGGGAAGTCAAGCATAGTTATTATATTTTCAATAAAAAATGAATACTGTTTCAGTAGGATGCTAATACTGATAAGACTGCAGATTCTTTTCAGATAAACTGAAGAGTAATAGAATCAGGCTGGTATACTCAATTTGTGTCTTTTTCCTGAATTATTATTTTATCTGCCTTTTGGAAAACATTCACTTGGTGTTAAAAAATAAACTTAACATCAGCTTCTTTAGTTCAAACATTGGGTACGTGCAGCTACTTGCATGTATAAAAGTTATCTCTTTTTAGTGATTACTTGTCTCTTTGTATTTTGCATAGAACAAATAGTTTAACCCATTTTCCATGCCTGAAATTTCTTTCCTTTTTAAAATGCTACATTTCTGTATTAGTATTACATGATATTTTATGTATTTTATGCCTAAGAAGAAAAGGTGGCATTTATTTGAAAAAAAATTCTGAGCCACATGCTAAGCATCATCCACATATATAAGTTCTATAACTTAATTTTGAATTATATTTTGCATATTGTAGATAAAGGATATTCAAATGTAAGCAGAGTAAGTTGCTTTTACAGGAGGGAGTATAATAGGTTGTGAATCCATGTCTGTGTGCCTTCAACATCAAAGCTCCCTTGGACTTCCTATTCTATTTCTGATGGAGTAGCTAACATCAGACCAATGAACTCCTACTAAGAACTAAAAACAATAAAATCTTAAAATAAGAAAACAAAGAAATGAAAGGAGGAAGCAGTGGTCAAATGGCACTGGAGAACGGATGAGAAAGAGAAGACTTGAGGGAACAGAAATCTTAGAGAAGGAAGTGGAGGCCCTCAAAGGAGTGACCCAGAATTCCTTCATTCCCTTTTCAGATCCGTTCCCCAATGCAGGACACTGGCCCTCATGAAATATAGTTAAACTAGAATCCCAGTGGAAAGGAAGGCAGTGAACTGAGTACCACTTGCTGCTCTCTTTTTCCTTTAAGGCGGGATCTGATTTCTAAAGAGCACAGGGCCGGAAGCAGAGATGGGAGCAGAAGACTGTGACATGGAGAGGTGTGTGGAGGGTCTGCATTGCTGGTGGACTTCTAATTCATAAACTGCTATGAGTAATGGTTCATTCAGCAAATGTGGATGGCACTCCGTGTGAACAGAGTAAGACATGATTTCAGCTGGGAGAGTGTTGAGGAGTCCATCATTTAAAGGGTTTCTGGTAAATGAGTTGTATTGGACATTTCTCACGTCCCTATATCTGCATTATGCAATTAGACATTCTCTCTTCCATGATCCTGAATTACAGGAAGCCCTCATTTAACGTTGTCGATAGCTTATTGGAAACTGCAGCCAGGTAGTGAAACATGCTTTGTCTCTCCAATTAAAAAGTAAATATGTTTTTTATCAATTTCAGAGAAGAAGGGAGGGGAGAAAGAGATAGAAGCATCAATGAGAGGATCATTGATTGGCTGCCCCCTGCACAACCCCCACTGGGAACTGAGCCCGAAATCCTGCTATGTGCCCTCACAGGGACTCGAACCATGACCTCCGGGTTCATAGGCTAGACCCTTAACCGCTAAGCCACTCTGGCCATCATGCACTGTAAAGTTTATATTTTAAGAAGAATACTTGAAATTACATTAGGAAGTATTTAAAATTATTTTAAGAGTTAGGAAACAATATTGGTGATTTTTAGAATTGCCTTTGAAAAATCTATATGTTTAGGCAGTTGGTTGAAAAAAACTACACACACACACACACACACACACACAGTTTTTCTACCTTTTTAAAATAGAAGTTTTGTGTTTTGTTTTTTTTAACAATCTGACAACCCACATAAATTCCAAACTGTTTTTATGGTGCTTTTTCATTATTTTTTGTTGCTTGCTAATTACTTTTCTTGCCCGATTTCATTTGCAGTTTGAATAAATAAACTGTTACTTTCTGCCTGTGGGTGACTAGCGGAATAGTCAATAGGCCGCTGCAATAAAATCATAAATTTCTTTGAACAGGCAATTTCCAACCTATACTTCCACAGAGGGTTTCTAAATCTCTACTGTTAGAGAAACAACTTTATGAAAACTGCAAAGTTCTATGCTAATTTTTAAAAGCTTGAATTCGATGAAGATGGAGTCAAATGATTGGTTGTTATATTTTGACACAGCAAAGAATGATTTCACTGATGATAAATGTGAACCCCTTTGTTCACATTTATTTGATACATATGCTTCTCAAACTCATTGAGAGAATTGGTTTTGGTAGTAATCAATTAACTGTATGTTTTTGGGGTGTCATTCAACTAAAAGCTTTGAAAAACTTGGCTTATTTTAATAATTGATATTCAAAATTTAACTTGTTTTCTAACTTTTGTTCCATTCAACTGCAAACCAGTTAAGCATATGCATAAGAGTCAACAATTTCAGCCTTTGTGGGGTTTTTTAATAAAACCCTAAGTAAATTTTAAAACTTATGCCCATGTTTTTAATTGAATTTGTCTAGTGTTGAGATAGAAAAATCATAAGTATTTAAAATCTGACTTAAGCATGATAAGATATATGCAGTACTACAGTAATACTGAAATTTAGAATTCTGTAGGGAAAATGCCTCCTTATTCGCCCTTCTGAATTGGTGTTGATATTTCTCTTTCAAATATTCGACTTACAAAGATATGTATATATCACAAGTATACTTTTACATAAATAATTGTGGAATCTATATATATAAAAGGCTAAGCAACCATCGCATCCAAAACAACTGAGTGGACGACCAAACAGGCTGCATGGGGCAACCAGGCCGGCAGGGGGTGAGGGAAGGGCAACCAAACGACTGAGCAGCAGCCTGTGTGGGGCTACCAGGCTGGCAGGGGGGGCAGTTGGGGCAACCGCACTGGCGGGGGGGCAGTTAGGGGTGAGCAGGCAGGCAGGCAGGTAAGCAGTTAGGAGCCAGTGGTCCTGGATTGTGAGAGGGATGTCTGACTGCCAGTATTTGGATATCCCCCGAGGGTTCCTGATTGGAGAGAGTGCAGGCTGGGCCGAGGGAAACCCTCCCCCCCATGCACGAATTTCGTGCACCGGGCCTCTAGTATTTAATAACATAGTAAAATATGTTTCTGGGTTTTTTTTTAAGAAAAAGGTCACAGTGCCTCTCACATGAAAAATTTAACCTATAGGCACCTCTATTCTAATGATGTTCATACTTGTTTGTGAAATATTCTAGTAAGACTGTCTTTTTGAAATACAAAGGCAAATGCTAAATAGCCAACCTCTCTGAAATGATGCTACAAACTCCCTTATTCTGCAGATGTCTCACGGGTCAGATAAAGGACACATGCTCCATCTTAAAGCAGGTAGGTGCTTTCTCCTCTTTTGGCAGCTTCTCTACTAAGTGCAACATGGAGGTGGTGATGACCTAGACATTCTCCCTTTGACAATTTGGAAATATTTCATCAGCTGCTGCTAAGGCTTCCCACTGGTTCTGGTTTTTAATGACGTTAAAGTGCACCTAAGTTCAGCAATTTCCATTTCCAAGGGAAGAAAGAAGAAAGAGGGCTTCCACAGCCTATTAGTACAGGAGGGTGTTTATGGACAAGGGTCAGACTCCTGGGGTCATTGTTCCAAAAACTTTTGGATAATTAGACTAAAATTTGCATAAACATCAGAAATGTGGAATGCTCATCGGAAATGAGCTATTGGAGGTCATTTGCACAACTTCACTGTGATGAGCATCACAGTTCCAGCCAGGGGGCTCTGCAGTATTTTATTGATTATAACAAAAAATCAAGGCAGAGTTGACCAAAATAGACATAAAATCGTTTTTAGAAAGTAGACGGGCTATGAAGCAGAGGATTGGAGGTAAGCAGACAAAAATCAAGACATGAGAAAAAAGGAAATGGTTGCAGAGAACTTTATTCCAAGAAATAATATGTCTGAAAACAGAAAAAAATACAGTATATCAAATTTATATTAACTTGGAAGTGATTCTGTATAAATTAGTAACAACAATTACAGAACAGTTTGTAAATATTGCATCCATTTTAAATAGGTAAAATAACTGACAGGCAACGTGAATTTCAAGGCACATCACCAAAAACCACTTTAACAATTTTCTAATATACATTTGTACTTGGAAAGATTATAGGAATATAAAGAATTAGTATACTAAAACCTTTTAAAGTATTGTTCTTCCAAATGTGTAAAAATATTCTCTACAAAACTCGAGTTAGGATTCATCAACTGAAAATTTCAGTTTTGACACATTAAAGTAAGGGTATTGTATGTTGTGAAAGTATATAGTTACAAAAATATATTGAATGAAACCTTTTAATTTAATATATCAAAAAGGAAGATATCATATCTTGGAAAGCATTGTGGACATATGTCATTATGGACATAGGTCCAACACTCCGTTTTAAATTTTTATCTTTTACACTGAAATTGGTAAATATCTATGATAGTTACACATAGTTAAGAAGCATCAAGAGGAAAATTAACTAACCTCATTCTGGTATTAACAAATCATTTCATTAGTACCAAATACTTCATCAGACTTGAAAAAATTCAAGAGTCTTGCTCATCAACCCTGGGCCTGGGAACCATCATTATATACCAGGGATAATGTTGTCTCTTATTGTAGGAAGTTTAGGGTTGTTGTAAATACAATAATAGCTCCCCAGAGCTATTATTCTAACTTCCAGAACCTGTGAATATGTTAGTTTATAGGGAGGAATTAAGATTGCTAATCAGTAGACATTATCATGAGACTAACCTAGATCAGCCACGTGACACCAATGTAATTCCATAATTTATCAACTCAGTTCTCAATTTGGGGATAACAATCTTCTATGACTACTTTTGAACACATATCATCGTGCATATAATTATGGCTTTTGGGGGGATATTTAGTCAGGAGTGAAATTACATTCAGTGCAAACAAAACTCATAGATAATGTTATTTTCTTTCTGCTGTCTGATTTGAAGATTTTTGTTTGGTTTCATTTTTAATTTTCAGGTGCTTGTCTGTTATTTACTAATATGTTGTTGTATTTGCATTTCCAATCCTGGAGTATCTTGAGTTTGTGGCTCAGTGTTGATCCTATTTATCAACAACTTTTCCCAGTACTGGTTTTCAAATACCACATCCGATGTATCTTTTTCCTCTTCGTGTTCGAATACATGTAAGTTAAAGCTTCGATTCATTCTTCATATGCTTTAAAAACTATTTTATTTTATTGGTACTTTGTCTTTTCCAAGTTTCACTTTGGATACTTCCTATTAACCTATCTTCTTTTGCAAACAGTCCTCTCCTTTGCTGTATCTAAGCTGCTATCATCCATACATTTCTCAATTCTAGAATTTTTATCCTTTCTATAAATAATTATCCTGTATGATTTTTTATCTTGTCTTATCTGGGGTAGCATATTACTATAATTTCAGCATCTAGATGAGCTATGGTTCTGTCTCTATTTTCTGTATTATCTCTTGGTTTTGTTAGCTGGCAATCCTTATATTGTTTCATTGCATACCAGACATTGTGTATGACCGCGAAGATGCTGGACAGTATTAACAGCCTCCAGAAATGATTCCATTTTTCCTTTGGTAGCAGGGTATAAGCTTCTCTCCTCAACCCAATCACGTATTTAGTTAAATCAAGCCTGAACTTTGTATTGTCTTCATTTTTCTCTGATAGTGCCTCAAAACCAGATGGCAGCTTTTCCTAATTCTCACATACTGTTTTGTTAAACACACCTTACCCTGCTGATACATCAGCATATTTTTAGCTTTTTAAATACATTTAAGGATTTTAAATATTTTACATTTTTAGTTTTTGCAATGGTGTTTCCTGATAATTTAGCTCTCTCCTCAGAACAGGCATTATTGAACTATATATTCTCCACTGCTCTCTCTGTGTGTGTCCATATATATATATATATATATATATATATATATATATTTTATGATGTTCCCCAACTTTATACTGACCCTTAAAAATAGCCATTTAAAAAGTTTAGCAATATAAGCATAACTCCTTATAAGCACACATTATAATTCATGCATGTAGGATTGCTCAATTTCCTTAAAATAGGTACTAAACATGTAATTTTACAGAATTTAAAATTTATGGTTTGCACCTTAGGTAAATGGTAGTTCTGTTCAAAAAGACTTTATAGTGATTTCTTCAGTAACAGTCCTTAGCTCTCTGGTGTAATGTGTTCCAAAAAATAAAGAGAAATATTTCTTTAACAGAACTTAGGAAGATCCCGTCCTCAGTATTCAATACAAGAGGCCCTGGAAAGTAGATGTCCTAATAGTATCATCTATTTGCTAAGCAAGTACTAAAGAGCTGCTGGACACCACAGTTATAGGTGCTGGTGACTCCTTTTCTGAGAAAAGAGACGTAAGTCTTGTCTGTAGAAACATGCAGTCTACGTACTAAGTTTACAGTAACTACATTTCACCATTTCATTGATATAACGGGTATTTATTGGGAGAGTTAGGAAAAACACCCAACATTTAGAATTGTCAGTTCCTATTAGGTTGACTTGGGAAATTCTGAATCACCTGGGAGACGACTTGTTCCCTGTTTCACACGTTTTATTACTCAGATTCTCAAAGGTGTATACTTTGATCACAAGAAAAACAGGATATCTCCAGGTGACTTTGCATGAATAAATTTAAAATTGATAAGGAATTGACTTAATTTTATCTAATATTTGTATCGTTTGAAGTGCCTTTGACTTGATAACAAAGAGGTGAGCAGTGACTATGCTGTGGTATTTCAAGATATCCAGAAGCATCATGGTAAAGATTGTAAATGCTAACTAGTCAAGTAGATGTAAATGATCATGCAGAGTTTTAAAAATCTGCCACCCAGATGTTTCATATTCTTCAGAGGTTAGTTTCCTAAGCCATGAGCATTATTATAATCCACAGAGGCAGAATGTAGGATCTGTGAATAATGGTATTGTATAAAATGCCTTATAACCTATAATGGCTAATAGGCCACCAGTGACTACCAGCTTGAGATTTAAGAATTGGATGTCTCATCAAGAATAATTCACAACTAGTCAGTGTTCTGCTGATGTAATAACACGACCTTGATCTCTGTGCCGGGTCATGATTGCAAAATAATTAATTCCTTCACTCCGTCCATATTAGTGGGGACGGATGACTCCATCTATCAAGACATTGGAATGTTATTTAGGAGAATTCTTATCATATCCTTAACCCCTCTGCTACCTAAAACGAAGGCAGATTTGTAAGGTTGGTTTTTGCTCTGTCTGGAAGGAGATTTATAATCATTGTTCTGTGCTGCCTGCATAAGATATGAGCCTGGGGAGTATTCCAGCTCTATGCTTTCATTTCTGTGATCGCTCTAATAACAGAAAACACTGAATTAATGTGCACTTGGTCTGCCTGGAGAGCTCAGGTCAGGGTCACCTATGACCTTGCAATTCAGCCCCAGTAGTTTGATTCACGGTAGAACTTATAATTTTTACTATTTGAAGCAGTTTTCCTAAAATTATGAACCTATTATAATTCAATAGGCAGTCCTCTGTGAAGCAGAGATCTGGAATTAATTTCCTCTCTTCAGGACCAGCTCTATCTCAAATTTTGGTGCATGATTTGCCCTCTTCAATGTATTCCAAAAAGGGTGCATGCCTGTCCCCATGTTTCATAGAGTGCCAAGTGCAGGGATATGAGACTAAAGAACACCGATCAACACAAGGAAATTAGTAATTGTGGGCATTTGAAATTACTGTGTAGACCAACTGCCCACTGTTTGAGAGTCTTTGCATGACTAGGTCCTGATGCTGATTCATTTTCCTGAAGATCATGTCTGACTGTGCAAACTGATGAGATGTTTTCTCTCTTTGTTAGTTTCTCACTATTAAGGTATGGTTTTGAATCTGGGGGCAGTGCATGCATTATGTAGCGTCATGAAATGAATTTTACAAAGGGTGCATATTATGCTTGCCACATCACATCATCATTTAATCTCTTTTGATTTTGGTTGTGATCATACTAGCCCACCTCAAGGAGTGTTCTAATTCACTCATTTATTTACTCCCATTTACCCCACTTTCTCACTCCAACTCTCCCCCTCCACCATAGGCAATGATTCTAATATGTTTTTTTTAAGGAAAGTACAATTTTTTAAATATATTTTATTGATTTTTTACAGAGAGGAAGGGAGAAGGATAGAGAGTTAGAAACATCGATGAGAGAGAAACATCGATTAGCTGCCTCCTACACACCCTCCACTGGGGATGTGCCCGCAACCAAGGTACATGCCCTTGACCAGAATCGAACCTGGGACCCTTGAGTCCGCAGGCCGATGCTCTATCCGCTGAGCCAAACCAGTTAGGGCATGATTCTAATATGTTTGATGTTACTTTCAACATATGTACATGTCTTTGGTTACATACATCATTCTCTTCATTTTCAGTTAGCTAGTATATTTTTATATACTGCATCTGCTTTTTTTCACATGTGCATTTTTTGTGTTGTTCCTAATTGTTCATTGTACACCATGGTGTTAGTCTTATATACAGGGTGTCCCCAAAATGTATACACATACTTTGAATAATTCTAAAGGCAGTGTTTATTATACTACATTTCATTGTCAAAATTGAGCTGTCATCTCTTAAGGTGTGTATACGTTTTTAGGGACACCCTGTATATATCACTTACTCTTTAGGCAATAGAACCCCAATTGGCCTACAAATTCCTGTTACCAGAAATAATACTTAAAGGAACTCCTGCACACCTTCCCCCTCATGTGTGAGAACTCTTTTAGATAAAAACACAGGAGCACACTTGCTAGATCAGACTGGTTTTTGGTACCTAACCTGGCTGCTTAGCCACAGTGACAGTCCGCTACCAGAATGCTGCATCATGGAACTCACAAGAGCCATGTGTGAGGTTTCCTTTCATCTACATCCTCTGTGAATATTTGCATCATACAGCTTTCTCACTTGTTCTTTCTGATTGCTCTAAAGTGATATTTCATATTGTTCCACTTTTTTTTTCTCAGAGATGACAATTGAGA
The DNA here is from genome assembly GCF_000147115.1 of Myotis lucifugus. NCBI lineage: Eukaryota > Metazoa > Chordata > Mammalia > Chiroptera > Vespertilionidae > Myotis > Myotis lucifugus. The sequence goes on from NW_005871365.1 coordinate 730,455, forward strand.
TTGAAGATCACTTTATAGGCTTGTTAGAATTTGTGTTGCTCTCTGGTTACTAGCTCATCACAGCCCTGCCTAATTTTCTATCAAGCTGTCTGGTTTTTGTTTTATTTTCTTGCTGGTTTATGTGCTCATTTATATCCTATATTGACTATCTTTGCTCAAGATGTTCTTTGCTGAGCAAAATCTTTAATTTTGATGTTATGAAATTTTTTCTTGATTTGGCTCATCCGTTGTATTTTTCTCACTTTGTTTACTAGTAGGAAGCCCTTCCCTTTCCTGAGGTTCATTCCACTTGAAATCATCCAGGGAAGGTCACCCTGTAACTGCATTAACATCTGAATCATTGCACTTGAATGCCTGTGTGCTTGTTGATGTTATTATTTTGATTGTTGGTGGTGTTTTCATAGATAGAATATACATGTACTTTGGAGGGTAAGCACTGTATTGATTACGTGCCTTGTCTAGCATAGTGCCTGGCATACAGTAAGTTCTCAATAAATATTTATTAAAATATGCGTTTACAGCCATGGCACTGAAAACCAGACAGACGCCTAACAGGCAAAGAATGCAAAGTGAGGCAGTTAGTAGTGACATCAGCAGATCGAGTCAGTGTAAAATCTTGCCCACGGGACAGCCTGCAGCCGGGTTCACGGAGTTAGTTCCTGGCCATCTGCTCTCCTGGTGGTTCCCCCAACTCAGTTGTTTCCTCCCATCATCCCCTGTTGCACTCCCCCTCCCGCTTATGCAGGAAACAGCCTCTACACTGAGCAGTAAAATGATGTCTAACGTGATCCAATAATCTTATCTCCTGAATGTTGCTTTGTAGAACTTAATTGGAATTAAGTTTAAAGGGACAACTCTTCGTTCATCCTCTGAGGCATAGTTGAAAATCTCCTCAGTTCTTCCCTTCCATGGTTTACTTTATAAGAAACAGAGTGGATATTCAGAGTGTGGAGAAAAGACGCTTGGGTTCAAGTTTCAAATCTACAATAAATTAGAAGTATAACCGTAGACAGTTTCCTTAAATACTCTTACCTTTATGTTTTTATTATTTTCCATCTAAAATGGATCTTTCTTATCATCATGGAGATATTTCATAATATTTCTCATATAGTAACCTTTATGTTTTTATTATTTATTCTGTCTTAAATGAGGGGATACTAGTATATGCGAAGGTCTTAGCACAGAGCCTGGGCATATAATGAAAACTCATTATTAGTTGCTATTAGTCAATATTGATGGCATTTTAACTGATGAAATGAAAAGGAACCTGCAGTATGAAATCGAGAGGGACCTAAGGCCACTGTTACTTCTCCAACAGGGACACCTAGTAGCTGTGAGTATACGAACATCTCAGATACAGAATTCATTAAAAACTGAAAACTGAACCGTTGTGAAACCTTGAATTGGCCAAAAATTCAGTGTGGCTCACAGGATGCCACTGGGTAACATTAATCTTCACTGTTTGCCTCATGTACTGGGAGTATTTCATCAGATGTTCCAGTATGAGGTACTTTTAAAATATTCTCTTTTTTTAATACAAATAAATTAAATTATCTTATGTCCTTGTATAATTATAAGATTTGTAGAAAGAGACAGTTGAGGTAGCTAATTATTTTTTATGTGAACATTAGTGTTTTCTCTCTAGTAGCAGAGCAAACTCATTGTTAATCTTTAACCACAGCAATGCAGACATGTAACCAGGGACCCGTGGTTCCTTCAGACGTTTATCTCCCATCTTTATTTTTATTCAAAACAGGAAGATAAATAGAGTCACTGACTGTTTGGTTTCACTTTTAATTATTGATATTTTCAAACAGAATTTCTAAGATTAAATGTTATATCAGTAATATAAAATGTTATATCAGTAATATACAGAATGTTATATCATTCTGTAGGTGTTTACTGTATCTACTGCATTAACATCTTTTCCATCTAAAATGGATCTTTCTTATCATCATGGAGATATTTCATAATATTTCTCATATAGTAACCTTACTTCACTTCTCAGTTCTTTGTTCTTTGGAGTCTTTCCTGAGTCGTTGGAATCAAGAGGAAGCTATAAGTACAAAACTACATGGGAGCTTTAAGCTATAGCAAAATTAATGATTAGAGTATAGTATATATAGTTCTAGCCCTTATTATTCTTTTCCAATCTATTTTTTCCTCAATCAGTGTACACACACTGATACACACACACACACACACACACACACACACACACACACACACCTCTTTGTATTAACACCAAACCAAAAGAGACCTCTTTGAAAGGATTTGCAGTATCTGCCTAGAGATCTGCAGTTCATAGAACCAGACAATGGCTTATAACAGAGAAAAATGATGGTTTATGGCACAACAGAGAATCATTACATGCAACTCAGAAGAACAGCCGTTAAAAGGGAAACTTAAGAGAGAATGATAGATTGACTTATGTCTAAAGATCTTTTTGAAAGCATTCCGAGAAGACAGATATTATTATCCCTAGTATTCAAACCCATTCATTCAGTCATTCAGTATATATTCATTAGATGACTACTATATGCCAAGTATTGTCTTAATTTCTGAGTCCCTATTTTCATTGATCTTACATATAAATTAATTTTTTTTTCATAGGAACATGCTCTCATAGCATCATGGCCAGTTGATGGAAATGGATAACACTGTGAGATCTGCACTAATAAAAATAAATACCTTTATTATAATAGTTGAACAGAACAAACAAGTATCAAAGGACACATTTTACCTATAGAGGAAAATGCATTAAGGAATTGAAATGATTAGATCATTAAAACAAACAGAAAGCACCAAAAGCTTGAGGTTATTGAGTATTATTTTGTGGGGTTTTTTTTACATATATTTTTATTTCAGAGAGGAAGGAAGAGGGAGAGAGATAGAAACATCAATGATTAGAGAGAATCATTGATTGGCTGCCTCCTGCATGCCCTACACTGGGATTGAGTCCACAACCCAGGCATGTGCCCCGACTGGGAACTGAACCATGACCTCTTGGTTCATAGGTTGATCTTCAACCACTAGCCACGCCGGCTGGGCTTGAGTATTATTTTAAAGCCCATAACTGTGAATTGAACATAGAATTTTTAATACTTAAATTCAATCAGTGTATTGTTTCCACTAGAAGAATAGATATGATGATAAAATTTTAAGTACTTAATTCTGCCAAATTTCACAAATTACTGTACCGAAAGAATAGGGCCCCAAATAAGAGACTTGTCCAAATTATTAATTTTTGTGAATAAAATATTAGTGGGATATCTATCAAGATGGCATGATGCTATTTTCAAAGTATTTTCTACTTACTTATTCACTAAATTGATAATGTGGGCTTTAATATGGGAAAATCAAAGGATTATGAAGTACTCAAATGGGAATAACAGAAAACTATTCAGAACCAAGCACTCAGTGTATAATTTGCCTGTAAAATGCCTGGTAGTTCATTCGTTTACATGTCACTGGTAAATAAGTTTTAGCTGAAAGACTTTAATATGACAGGTATAAAAAAGGACAGTGAAGGGCACCCCCTTACTTGAAACTCTTTTTTTTTTTTACTTGCCTCTCTGTTGCATGCACATAATTATATCCTTTCTTCGGCTTATCTCACGTTCTGTTTTGTTATAGAGCTCCTGAGTGGGGACCTGTCAGTGTGTGATTTATTGCATACCTGAAATGTTGGTGATGCTCAATGAGGCAGAGGATAATCTGTTCCCTGAGAAGAAGTTGCACACGTTTAGACGTGTTACATTTTCAGTGCAGTCCAGGGACTGGGTCTGTGCAGCCAGTGCTGTACTGACAATATAGTTACAAGATAAGCACAGCAACGGAGAATAAGCATTCAGCACCTTTTGTACTTGTTTACCGTTGTCGTGACATCTAAGTGTGTGATCAGACCACCTGACTCTACAGGAGGGCATAGAGGGGTCAAGGTGTTATTTAACTCGGATTTTGAATCACACATGGCAACTCGTGTGAACACTTTGTCAACTGTCAACTCAACGGGATAGGAATCGGAGTAAATGTACTGTTACTGGTTTTACTGTTACTAAAAGTGTATGTGCCATTAGTGAGGCATTAATGAAAGATTAAAACAAAGAGGTTTGTTTGGCTATATTAAGAAGTCTCTGGTAATATAAGGAGCTTGAGTCCCATTATAGAGTAATGACCATAATGTGGCAGATTCAGGAATGAGCTAATTATATAACAAAATTATAGGAAAAGTAAAAACTCTCAAAGAATTATTTGTATTTATTTTAAGAAATGTACGATTTGCACATGATGGTGATGTAGGAAAAGAATTACATTTCTAGCTTGTCAACAAGTACAGTGGATTATATAACATTATGAAGAATCATCTTGTCATTTAGAGATTAAATGTGTGAAGTATGTTCTGATGATGCAAATTCAATGGGGGGAAATAGAAGCCATGCCATGTCACTAGTAGTCACCTACCTAAAAATTTCAGATGTCACATATCAATGTTTTGAAAAAAGTCTTTATCAGATTTGATCCCTTTGCTCAAAAGTTTGAAGCATTTTAATGACAAGCCAGGTTTTCTGACCCATTGAGGAATACACAGCGGGAGAAATTGTGACCATTATCCTAAGCAAGCAAGATCTTAATCCTCTGTGGCACATTCCCTCCTAGGTTAATAACTGTTCCACATATTAGAGACATATTTGAAAACCGTCATAGTTATGGAATAAAATAAATACATTACTATAAGCACGGGATATATGAAGGAAGTCCAATAGGAATCTAAATCTGAAAAAAACATACCAGGCAATTTTGAAATTTAAAACAATCTTTGAAACACTGGATGTGAGAAAATCAATTTAGTCATAGTGAGTGTAAATGTTTGATAAATATGATAATACCTAGTCTTTAAGAAATAAAACCAAGAAAAGAGAGAAAAAGAATTCTGAAAGTCATCCTCTATTGGAAAATAAAGAGAAGGGATTTTTATAATTAACATGATAACCTTTTTGATAACAATCAACATTCAAGTAGTTTGACCATAACTGTTTGATAAAGAAGTTCTTATAAAGTCAAATATTGATAAGTAAGTTATATTAACTATTTAATAGAAAACATTCATGGAAGATTTGAATTGATTGAAATTAGCCAATAGAATACACAAGATTCAGCTTATGTTGTATTCATTTGTGGTATCTCTGTCTTTCTGAAGTTGCTAATCATACATCTGCGAACAAACCTGATTAGTGAGGCGGCGTGGTACCTATTTAAATCACCACGGCGTCTCTGACTCAGGATAAATAATAGCTTTGAGCAACAATAAAATGTGACTAATTGCTTTGTTCATTTGAGCACTGTAAGCAAGGGACAGAATCACTCATGGAAAATCGTGATTGGTGGAATGAATAAGTGGTAATTGCTTCACATTAAATAAACAAAAGACACCATCATATATTAATGCATTCACAGTTTATTACAGTTTAGAAAAATATTCTAATCAACACTGACAACAATTGAATGGATTCGTTGTACACAAAGGTGCTGTTTATTAATTTATCTTAACAAAGAATGATGTGTCGAGGTAAATTAGCTTTTTCGTATTTGCCAGTTTTTGTGCTCAAACCTGAACAGGATGCTTATTCACTTGTTCATTGTAAAAGTAAAATGATTTTGGATCAACATGTTATTTGGGTTTTAAGAAAAAACATGTTTGTTTTTAAATGATTTAAAAAAATAGGAGTAAAGGGTGCGATTTGAGCTTAGCCCAACTGTCAGAAATATATCATGAATTTTCTACTTATTTTTGTCTTATGTGTAAACGAGGTAATAACGGTCCCACTTAGCTTTTATGTTGTTATTTAAAATGTGATAGAAGTAGGGAATCTCTTAAAATTGGTAAAAAATCACTGTAATGATTGTGATGCAGGTAGTTTAGTTTAAAATGAAGTCTTTTTGAAGTATAAACAAAAGGAAGTTTTGTGTCCACTCCATTATACACACTGCGTATAAATAGGATGCGGCCAAACACCCTGATGTGCCCCAAGCATACGTTCCTTTCCTTGTATTTGTCCTTTACACATGCTACTCAGAATAATCTTATGCATTTTTAATGTAACCAACATTTATGTATTCAATTCATTATTATTTATTATTCATTATTTATTCATAACATTGTTTACTTAATATGAGGTCTAGCTTCTTAGGATTTTAAGTGCATAACACAATCTCATTAGCTGAAGGCACAGTGTTGTGTAGAAAGTCTCTAGAATTTGTGTCCCTGCAACTTTATAGGCATTGAACAGCAACTCTCCATTCCCCTCTTCCCAGCCCCTGGCATCCACCATTCTATTGTCTGGGTCTATGACTGACAGTTTAGCTGTCCTTCACTGACTGGCTGATTTAACTTCTCATACTTTCCTCCAGGTTCATCGATGTTTTCACCTAGGACAGAATTTCCTCCCTTCTTAAGGCTGAGTAATATTTCATTGTATGCCGACACCATATTTTCTTCATCCATTAAAGGACTTGTAGATTGTTTGGGCTATTTTGTGAATACACTGCAGTGAATATGGAATTGAGGATATCTTTTAAATTTTTTCACAATTTTTCAATTTTTACTGGAAGCATATTAGCAAATTTCACAATCAACTTTTATGCCTTGTGTGATGGAATGTTCATTTTGATTTGACTAACAAATTCTCTTTTTGCGGGCTGATGAGCCAGAGGAGATAAATATAATCAGAAGGACACTCTAGTGCCAGAGGTAGCGTGTGAGCTATTTTTAAAGCAGATCTGTATCATTTTCTTATCCTTGGATCATCTAAACCAGTGGTTGGCAAACTGCGGCTCGCGAGCCACATGCGGTTCTTTGGCCCCTTGAGTGTGGCTCTTCCTAAGCCTTAGAAGTACCCTAGTTAAGTTAATAACAATGTACCTACCTATATAGTTTAAGTTTAAAAATTTTGGCTCTCAAAAGAAATTTCAATCGTTGTACTGTTGATATTTGGCTCTGTTGACTAATGAGTTTGCTGACCACTGATCTAAACCATACAAAAGTTATGTTACCTGAAGACTTCATAGGATGCATAACTCACTCCTCAGTTGATAAGATACAAAGACTAGCTATTTCCTTAGTCTGTTACCCTAGCATTTATTTTTTAATCTTTATTGTTGAAAGTATTACATAGGTCCTCCTTTTCCCCCCATTAACCTCTTCCAGCCTGATCCTGTCCCTCAACTCCCCCCCCAGGCCCTCTGTGCCCACGGGTTATGCATATATGCATACAAGTTCATTGGTTGATCTCTTCCCATACCCTCCCCTGCCTTCCCTCTGAGGTTCAACAGTCTGTTTATGCTTCTATGTCTCTGGGCCTATTTTTTTTTATTACCCCAGCATTTAGAGCAGGGCCATGGAGTACACCAAATCAGATGCCCCAAAAAGTGCAAAATAAAACAAAGCTAAAAATCTCAGAAATGTTGAATCCAACATTAATGGTGAAATCCAAAAAGTAGGAACAGTGAAGAATTCAAACATTTTGTAGTAGTGCCCCCTTACCCATGGCTTCACTTTCCACGGGGATTCAGTTACCTGAGGACAACTGAGGCTCGAAAATATAAAAGGGAAAACTCCAGGAATAAACAGGTCACAAGTTTTAAATTGTAAGCCATTCTAAGCAGCATGATGAAATCTCACATCATCCAGCCCTGACCTGCAGGGCTGTGAATCCTGTTGTCCAGCAGATCCAGGCTGTAGACAATACCTGTCTGGTAGTCATTTACCTGTCAAGGTCATGTGACTGCCGTGCCATCACAGCACTTGTGTTAAAGTGACCCTTATTTTACTGAATAATGGCCCCAAAGTCTCTCTCATAATTTGCATTACAGTATCCTATATAATAAAAAACTAATATGCTAATTAGACTGAATAGCAGAACAACTGTCCAGACGACCTTCTGGAGGAAGCCAGGGCTGAGAGGATCAGCCAAGGCAGCCAGGGCTGTGAGGGCCAAGCCCCTTGCACGAATTTCATGCATTGGGCCTCTAGTATTGTTATAATTGTTCTATTTTATTACTAGTGATTGTTGTTAGTCCTTTACTGTGCCTAATTTATAAAGCAGACTTTGTCGTAGATATGTATAGAAAACATCGCAGTAAGTATAGGGTTTAGTAATATTATCTATGGTTTTAGGCATTCACTGGGGGTCTTGGAACATATCCCCCGGGGATAAGGGGGGGAGGCTGCTGTGTGTGATTAGCAGCAAGTGGACTCACTCATGGCCTAAATCATAGGATTTAGGACACCAGGTAAGGGTTTCAGATGGCAGAGGGTGGGGGGACTTCTCAGTTCATCAGGTGACACTAATAGCAGTTCTGTGAGGGCGTTATCAGTGTCTCCCTTCCTTCCTTTACAAGTGAAGATAAAGAAGCAGAAAATATTTACACAATATGTCAAACTAATGGGCGGTGAGTATGAAACAGGCCGTTAAGGTTTAGAGCTTGCTCTTAATCACCACATTGCTTTCTTCGCCGCCTAAAAACAAACGTTTCCCACAGCTACTACAATGCTTTGCAAGGATGCTGGCACATCAGTCACTAACGGATTTCTCAGGGCTTTTAGTGCAGTAGACCGGGTGAGGTCCTACAAGGAGATACGGATGCCGAATGGGTGATTTGCAGGTTAAGAACCCAGACTAATGTCTCCATCTCCCCATATCTATTCCTGGAGAGTATTTCTCCCCTGGTGGTTCTAGTCCGTCACCAGAATAAGCCATCAGTTGGTTTATTTCTGGGACTGAATTTCAATAGTGGCCAATGATGAACACGTATACTATACTAGAAGGCCCGTGCACAAAAATTTGTGCACTGGCAGGGAAGGGGGGTCCCTCAGCCCAACCTGTGCCCTCTCATGGATCATGCTGCTGCTAGCCCTGCCCGCCCAGCCCTCCCCGCCCACCCCGCCCAAGACATGGCAGGCCCGGATCCCATGCTGGGGCGGACAGCAGCTCTGATCATGCTGCTGCTCGCCCCGCCCCACTCACCCTGCCCAAGACACTGCAGGCCAGGATCCCGCGCTGGGGCGGACAGCAGCTTGGATCATGCTGCCACCCGCCCCGCCCACCCTGCCCACCCCTCCCAAGACACGGCAGGCTCAGATCCAGTGCCAGATCCCCCATCTCCCGCGGGAGGGCCGGTTGGGGGCGTGACTGCTAGCGGACCGCTGCGGTTGCCCCACCAGCCCCGATCTCCTGGCGGCTTGGCCGGTGGCAGATCGCTGTGGTCACGCCCGCCAGCCCTGGGTCGGGTCGCACACGGGTCGCCCACCACTTGGGTCACAGATAGCAGGCCCGGATGGCGGCGGGGCAGGCAGGATGGCACTGTCCCATCCTGCCTGTAGTATGCAAATTAGCCTCCATCTTTGTTGGCGGTTAACCGCCATCTTAGTTGGCAGTTAATTTGCATATCGCCCTGATTAGCCAATGGGAAGAGTAGGGAAGTTACGGTTAATTACCATGTTTGTCTATTATTAGCTAGGATACCCTTTCTATAATGAGAGGCTTGACATTTACTTGAGCTGAAAATGACTTATTGATTTTAGTGGACACGATGGGATCCTGTGAAGGGCAAATGACCAGAGCAAAGGGGGTGCTGTCAATAGGACCAGGGGTTCAGCAGAGCGTCCCACCTGTAGGCTCTCAGTAGCAGCTGAGATCACGGGGTAGTCAACCTACTAATATTCCACTTCGTAATCATTTAAAACACAAAATGCATTAGGCTTCGGAAATGTAGGCTCTGTTCAAATAATAGAATCATGACTGTTGAAGGAATTCCTGAGTAGTTTAGTTCACAGAAAGACTTAGAATAACAGGTCTCAGGATCTTCTTTCTGACCTTCTGCAAAGAGAAAGGAGTAACTCTACAATCAGAAAAGGAAACACTTAATTCTTTTGAGTATTTGTCAACAGTGGATCTAAATGTGCATTAATCTGGAGACTAAAACCTGCTCTTCTTTCCTTAATTACAGGGAAGGCCAAAGCACCAAGGAGCAGATGAATGGAACTCACCTCATGGTAGGACTGCTTTAACTCTAAAATAATCCATTCTTCCTTCGCAGCTCACTAGATTCATGGTTGATAAGTAAATATGCTCTACAATTGTGAAAATCCCAGGTTGTCATTTGACCAAAGAAGTAAGGTCTATTATGAGAAAGTCCAAATGAAAACTCCTATACCTTTTCCTACCTCCTTCCCTCCCTCCCTCCCCTCCCTCCCTCCCTTCTTTCCTTCCTTCCTTCATTTTTTCTTCCTTCGTTATTTTCTTTCTTTGTATTGTTGACAATATTACAAATGTTCCCCATTGATCCCCTGTTTGCGTGCCCCCGCCCAGCTCCTACACCCCGCCCCCTGGCCTTCATGCACAATTTTATCTGTGTCTGTGGGTTATTCATATATGTTCTATGGCTACTCTCTTCACCTTCTTTGGTCCAGCGCTCCCAAGTCCCTCCCCTCTGACATCTGTCAGTGTGTTCCAGGTACCCATGCCTCTGGTTGTATTCTGTTCTTCAGTTTATTTTGTTCATTTGGTTCCACATATTAGTGAGATCATATGGTATTTGTCTTGCTCTGACTGGCTTATTTCGCATAAAATAATAATCTCCAGGTCCATCCTTGCTGTCAAAAAACAAGGTAAGAGTTCTTTCTTTTTTATTGCCACATTGTATTTTATTGTGTAAATGTACCACAGCTTTTTTACCCAATCATCTAATGATAGGCACTTTGGCTGTTTCCAGATCTTAGCTATTATAAATAATGTTGCTATGAACATAGGGGTGCATAGATCCTTTTTTAATGGTGTTTTGAATATCTTTGGATACATTCCCAGAAGTGGAATCACTGGGTAAAAGGCAGTTCCAGTTTTAATTTTTTGAGGAAACGCCTTACTGTTTTCCAAAGTGGCTGCACCAGTTTGCATTCCCACCAGCAGTGAACTAGGGTTCCCTTTTCTCCTCATCCTCACCCGCACTTGTTGTTCATGGATTTATTGCAGGTAGCCATTCTGGCAGGTGTGAGGTGATACCTCATTGTAGTTTTAATTTGCATCTACCTGATGATTAGTGACATTAAACATTTTTTCATATATCTGTTGGCCTCTGTATCTCATCTTTGGAGAAGTGTCTATTCGGGTCCTTAGCCCATTTTTTAAATTGGATTGTCTTCCTGGTGTTGAATTGTGTAAGTTCTTTATATATTTTGCAGATTAACCCCTTATGAGGTGTATCATTGGTGAATATGTTCTCCCATACAGTGGGTTCCCTTTTCATTTTGATGTTTGTTTGTTTTTTCTATGCAGAAGCTTTTTAGTTTGACGTACTTCCATTTGTTTATTTTTTCCTTTATTTCCCTTGACCTAGGAGATGTATTGATGAAAATTCTGTTACGTGAAATGTCTCATATTTTGCTGCCTATGTTTTCTTCTAGGATTTTTATAGTTTCATGACTTACATTTAAGTATTTTATCCATTTGAGTTTTTCTTGTGTATGGGGTAAATTGGTGGTCTAGTTTCATTTTTTTTGCATGTACCTTTCCAATTTTCCCAACGCTTCTTATTGAATAGACTGTCTTGACTCCATTGTAGCTCTTGCCTCCTTGTCAAATATTAACGGTCTGTCAAGGTGTTGGTTGATTTCTGGGCTCTCTAGTCTGTTCCTGGAAGCATTCCTATCTCCCAACTTGGTGGTGTTACAAGAGCGCACACTCTGGAATCCAACTACTCAGGTTAAAATCACATTTCTACCACCTATGTGCTTTGCGACCTTGCACACATATCTGAATCATTTTGGAGTTTAATTTTTACATAAGCACTTGATATTATAATATGTATTTCATAGAATTGCTATCTATTTTGTGGAACTCATAATAATGTCTGGCACATCATAATTATAAGTGTTTGATCACTCAATCAAAAATAATTGCACAACTTCAGGAAATTCAAGAAGATTTATTTAACTATGTAAAAATTTTAACAGAAGAAATAAATATTCCTCCACATCCCCTTTTAATTATCAGTTACTTCTGAAGGATGCAGTTGATGGGCCTTTGAAAATAAGAGTGAATTATCAGGTTACCAACAGATAACTGGTTTCTGCCATATTAGTAGAGTAACTGGTTATCAAGCTGGCTTTGAAATTTTGAGGTAGTCACTCCACAATACTAGGCGCATCTCTGCATATAATATTTTGGACAACTAAAACAAGAAGTCAAATGCTTGGTAGACTTTTCGGAAACATAAAGGCAAAAGGTATCATATGTAACACTTCTCTGACTACATATGCTCTCTGGATGATAATGAGATACAGTGTGTACAGCCCTACTGTCTATCCATTGTGACCCCATTGGTCTAGTGTTGCAGAAGTACCTTCTGTGGAGACAGGTTTGGCGTAACTCCATGACAAAGCCCATTACAAGAGTCACAGGGATGCCCCTCATGGATTGGGGGTCAGGGAGAGTTGCTGTGCTATCTTAGCAATTAAGTATTCTCCCTTTAAGAAATTGTTCTTTCCTTGATCCTGGACAATGATAGAAACTAAGATGCTTAACCATGGAAGGTGAGATAATCATCCCACCTGAATTACACATGGGGAGTTAGAATCATTACATTCTATTAGCAGGGAGCTGCTCCAGCCAGCAGCACTTTATCGTGAAGGCAGGCTGTACATATGAGATGATTTCAAGCACGTCCAGACAGGTACAAGCAACTTATGTTAGTAGATGATTCACACTCACAGCTTAACTGTGATGTCCTCCATGTCTCCACTCAAAGTACATACATGACCTCATGAGTAATCTCTGTGACCACTGGTCCGATGAGAAAAATACCCAGCCTGGTTTACGGATAAGACTACACCAGCAAAACATGCACAAGGACAGCATTGCCATCCCACTGTCGCCCAATTCTAAATTACGGTGACAGAATAAAACCTCTCAGTAGTCAGAACCTCAATTGGCACATTCACAGTTTCCATTTTACCTCAGCGGAGAGAAGACCTCAGGTGAGGTGTCCATGAATAATGCTTTGATGGATAATCTGACATTTAGAAGAAATAAATGTATGAATTAAAAAGAAGTTTGGGAAGACATATATTAATGAACCTCCTAATTTGGGACAGGATATTAGAATATTTGTGTTTCATGTGGATGGTCAGCAAAAGTCAAAGCAGAGAGGGCTTGTAATAAGACAAGATGGGCAAGATTATTCATTCTGGGGTGTAGGTCAGCCTTCTTCCCCAGGGAACATAGAAATGGGGTCCTGGCTACAGGGCTGGAACCAGTGCCAAGTCTCAACAATATGGCCCCTTCCTTGCTAAGCTGATCTGGTTATGCCGCTGCTCACTCTCTGTACCATGATGAGCCTGAGAACCAGTCATGGACCTGGTGGACGATGGTCATATAGGAATCTTTCCATCATGAAGAGGGCAGAGGTTTATTTGCACCAATGTAGACAGCTGTTAGGGATTTTACTGCCTTCCATGGCCCTATGGTTTTCCACTTTACATTTGTGAATGCCATACTTGGCTTCGGCAGTCCACCAATACTGCTCTGGGTAGGAACTTAACTTACTACAGGGAAAGAGAAAAAGGCAATTCCTTGATCTTAGACAGCAGTAGTTTCACCCACAAAGAGTACCCTAAGCATTTAAGAAATAGTGCATATTTAGTATTGAATCCACATCATCAAATAATGTGGGAATTTACTTGTCTTTATCAGAGCATTTTTCATTATGGGCACAGAGGACAATTGTAATAAGCAAATTATCTGCAAAAGGGACAAACATGTTCCTGGCTATCAAAAAAGTAGTCGCACATCCAAAGCTGATGCTCAGATTACGGTGATACACTTGTCAAAGCACTGTTCAATTATGTCATGACGGAGAGGTGGGTTTCATATTTTAATTTTAATGGAGATTGGATATTTGAATCCTGTAGACATGTGTCTGAGTTTAATAGCCATCAAATGCATGTTCAGAATGAAGGGCCGAGTCAATTATTTTTCCAAAAGTAATAATTAAGGGAGTTTTAAATACAGAAGAAGAAGAATGGAACAACTCATGAATATTCTATGTTTCCAAAATTAATCACAAGTCAACTTCCTGGTTTATATTTGTGAAATCATTATTATGTGATTTGTAGATGCTGAAGAGTTACAAATTGGTGAGTGATAATAACTTTTGGAAAGCCAGAACAACGAAGGGACCTTACTAAGCTGTGTCATACCTCGCTGAGTGACCTCACCTGTTACACCCGGACTTGCACTTTTCTGAAAGACATCCTTTTCTATAGATGACATTATATGTGGAACAAATCATAAAACACTAAAATGATTTAAGCAAAATTTGCTATTTTGTACTTTTAGAGTAGTAAAGTAGTACTTAAATGTTGCTTATTGTTTTCTGCGATATAAAATTCTTTGTTCTTTGATGTTAGTGTAGTTCCAAATGATTTGGTGTGTTTCAAACACCTGAAAAAGAATATAAACAGGTTTAATGGAAACAAGTTTGCCTGCCCAGCCTCCCCACAAGCACCGAGTCCCCTCAGTACTCAGGTACCACTGCATGTTGATGTCACCGACTGGTTGTGTGCAAGGAAGAGGTGGGTGATGGAAAGGAGCCGGGAGAGAGAATAATTACCACCCAGCACAGTCCACAGTCAAAGAAACATGGAGTGGATGTTTGGGATCTGAGAGCAGATTGCGCTTCAGGAGACGCAGCAACTAGGATGTGCTGTATTCTTGCCAAGGTCTGTAGGAATGTTAACCCTGTTTCACCATGAGAGGGCAGGGAACATGCTATTACCCGTGAAGCTAAAGAAAATCTTAAAGTGATCAAAAGAAATGGGCAGCTATTTTTTATTGAAATTCAGAATATTTAATAAGTGAGTTGTGATTTTAGGGACGTTAATGATAAGGGCAGTGGCTATAAGTAAGATTTTGCTAAACAAACATAGGGCATAAAAGCCAGGATCTGATATGATGTAGTATGGTATCGCCTCATTCCAACCTGGAATGTTGGCTTTCCTTATTCATTCTTAAGCCTACTTATCCATGCCTCTATTATCCCATGCATTCAACAAAAATTCAATAATTTTTATGGAACTATGTGTCAAAGGCTATACGGTAGACAAAATCAATAAGAGTTCTTGTGTTCAAGAAAATTTCAATTTCCCGTCAGGAGTTAGGAGAGCAAACAATAATACAGTGGAGGAAATTTCAAATAAGAATGAATTTGATGTCATGGGAATGGATAGCAAATACTTCCACATTGCTGAAGTATAACGTATGTAGGTGAGGAATGGCAATAATAGAGATCATAAAAATGGTTAGGAAGTATTGATCAGGAATGTACTAATATATAATGCTAATATATATTATTTATTTAATAATTAATGAGAAAATATTGGAGGGTCTTTGAAAGGTCATTTTACTGACGATGGGGATGCATATATCTTTTCAAATTAGTGGCTTTGTTTTCTTTGGATAAATACTCAGAAGTAAAATTGTTGGATCACTTGGTAGTTCTGTCTTCTAAATTTTTGAGGAATCTCTTGTACTGTTTGCCACAGTGGCTGCACCAGTTCACATTCCCACCAGCAGTGCACAAGGGTTCCCTTCCTCCATGCCCTCATCGTCACTTGTTATCTCCTGTCTTCTTGATGATAGCCATTCTAGCAGGTGTGAGGTGATGTCATTTGGTTTTGGTTTTCACTTCCCTGTTGATTAATGATGTTGAGCCTCTTCTCATGTACCTGTGGATCGTCTGTCTACCTTCTTGGGGAAAAAATGTGCATTTAAATCATCTCATTTTTTTAATCAATTGTCATGGAGTTGTATGAGTTTTTTATAGCTTTTGGATGTTAGTCCCTTATCAGATAATTCATTTGCAATGATTTTTATCCTATTCAGTAGGCTGCCTTTTCATTTTGTTGATGATTTCCTTTGCTGTATAGAAGCTTTATATTAAAGTTTTATTCTTCATTTCCACTCTGAAAATCTGTCCAGGAAGGCATTGCTGGTTTTTTCCTCATTCAAATCACTCTTGTTCACCTAAGACTCAAGTATATGGGGAAAGAGGGAACTAGATAACTGTGACCCGCTCTCTTTGAAAAAGATTAATGCAGCCAAATTCCTTCTGATCTTAATTGAGGTATAATTTAGAACGCATTCTTGTGTGGCACCATCCATCATATGCCCAGAAGATAGGAAAATAAGTAAGTAATTAAAAATACGTTTATTATGTTATGTAACTTCTTGTTACATAAAACTTTGTTTTAATAATTTAAGCATTATAAATACTATCCATTGAAAAATTATGAGTTTATATTTCTTTTAAATTTATTATATTTTGTGAATTTTAAATATTAAAATTGAAATTTTTAAGTTACTCTAAATAAAAAAAGTCAGTACTCACTGAGACAAAAAAATATACAATTAAAAATTTATTATTTGAAGTAAATAAAACTAAGGTCCACTCCCTCTGATTAAAGATGGAAATGATGACAAATACCATTAAATCAGCCCCATCTCCAAATATCGATGGGATTACTTGGACACCCCTGTCAGGAACCGTCCAGGCATATAAAAATCAATGTGGTTCAAATCCTACTTAGTGGTTTCTTCCTTATACCAGTCCTCTTCAAATCGGTTTCCCTTATTTCAAATGATTGAATTTAATTATCTCAGTGAGAAACTTTCGTTTCCTTCAACATTAACATCCAATAAGCCACAAGTTCTTAGAATTCCTCCCTTTACACTATTGTGTATTTCACCTCCTTTCTGTCAGTAATTCTAATGCTTTAATTCAAACTCATAATAGATTGTCAATATTATTCAATAGGCTTTAAACTAGTCTTATAACTTTCCAATACCACAGTATAAAATGTGAAGAGGAGAATATTGAGTGCACACACATGCAATTTGTAGACTCTCACCTTAAGGTAGGACCTAGGAGGTCAGAGTAAACCAATGCTTCAGCTAGACAAGAAGAGTCGATTTTTAAAGATCACATTTTTAGAAGGATTACTTACATTGATCAGATGTTCATTAGTGGTCCCATTGGGCTCTCGAAGGCTTCATTGATAGACCTGTAATGGTACTTTATTGTACTTGGAATGTTTACCTAACTTTATTCACCACTGTCAAAATTTCTTCAAAGGGGAGCTTATTTTATTTTATTTTGTTTTTGCATTTGATTTTTACTCAATTAGTGAAAATCCAAAAGCATAAAACATAAGTGGCTATTAAAAGTTTAATTGCTAGAAACATACAAAGGTACAGATGGAAAAGAACAGTAGAGAGTCAACTCACACAGCTTGTGAGCAGTTGAGCATCATGTAATCGCACTCACATTCCTGGGAAATTATGACATGGCAGGGGTCCTCCCCAAAGATTAGAGGAGAGCAGTATGTTTTATTCCTACCACCCTATGTAATATTTATGCTTCGATAGCTATTGAACAAATAATGGTTCAAAAATGAATGGACAAACAAATGAATATAAACATTAATGAGGGAACAAACCAATGCATCCCAAAATATGATTAGTAAATATTCTCAATGCCATCTTGGCCACAAGATGACTTACTTACATGGCACTTTTCACTGAGTTCAATACGACACATTCTGTGTGCACCGTCCATGATATAAGCTGCTTTTAGTACTTTCTTGACTCATGAAAATAAAATATATTTTTAAATTTTATTTTGTTATTGACAGTATTATAGATGTCTCCCATTTTCTTCGCTTTTGTCCCTCTCTATCCAACCACTGCCCCTCCCCAGACCTTCCTCATGCTATTGTCTGTGTCCATGGGTTATGCATATATGCATATATGTTCTTTGGTTAATATCACCAGTGGATTTTATAAAGAGCATATAAATATGTTACTTAAGATAGAAGATGTTTATTCTCTGTCTTATGTTAGGAAGAATGGGACACCTCAATATTTAAGTAAACTTTTCCACAAAATTAGAATGAAATCATTAGGAAAAGAAAATGGAGCTTAACATGTTGCACGTAGTCCCAAAAATGAACTCTGACACTGTTTTTATTTCAGTGCCTGGGTACAGCCCTCTTTCTGGGTGGTAGTGTGATTGATGGCTTGCGTGGTAGACCTCCCAATACCCAACTCAGCCAGTCATGCAGCTAGAAATAAAGATAAACTCAGGAATCTAGTTAGTTCTGTGACCTTCACTGGTAATGAATCTTGTAGGCTCATTAGTTGCAATTTGAAGCATTTTAAAATTAATTGCCTTTAGTTTAATGAAGTTTTTGCTTGCTTGGAAATCAGAAAAAAATGCTAAATACCTCAATGAACTCCTTAACAATTGTTTATTACAATCTAGCTGTGACCTTGAAGAGGTTGTTTTCTTTTTTTTCCAATTGTAATGTCATGTATTATATAGAATACATAGGGGGTTTATTTTAGTGTTTTCAACCATTCTTTATACATTAGAAACATTAATATACTTGCAATCATGTATAATTCACTAAAATATGTTAAAAAACTCTTCCAAAATTGCTTTTGCTCAATTCATGATTTTAATGTCTTGTTTGGTCAGTTTATTCAGCCATATGATTCCCATATTGTTCTTGGCACAAAAGCAGCCCTCCTGCACTAATGCATCATTATTTTTTAGAATATCATATATACACTAGAAGCCTGATGCCCAAAATTCGTGCAAGAGTAGGCCTTCATTCCCCCAACTGCCGGCACCGGCTTCCCTCTGGCACCCGGGACCCGGGCTCCCCTCCGACCGCTGGCAGATACCCGGAATCTGGGCTTCCCTTGCAGCCCCAGTTGTCCGGAAGGACGTCCGGTCTAATTAGCATATTATGCTTTTATGATTATAGATATGCTTTACAGGAACGTGAATTGAAACCAACATCACACTGGAAAATATTTATGAAATGTAGTGTTAAACAGAAGAATAATTTACCCTGAGGGAAACTGGAATTTTTAATTTTTATATTTTGAACTTCTGTTTTTACCTGGGTATAAAACAGGTCAAAACATTTGTTCATTGGGTCAATCTGATAGTGTGTATAAATAAAAAATATTTAATTGTGTATAAATAAAAAATATATAGTCACATAATCATTCTCATTCAGAGTCCATGTGTCTTGGGAGTGGCTATTCTATTACTGCTAGATTCTTATGCTTCAAAATTACATTGGGATGTATTTTTCTGGGATTAAAGAAGTCATTTGCTTTCATTACTTGGCCTGCGTGCACTTGAGTTGTTTTCATACGAGTAAAATGAATATTGACATCAACGTTCATATACCTGAGTGACCAAGGTCATGTCTAAAGAGCCCTGAAGTACAATGGCTAAATTCTGAGATTTTGATTCAATAAGTCTGGGGTGGGTGTGAGTGTCTATATAGTAACATTTTAGAAGAGATTTTTAAAGATGGTCTTATAACAGGAGGCTATTACCAGGCATCATGAGCACCTTAAAAAAAGATATTTTGCCTTATTCATCATTGAAGAGGGGGTGATAATAGTAAAATTGGGGTGGGGAAGGAAATAATTTGTAAATGAAGTGAATGGAGAAGGACTATAAATTAACCAGTTCATATACTGGTTAATTATCCCTTTAATCAAAGATAATAAACTTTGCCCGGTGTGGCTCAATAGTTGAGTGTTGGCTTATGAACCAGGAGTTCATGGTTTGATTCCCAGTTGTGCACATGCCCGGGTTGCAGGCTTGAACTCCAGTAGGGGGCGTGCAGGAGGGAGCCAACCCATGATTCTCTCTCATCATTGATGTTTCTGTCTCTATCACCCTCTCCCTTCCTTTCTAACATCAATAAAAATATATTTAAAAATAATAAACTTCAATGTCTATATTATTTTTCAATGCTCTATATTCCTGCCCCTTTGTACTAAGTACAAAATAGCATGAGTCGGTGTCAAAAGAAGAGAGAGAGAAATAAAGGAAAGAACATAAAAGGGAACCAACAAGAATTAACGAATGCTTCTCTTTGACAACCACATGTATTTCTTATTTTGCCTTCTAGTGAACTCACTGTTTCCGAAATTGTGTTTAAAAAGACGTAGGACTAATTTTTTTCCTTGATAATAAAACCTCGCTGTGCTGCCAGTTAATTTACTAAGTTCTTTTATAATGAAGGCCAGAAACCCTGTCTTTTAAATGTATTTCTATCTGCAAATGCTGCAGTTTCAGAAAGGCACTTAAGACTTAGGGGGAGCTTGCTTATTCATTCATTTATGTCTGTGCAAAGGAGTAAGCTTAGCATTCTTATTTATCTAAGGGGCACTTAATATTAAATATCCTGAACAATAAAATGAACGTTTGGTTCAATTTTTCCATAGTTTCACCCCCAAAAACTTAGCTATATTTACTTGTGTAAATTCACTAAATTGTTTTCCGTTGCCAACCTGATCTGTTAGGCCCTAGCTGCAAGCCAATACTTTGTTTACCCTGTAATGCATGGACAGAAAATATGCAATTGTAGAATGTTAAATTTCCATACACTCAAATCATAGCTTAACCCAACTTAAAAAAATATATTCCTAATTCATTAGCGTGATTTAAAGAAAGAAGTGTATAGTTAGAGAGAAAAGGAACCAAGATGAAAAGCATTTAAGTCAATTTCACTATCGTGAATCAGAATGATTCTACCCACTTAGGTTGGTCTATTATTTCTCTCTCATGAATGTGCAAAGTTGGATTATTCCCATTCTGTTACCTTTTCTCTCCCCAAAATAGATTTAGTTTTTAATAATGCATTTCTTTCCTATAGAAAGTTTTTCAGTGTTGACTTTTTTTTTTTTCATTCAGACTTTTCCCTACACTAGCTCATTGCAATTCACTTCAACAAAAGTGATTGTCCCTCTCTGTGTAGATTACATGCTAAGTGGTTAGGATACAATGATGGGTATAATGAAGTCCCTGTCCCAAAGAAGCTTGATTCTAGCGAGAAATATGGCCATGCCAACGTATTAGTTCAGTTTTGTGAGAGAAAGACATGTCTGTGGAAGCACAGAGGCAGCTTAGTTATTGGAATTGGAATGAGCAAGGAAAGTGAGCAGCAAGCCAAAGGCAGGCTCCTGAAAAGTACACATTTTAAGGGGCAAAGGAGCTCACCAACAGGCAGAATAAATGATCAAGAGAAAGGATTAGATCAGAAGAGAAAAATGCCATAGAGTGAATGAGGAAAGAGTTTTAATGAAGGGGAGATAGCTCAATCATGTCAAATATCATAGAGAATTTCTGCCAGACAGGCTTTCACTGTTCACAGGTTGTGGCAATATGAATGCTATTAATAACTCCTTACTAAAAAACTGTCGCCCCACCTCCTGCCCCCCACTGGTAGAGACATGGTATAGATTCAAGTTGGGATAAAATTTAAGACAACAGCCTGACAGGTGTGTGCTCATTGATGTTGACTAATCCTTCAAAAAGCTGAGTCAGGAAGGAAAATAAAAAATCATGGGTGATATTGTCTATATGAAGACAGACTCAGAACTCAGTCTGTCAAATGCTGCAGGGGAAATGATCTTGTAATTCCCTCCTGAGCTGGTCTCCAAACAGCGATGAAAATATTTATATAGACAAGTAGACTTTTCTGGCAGTGTTGACGGAAGAGGGAGGGGAAAGGAGAAGGAAGAGGATGAGAGGGGCCGCCATGATTTAGCTCTTTGCTGGCTCTAATCAAGGGAGTGCCTCCCTCTGGCACCTCAATCAGCATTGCAGCCTCGGGACGGAGAAAGGAGGGGACACACATCAGAGTTTGGGGCATGAGGAAAGGACACCTGATCCAGAAAAACTTCTCACCGAGGAAAAATTCAGGACAAGCAGCAAACCAAACTGCTTACCTCATCCTGATGGTTGATGATGCGGACATGAGGGAGAAAGGTCCTTGGACCTTCTCTTTATAGTCTTTATTTTTCCCATACAAGTTGAATTATGTCCATTCATGGATCTTTTCTAACTTGTCTTGGTATCTCCATTGTTTTTGTAGGAGAAGAAGGTGAATAGATGTTGTTTAGTACTTTTTTTTATAGCTGGGATTAAAATGCTTACCTCTGTGTTAATAGAATGTTACTCTTAAATGAATTTACCTTGCATATTGTCATTAATACAATACCTTATGGTAGAATATTGGATAGATAAATTAGCAATTATTTTTTATTTTTTTATTGATTTCAGAGAGGAAAGGAAAGAGAGAAACATCAATGATGAGAGAGAATCATTGCTTAGTTGCCTCCTGCACGCCCTACACTGGGGATTGAGCCAGCAACCCAGGTATGTGCCCTTGACCAGAATCGAACCCAGGACCCTTCAGTCCGAGGACTGACACTCTATCCACTGAGCCAAACTGGCTAGGGCAATTAGCAATTATTTTAAAGGATTTTTTAAAAAATCCTTAAAAATTAAGCCTTGTTGAAGTTAAGTCTCATCTGATATAAGAATGGTTGACATTACCAACCTTTACCAAAGAACAGTCAGTAATATCTAATTTTAAAAAAGACAAATACCACTACGTCTTAAGGAAATTATAATAAACTAGAGGCCTGGTGCACGAAATTTGTGCACGATGGGGAGGGGGGTTCCTTAGCCCAGCCTGCACCCTCTCCAATCTGGGATCCCTCTCACAAAGCACCCTCTCCAATCTGGGATCCCTCTCGCAAACCAGGACAGCTAGCTCCTAACCACTCTGCCTGCCTGATCCCCTAACTGCTCTCCCCTGCCTGCCTGATCATCCTAACTGCTCTCCCCTGCCGGCCTTATGGCCCCAACTGCCTCTGCCTCACCCCGCCACTGTGGCTTTGTCCGAAAGGACGTCTGGAAGACATCCGGTCTAATTAGCATATTACCCTTTTATTAGTATAGATAGGCATTACTGATCTAGTGCTCATTATTTCCTAAGCACTTTTTTACACTTCCACTTAATAATTATCATAATCATCATGATAACCTGAGATAGATACTAATTTATCTCAATTTACAAAAGAAGTAATGAAAGCACAGTGTAGCCAAAAAACATACTCAAGTCCTTGAGACTGAAAATCAGGGGAGTGAAATCCAAGCTATAATTTAGCTCCAAAGCCTACTGGAAATAAAGCAATGTCTGAATAGACTTAAACACCTGACTATTATAAATAAAATTAATTCGAGGCTGCATACTGGTAATGTTCACTCAAAAAGAATATGCAGGCCTGAAGGCCAGAGAGCTAGCAGAGCTGAAAGTCTGCAGGCTGGAGACCGAAGACCAGCTGGTATTTCACTCTGTGTCTGAAGACAGAGAGAGACCAATGTTCCATTTCAGCTTTTCTGTTGTATTCAGATTTCCTACTGATTGGAGGAGTCCCACCCCCTGCTGGGAGGGCACTGGGCTTTACTGGTAAGTAGTCTACTGATTCAAGTGTTCATCTTAGGAAGAAACACTCTCACAGACACACCCAGAATAACATTTGGGCAAGTGTCCAGGGCACTCTGTGGCCTAGTCAAGTCGACACATAAAATTAACCATCAAAAAGGGTAAATATTCATTTGTTTAATTTCAGGTAAAAATAATCGTGGGATATGCAACAAGGTCTTCTTGTACGCCAAGGAAACATCTTGCGTTTATCAGACTTTAGAAACCTATACACCAGGCTGGTCTGCTGCCCGACAGGTGTCGAAGTAGAGATCTTGACAGTCTTATTGAAGAAGTAGGGGGCAGAGCAATTGACAAAAATAGTAATTGGAAATTAATAAATATTAACAGCTTTGAAAGCTTGGAAAAAGGTAGAAAAAAGATGTCAGTTCCCTCATTGCATGAGGGAAAACAATGATGTGAATAATTTTTCATATATAATAAAAATAGATTATGGTATTGGAGATAGCACAGAGAATATGAAACCTAGAAAAAAACAACCTGCAGAGTTATTTAGTCTAGATTGGAAAGTTTGGGCAATAACCTGACCTACAGGAAAAGGGTGAGGGACCGTAATTACTTGAAAAAGTGGTACTAGGGATGCTAGGTACCTTAAATGAATCTCATCATTCATGTTCCATGGGTTCCTTTAAAGTGTGGCGCCCATTAATTAAGATGTCACTGAACACAGAAGAGCAAAATAAATTAAAGGCAGTGGGGTCAATGGATAAAAGGTAAGCTGGGCTAGGAAAAGGAGCACACACACAAACAAAAAAAAAAAACAACATACAAAATAGAGGGAAAATATAAAGCAAAAGAGACCTATCAAAAAGAGATTATGTTCGTACACGAACATAGTTAAAATAAACATGAAATAATAGTGCTTTTAGGCAAAGCATTGATGCAAGTAGCCTTAATCTATCATTGGGACTATTTGATATTGGACCTACCATGCACTCATTTGAGCAGAGAATTATATTAAATATTGTGGAGAACTAAAAGATGTAGAATATGTTATTTTGACTCTCATAACTTTTTTATTTCTGATAATTAGAATAAAACTGAAGCATCACATAATTAGAATATAATTAGGTCATCGGTAGTAGTGGCTGAGTATGGAGAGTATCCAATTAGGAGGGAGTTAATTTGTGAAAAGGAAATTATTTAGCTAAGATGGGGAGAAGGTAGCCAAGAGGAGGGAGTAGAAGTTTTGGCATAGGGCTGTCATTCTGAGTATAAGACAGGGTCAGCTGAATACATGAGACAGTTTATCATTGACATGTGCCTATATCCAGCATATAGTTCAGGTTCAGCGATTAGGAAGAAAGATTCCTTTGGGGCTGGCAACATGAATTAGACTTTAGACTAAAGAACAAGGGTCAATGTTTTCTCATCTCTCACCAGCTGAGTATTGGAATTCCTGTGCTTGTGGGGGTCACCAGACATAGGTAAAAGGAAAAAATTTATTAAAGAAAATTATGGCCCAGCTGTTAGGTTTAATGATAGATTGAGTACAGTGGAAGAGAGAATATACTGATTTGGGGATCAAATTAAAATGCCTGCCATTAATCATGGAAAATTTTACAGAGTGGAATTTATAGAAAGTGGATGGTATCGATGATGGATTAGAAGATAAAGGAAACATTCTAATTGGTGTGAAGTGGGTCCTAGAAAGGAGAATGGAGGCAACAGAGATAGAGATAAAGGTAGACCCCATGGGGGAGCATGTTAAGAGAACAGACTCCCTCCTAATTAGATACTCTGCATACTCAGCTACTACTTCCCATGACCTAATTATAATCTAATTATGTA